>NC_143254.1:51302170-51629982 GCF_984573655.1 Nuphar pumila | reverse complement strand
CCTCCAGCAAAGGCAGTCTCTGTGTTTAATGATGGTGCCATAGAAGGATCACACTGTTTCGCACTAGCTAAAATTGAAATTGCAATTGGGAATTTTGAAAAAAAAGAAAAAAAGAGTGGGTTTTGGAGGTTTTGGATCGGTATATTATGGCAAGTTGAATGGTGGGAAGGAAATAGCTGTCAAAGTGTTATCAACTAATTCCTATCAAGGGAAAAGATAATTTTCAAATAAGATATGATGGATGCCCCCTTTTTCTGGTCACTACAATTGTTGTGTCGAGAATGAGCACGACAAATGATGTAAGATGGATGACAGTAAGGTATTACTGTAATGAGATATTGCGGAAATATAAAGAGTGCATACAAGCACTTACAACAATGAATAAAAGAGACAATATCACAAGTCCACAAAGGGACAATACAAGCACAAGCCTTTAAGAAGGCAACAATATAAAAAGCCTCTTATTGAGAAGAGAGAAAGCTCTCAAGAATAAGAAATATACAAGGGATTCACCCCTATTTATACAAGAGGGAGAGGAGCAAAGGGATGGCCAAAAGGCCTCAAAAGGAGAGCCAAAAGGGGGCTCCCATAGAGTCGTTGGGAGCCCCCAACGGTCACATTTGTGACTGTTGGGGGCTCCAACGACTCTAAGGTTGGAGCCCCTTTTAACCCTCAAAAGAAATAAAAAAAGAAGAAAATAAAATTATATTTTATCAAAAAACAAAAATAGTTGTTTTCTAAAACAACTATGTGAAATTACAAAAATACCCCTATCGGGTATTGATGTAATTTACAGTATATATATATATATTAGATACATTTTAACACCCCCCCTCAAACTTTACGGGGAAATGACGGAAAGTTTGCCAAGAAGAAACATGAAGCGAGGAGTCAGAAGAGCTTTAGTGAAGAAGTCCGCCAACTGATATTCTGAAGTGACATATGGAAGAGCAATGGTTCATCGTAAGAATTCGTCACGAACATAGTAGCAATCCATTTCGATATGTTTTGTACGCTCATGAAAAGTATGATTGCTCGCAATATAGATGACACTCTTGTTGTCGCAACATAGTTTAGAGGCTTCAGTAATATCAACTCCCATGTCTTTAAGTAGACTGTGAAGCCATACAAGCTCCATTGTCGTGGTTGCCATAGCCCGGTACTCAGCTTCATTGGATGATAGTGAAACTTTGTGCTGCTTCTTGCATCGCCAGGCAATCAAAGAGTCCCCTAAAAAGACACAAAAACCAGTAGTTGAGACTCAATCATTGGGATTACCTCCCCAATCGGCATCAGTATAAGCAAGAAGATTCAAGGAAGAAGAGGAGGATAGAAATAGCCCTTTATTGATGGTATTCTGAATGTAGCGGATGATTCGGAGAACAACACTCATATGCACAGTTGTAGGAGCATGCTGAAATTGGCTAACTGAGTGAACCGCATGAGTGATATCTGGTCTGGTGATGGTTAAATAGGTAAGAGACCCAATGAGTTGTCTGTAAGGTGTGCGATCTTCCAGAAGAACCCCATCCTCCAACCGTAATTTGGCATTAATAACCTCGGGAGTCTCTACTTTCTTGTCATCAGAAATCCCAGACTTAGAACATATATCTGCAGCAAGCTTCATCTGTGACAAAATATATCATCTAGGAGAATATGCAACTTAAATTCCAAGAAAATATCTGAGAAAACCTAAATCAGACATATCAAAATTATTTTTTAACATATTTTTAACAGCAATAATACTATTTTGATCATTCCCAGTGATAATCATATCATCAACATAAAGCAACAAAATTACGATACTAGAACCTGCATGTTTAACAAAAAGAGCAGTGTCAGTATAACAAGAGTGAAATCCTAACTTTATCATGATATCACTGAAACGATCATACCAAGCCTTAGGAGCTTGTTTAAGACCATACAATGCCTTCAAAAGCCAAAGTGTTTGACCTTGCTTAATATTAATTTCGGGCGGCGGATCCATGTAAACTTTTTCACTTAAACTTCCATTTAAAAAGGCATTTTTTACGTCAAGTCGATAAATAGGCCATTTTTTTGTTGATGCGACAACTATTAAGGTCCTGACACTGGTCATTCGAGCTACGGGAGTGAATGTTTCTTCATAATCAATGCCATATTCTTGGGAATATCCCTTAGCAACTAATCTAGCTTTATATCGTTCTAAGGAGCCATCACTTTTAGTTTTAACTTTGAAGACCCAGCGACAACCAATAGGTTTTTTGTGTGAGGGTAGATTAACTATTTCCCAAGTATTGGCCTTTTTTTAAAGCATTTAGTTCAACTTGCATTGCTTCAACCCAATGTGGTATAGATTTAGCTTGATTATAGTGAGCCAGTTTAAAATAAGAATGTAGGGTTATTAAACATGCCCGATAGTTGGGGGTTAAGGAATCATAGGATACAAACCTATTTGGGGGTATTGATATTCTAGAAGAATGCCTAACTTGTGGTTCCTCATTGGATTCAGAAATTTGAGAGTATTTTTCGAGGGCACTAATAGGATTTTCTTGATTTCTTCTTGAGTAAACATTTATATCACTATCATGAACATTTATATTTGGATCACTATCATTTGAGGGTGTTATGTCAAGAGGGGATAGCTCACGTGTATCGTCTATGTTTTCAAGAAAATCTTCTTGTATGTCATTAATAAGATCATATAAGAATATATAATCAATTTCATTTGTTTCTTCTATTTTATCAAAACCGTTTTCTTTTTCTAGAAATGTTACATCTTTTGAAACACATAGTTTATCATTTTTAAAATCATAACATCTATACCCTTTTTTATTTTCACCATATCCTAGAAAAACACATTCAATTGCTTTTGGAGATAACTTATCCCTTTTATGTAATAAGACAAAACATTTGCAACCAAAAATACGAAGACAGTTGAAATTGGGTGAAAAATTTAAAGAGTTTTTCATAGGGAGAAACATTTTTTAACTTAGAAGAGAGCATTCTATTGATTAGATAGGTTGAGGTTAGAACGACTTCGGCCCAAAACTTCTTTGGAATATTTCTAGAAACAAGTAATGTTCTAGCGGTTTCTATAATGTGCCTATGTTTCCTTTCCGCTAGGCCTAGAACATGACTTTTGATGGCAAATGCCATTTTGGGTCAAATAGTTTTGGAATTCGTGAGATAAGTATTCGCCACCGGAATCGGATCTTAAAATAGATATGTTATTTTGAAATTGATTTTGAACCTTTTTATGAAAATCTTTAAAGAAAGTAAATACTTCTGATTTATGACTAAGAAAATAAATCCAAACATACCGAGTAAAGTCATCAATAAACGTAACATAATATGAATAGCCCCCTTTAGACATAACCGGAGAAGGCCCCCAAACATCCGAATGCACCAATTCAAAAGGTCTTGATGAAAGAAAAGTTCTAGTTGGAAATAGAATAGACTTCATTTTTCCAAAAATGCAATCTTTGCAATTAATTTCTTTTTCCTTACAAAATTTGTTTCCAAAAGGAAAGAGATACATTTTGGAATAACTTGGATGACCAAGTCTTTTATGCCAAGTTTCCATGTTTTTTTCTTGGACATAAGAACAAAAATAATTTGTAGGGATATCGAGATGGTCCATATAATAGAGGTCTCCTTTTCTATGGTCTTGCCCAATCCGCTTCTCGGACCGGAGATCCTGCACAAAGCAACCATTAGATGAGAAAGATATTTCACATCCATGGTCGGCAATTTGAGAAACCGAAAATAGGTTTAAATTTAGTTTGGGAACAACTCTTACTTTTGGAACACAAAAATTTTGAGAATCTTTAAAAGAGCCAATACTTGAAATTTTTAAAAAGGTTCCATCGGCCATAGAGACACAAGAGTCCTTTGAATTGGTGCAAACATCAATAAGTGCATTTTCATGAGGGGTCATATGAAAAGAAGCTCCGGAGTCAAGGATCCAAAAATACATACCGGGTGATGATGTCGAGGCAATAGCCGCACCTGATGTGGAGGAAGAAACTTTTAGTATTTGTTGGAGAGCCATAGATATTTGTCCAAGAGTTTCTTTGATGTCATTGTTCTTGCCTTCATCTTCTTTGGTGGTGGTTTCTTAAAGAGAGGCCACCTTAGGCTTGAAGGTTCCAATAAGCTTTGGACAAGCGGGTTTAATATGACCCGACTCATTGCAATAATGACAAACAATCATTTTTCTTCCTCCATTGTAGTTTCCTTGTTTCCCAAAATGAGGAGGCTTATAGGTTCTAACATTGTTACCCGGTTTTGATATGGCAAGGACTTCATCAACATGCTTACTCATGCCAAGCCTTGTCTCCTCTTGAGTGATTTCGGCAATAGCATCCTCAATAGGAGGAAAAATAGATCTATGGAGAAGTGAGGATCTCACTTGCTCAAATTCGGGACGTAGCCCAAAAAGGAATTGAAACAATCGCTCTTGTTCCATTTGTTTTTGCCTTAAATCAATATCTTCCATAGAAACCCATTTTGGCTCCAAAAGAGCTAATTTATCCCATAGTGGGTTTAGGGCACTATAATAGTCTTGAATGCTAGAATCACCTTGCTTGGTGGTTCTAATCTTTTCTTGCAAGAAGTATGCTCTCGCAAGATCCTTTTGGGTATACATACCCTTCATAAAGGACCAAACCTCATTGGCTCTACGAAATTTAGCTATATTAGCACATACCTTAAGCTCAACATTGTTCATAAACCACGCAAGGATTTTTGCGTGATTGCTTTCCCAATCTTCCACTTCTTTTTGATGATTTTCAATGGCCTTGAGGTGAGCATCTCCTTCAAG
Organism: Nuphar pumila; assembly: GCF_984573655.1. NCBI lineage: Eukaryota > Viridiplantae > Streptophyta > Magnoliopsida > Nymphaeales > Nymphaeaceae > Nuphar > Nuphar pumila. The sequence continues at coordinate 51,625,178 of NC_143254.1, read as the reverse complement.
AGCCTTTTCTTGACCTTCTTCGTCCTTTGTAAGCAATAGCTTAGGTTCCGGAATGGTACCCATGACAAAACCCCAAAGCTTCTTTCCTTTGAGATTATTTTCCATTGTTGATGCCCACATCATATAATTCTTTCCATTGAGCTTGAAAGATAGGTCAATCTTTGCCTCCATGATGTTGCCAAGAAGTGAGAAGATATCCACTAAATATGAGATACACGAACCACACCTTTCCTTCAAGAATTGAGTGGCTCTGATACCATGTAATGAGATATTGCAGAAATATAAAGAGTGCATACAAGCACTTACAACAATGAATAAAAGAGACAATATCACAAATCCATAAAGGGACAATACAAGCACAAGCCTTTAAGAATGCAACAATATAAAGAGCCTCTTATTGAGAAGAGAGAAAGCTCTCAAGAATAAGAAATATACAAGGGGTTAACCCCTATTTATACAAGAGGGAGAGGAGCAAAGCTATGGCCAAAAGACCTCAAAAGGAGAGCCAAAAGGGGGCTCCCATAGAGTCGTTGGGAGCCCCCAACGGTCACATTTGTGACCGTTAGGGGCTCCAACGACTCTAAGGTTGGAGCCCCTTTTAACCCTCAAAAGAAATAAAAAAAGAAATAAAAAAATAAGAAAATAAAATTATATTTTATCAAAAAATGAAAATAGTTGTTTTCTAAAACAACTATGTGAAATTACAAAAATACCCCTATCGGGTATTGATGTAATATACAATATATATATATATATATATATATATATATATATATATATATATATATATATATATATATATATATATATATATATATATATATATATATATATATATATATATATATTAGATACATTTTAACAATTACTAGTGGATGACAGTCCAAAAAAGAAAAAGAAAAAATGTAAATGCATCTTCAAATTCTGGAAATCACATGAACTCGAAGGGTGTCATATCTGGTTCTTTGGGCAGCAATTCACAGTCCAAGATCATTGCAAATGTCCTGCATCTTACCACGCAGCTGAAGAAGTATTTTGCACTTCTTCAGCCCTTGCAGCAGTAGCTCGGGATGTCTGTAATTCAGGACTCTTCATAACTTTTCTGTGCTGCATTCATGTTGCCACTCATATACAACACCTACATGTTTTCCTTACAAAACCCCAGATTGATTTGGGTTCTGCAACTTCGTTTTAAAAATCAAATCCCAAACTGGGATTTCCTATTTTTAGAACCTCCAGTTCGCGCTTTAGCAGACAAGAACCTCCGGTACCACCCTTGTGGGAGATCTCGATTGTCCTACAAAAATCACAGTGGATTTATAATCTAATCTACGGATGATCTGGAAATTTTGAGGTTTTTCCAAGCAGTTTTGACCTCTGTAAAAAATCGAATTTCTCAGACGTCTGGGAAATATCGATTTTCTTTTGTCAGGGTATAGACAGACTTTAATGCACCAAGTCCGCCAAATCTGTAGCCCCTATGCACAAACTTTCAACACAAAAGTTCTTCCTAACATTATTTTCTGTCATTTCCCAAAATTTGGGAATTTTTGGATCTGTTTCATTATTTTTCCTGGATTTTCCCTTTCTGTCTAACAGATTCCAATGTCCAGAAATCTCAGAGATTTAGGTCTCTGATAACAGTATGGCATTTTCCAAACCATAATGGTTTCAAAAAATCAAATCTTTCTCTGTTTGTCAAGGACATTTTCCCACAATTTCAGCCTTTTTCCCATCTGTCTGTTATTTTTCCCATATTTTCTACTGAAACATGTCTGTCTCCCCTAAATCCTAGAGTCGCCGGATTCTGATCCGACTTGCCGGAGTGGCACAGCTCCGACCATAGGTCAAAACCAGAAAGTGTAAAAGGAAAAAATCCTTTCCTTACTGTCCTTTGTCACCCCATAAAATTTGGGAAAATTTTATGGAAGTTTGATATCCTAAATCTCCTTTAGAATCAACATTTTAGGCAAAAATCACAAAATTTAGGATTTTTATTTGAATTTCTATGTTTAAAAATACAAAAAAAAATAGATTTTCGAGTTCTATTCTGTTATTAGGGTTATTTTAGGTGTCCATGCCAAATTTGGTTTAATTCCAAGTTCATTTGCTCCATATGTTAGTTTATTTTTAAATTCAGAAGCGAAAATCAGGTTAAATTTGATATTTTGTGATATTTTCGTTATTTTAAGGTTTTTATCATTTTCATGAGCATATAGAATTATATTAGGGTTAATTTCAATGTCATTTTAATTTCACATTATTCATTTTTGCAAAATTTATTTCAGAAAACCTTGGTTTCAAGGCCATAGTCTTGTTATCGGGGGTATTTTGGTCATTTTGACTTAAATTTCGAAATTTCAATTTATAATTCTCCAAAATTTCATGCATATCATCATATTTTATCATATTATGTTTGATTTATTTCATTTGATTTTCAAAATTCTAAAATTTACAAAAATTCTTTTAAAAAACCATGATTTCAAAGTCATCAGGGGTATTTTGGTCATTTTGACCCCAATTTCGAATTTTCAAGTTTATTTTCGAAATTTGTTCATTATTTATCATGTTTATATCAAAGGGGGTATGATTTTGGGTTTATATCTGAATAATATCCGATAATTTTCCATATTTTCGGATAACTTCAGAAAAACCTACATTTTTTTGCTAACCTTGTTTTCTAGTTTTGCATGAACATTCAATAAGAAGATTTAGCTTTTATTTCTTTTATTTCAATTCAATGTAAAAATCAATGTAATATTTGGAATAAGAGTTATTTTTCTGCTTAGAATAGGGTTGCATTGCATATAGTTTAATTTCTGCAAAATTTCAATATTTGATGTATGATCCATGCATATTTATTTCAAATTCACTATGGTTTACACGAATGGCACGTGCACAAGCTTTTATGAAGTTTATAAACTCGGTGGGATTCGTATTTATGGCCATAGTCAGAATACGAAGAAAACCAAGATTTATGACCTTTATATTAGCCACATTCAGTCTACACACTTAGGCTAACTTCAAAATGCACTGCATTTCTCAAAGTTTTAAAAGGACTTCCCAATTTCTCAATTGAAATTCCCCTTTCAAATTCATATTCATTCATTAATATCATTCAAATTGCATGATTTTCAAATTCATTTTCCAATTTCAATTTCAGAAAAATCAATTTTCTCAAGGATTTACCAAGTCTTTCTCAGGATTGGATTTTCCCAGAATTCTAAATTTTAAAATTAGATTTCAAAGTATTTCCCAAGTTCAAATCAAGATTTTCCTATGTTTTAACATTCTCAAATTTCAAAATCCCAAGTTTTCATAAATCCATTTTCTCAGAATTCCCATTTTCCTGAGAATCCATTTTTCATTTCAAAAGTCCTTTTCCAATGAATTTCTTATATTTTCTCAGAATTCTCAAATCCATTTTCTCAGAAAAGCAATTCCAAATTTCAAAATCGATTTTTCAAAGTTCAAGTCTTCATGCGAATTCATTTTCCAATCCATTTTCTGATTTTCAATGAAATTTAATGATTTTCCCAAGAATTCCAATTTCAAGTACTTTTCCAATAATTTTCCAAGCATATTTGCCAAAGCAAACATCATATTTTCTCAAACTTGCATCTTTTCAAAATTTCATAGCACAAGCCTGATTCTTTGTGCATTCTAGGAAAATAGAGCATAATTTAGATATTTGAGTCAAGTTAAAGCACATAATTGATCCTTGGTTCAATTACCCCTGGTAAAGGCGCCAGGAACGGTTGAACCTCGTACCAACAGGCGGATCCCATTCCACGGAATTTTCCCGCAAATTTTTAAAACGGAGGCGAGTTAATTTTCAAAAATCATTTTCAAAACTTTGGTCGAGTTTGACTCGCAAAATTCGTTTCTCTCTCGCAAGGGAGGGGAAAAAATTTTGCGATGAGAACAGGTTTGGCGACCGTGATGGGACCTGTCTTCGTCTGATCAATTGTGTGCTTTGACTTAGCTTAATTATCAAAATCGTGCTCTATAAACTGTCAGCTTTTAATTTCTGATATCATGTGAACCTAGGAGCCTAGACTTGAACCCACCTGACATGGATTGCATGTAGACTAGGCATGGTTTGGTAGGACCATATTGAGGAGAATTATGCATGCTCATTTAGACTTAGGTCTGAAATACAACACTCCTCAATCTAGGAATTGTATGAAAACAATGCTTGCTTTTTAAAAAAAAATCAAAATTTTATCTCTTTAGGACTTACAGCCCTCTGTTTGTCTGCATGTGATCATTTTTCAAAAACCACCCCACCTATGTCTACCCGGTCTTCATGTTGCTAGGCTCTCTTCCAGAACCATAGTTCGGGACAGAGCCTCACAACTGGGCCACTTATTTGGGCTAACGCCCCCCTGCCACGTACCAAGGGCCATAGTCCAACGTATATCGGCAGGCGCTCAAGGATGTTGGGAAAACACAAGCCTAGACCCGGAGATGAATTTTTATGCCACGTACATCAAGCCTCGGCTCGAGTATATCGGCATAGCATGATTGGACACAGTTGATCTGAGCCTAGAGTCAGGATTAGGATCCTAAAGCTCTTTCAAAATTAATGCATTTAGAGTAAGCTTCTTAGGGATTGCTGTATGTGCATAATTGTTTGTGATTAAATGTATAATATTCAGTTTCGTCTTATTTTCTCATACTTTTCCCAATTTTTCCAAAATATCGGACAATTTTTTTAAAATACCTCATTTTTCATCTTTTATGAAATATCTCCTTTTTCTCAAAAACCCTGGATGATTTTTCCAAATTATCCACCTTTTCTTCAAAACTCTAGGTGATTTTCCATTCTTCCGTTCCTCTGGACTTCGAATTTTCAGCATTTCATCCTGCCTGCAATTTTCAAAATTCTTGTATTTTTTCAAGGTTTAATTCCAATCTTTCTATCTTTCAATCCAATGGCATCTAGTCAGCTCGACTCTATCTTTCCTGAGAGTCACATCTCCTATGAGGTGCGACAAAGTCTTTATAAGCATCGAGCTCTTAGCACCGGATCCTTCTTTCCTCGGTGGTACTATGTCTGGTTCAAAAACTTCTCCCGTATGTTTTCGGACCACTTGAGCGATTGCGGGTTGGAACTGACATCTGCAGTGGGGAAGTTGACAGTTAATGGTAATCTGATCCATGCACTGGCAGAGCGGTGGAATCCACGCACTTGCACGTTCTGGTTCCCGTGGGGCGAGATGACACTACTGATGGATGAATTTTCAGAGATTATGGGACTGCCCGAGCCAGCCGGTCAGCCTGGAGATCCATTAGAGCAGCAATTTCTAATCAATGTCAAGGGTCTGGACCCCAAAGATGTCGTAGCTCGCATAACAGAGCGCAAGTCGTGGCCACTGATTGAAGAAAACGGAAATGAATACGTGAGCCTGATCGAGATCTACCGGCAGTATGGAGAATTTGCAGAAGTCAGCTCGTTGTCTAGGACAGCTCGAGAGAGAATTCAGCATGCGATGGTTCTGTGTACTGTGGGACTTGCTTTCTTTCCAGGTGGACAAAATTATCCCAAATAGGAGATAAAATACCGTAAAAATCTCTTACACTTTTATTTCCTTGTTTTGAATTATGTACCTTATCTTGGAGATAATAAAGTCTAGCCATATCCTTTTGGATAAAAGTACTTCTTAGAAAGCTCCATGCGTCACATGCCTTCTTAAATTTGATGATATTGGTAGCGATCTTGAACTCCATGGTATTCATAAACCATGAGAGTATTTGTGCATTGCTTGCCTCCCAATCTTCCAATTTATTTTTGGAATTCTTCCAAGGCTTTTTCTTTTTCTTCTTCGGACAAGGCATTGACTCGATCTCCTTCTCTTCTAGTCAATTTGAGTTGTGGTTCACTAGTAGAACCACTAACAAAATCCCACAATTTTTTTCTTTTGATATGATTCTCCATAGCCGTCGCCCACATCAAGTAGTTGTTTTCATTGAGTTTGTAGGTGATGACGGTGGCGAACTCTCTTTCTCCCATAATGAATACTTGAGTTTAGACTAGAGGAGATAGGGAATGATCAATGATCAATGATCAATGATCGAAGAACACTTCCTTCACGAGATTCTCCTTCTTTCAAGAACCTGGCTCTGATACCATGTAATGAAACAAGGTACAATAGAACAATAGGGAAACAAACACAATGCCAACAAAGGGCTTTAATAAACTCACTTAAAGTTGGTCACTAATGGACCAAATACAATCTCAAAAGAGATAAAAATACCAAACAGCACAAGAGGCATACAAGCCTATAAGATGGGAAAAAACTCTAGAGAAAACCCTCAAATGCTTCTAAAAGCATTGAGGAATAACAAGGGAGTGAGGCTCTATTTATAGAGCCTCACTCCAACACATGGGAGGCAATCCAGCTCTTTGGACTGCCTTCCAACAGTCATTATTATGACTATTGGGTGGTAGTCCAACGTCTAGTTGGACTGCTGCCCAACAGTCATATTTTGACTGTTGTGCACAACAGTCATATTTTTGACTGTTGTGCCTAACAGTCATATTTTGACTGTTATGCCCAACTGTCATATTTTTGACTGTTGTGCCTAAGTTGTATGGCAGTTTATTTATTTATTATAATGTTAAATTACATTTCAGTCTCTAGTGGACTGTACTATATGATAAAAGACAAAAATACCCTTATTGGGTATTTGAATACAATTTTATTTTTAACACAAATGTCGCTAAACAAATAGTTGTAATGATTGACCTTCATAAATTAAAATCGAACAAGCATTTATATAAGGCTTAAACGATTTACACAAACATTCATAAACATCGATCACGAGTTGCACAAGCATTGACAGTGCACTTGTACCACGATTTCTACTCATGCACAGAGCGATTTTTATCCAGTTGTGGCCGACATAGACGTCATTGTGTAAATCATTATACCATTGCGTTTTACACAATGAAGTTTGTCTTTAAGACAATGAGCTTTTCTAAGTGAACCATAAGTACCATCGCAATTTACACAATGACGTATGAAGGCTACGTGCTATCGCGATTTGCTTTTACGGGCAATGTCTATGTCAACGAAATTTCCTAATTGCTTTTACGGGCGATTGGGGTTGAGGGTTTAAGGATTTTGGGTTTTTAACGATACAAAATGAGTTAAATTCTTAAATACAAATCGATTTTGTTTGCAAATACAAACAAAGACATATCATTCTCGCCGTAACTTCGTAACTACAAATCCACATGATTTACAACCAAATTCATATAGAAAAAATACTAGTATTTAGTTACAATATCTATGGGAGGACAATTTTGTCGAACGCATATCTATCTTTTAGAGACTCAAATTTTTACAAAAGAGATCACCAAAACATCTGTATCGTTCATCGTTGTGTCCTTCTATGCTGATGATACATCCTCTGCAAGCAGACGAGCTCATTAGTAATGGCAACCCACTGCACTATTTTCCTCAGACTGAGGGTAATTCTTAGAGACTCCAGCATTGGTCAGCATTGGTGCGCTCTTGACAATAAGCTTCAAAGGTCAAGAACCGTTCTCTTGAAGGAGCCGAGGAGATACATGATAGATCGCTCACCCTACATATTTGTCATGAAGTATATCGAAGATTAGGCAGATATTTTTTCAACTGTGAAGTATGGTTTGTGAACAATGTAGAGTTCGGTAGTAGGAATAGATCAAATAGATGGACATCTGCATCACCCCCCTCCAGTTTATCAAGCACAGGTAGAAGAAACACAGAAGAACAAAGAAGAAAGAAAAATACAAGGAACAAGAAGAAGAAAGAGAAGAAGAAGAAGAAGGCGAAGGAGAAAAAAGAAGAAAAAGAAGAAGTTGCGCTGTCGCAGAAAAGAAAGAGGAAGAGAGGTTAAATAAATTAGGGTTTAAGACCTGGACAACGGGTCGGGTCGGGTAGGGTTTTATATATACATCTATATTAGGGTTTTATATATACATCTATATTAGGGTTTTATATATACATCTATATTAGGGTTTTACATTTTGTAGGGTTTTACGCACGTGTACAGGCATCGACACGATGTGTAATCTTGGTAAAGTACAAATCCAATTAACAGTTGCAAAACGTTATGAGTAAATCGTTATAATCCATATCGATATCGTTCACATAGACAAACAAACACATATCTGTTTTTTTTATACAATTAGACATCCCATTAATTACCTACTGATGATGATATCGGTTTTGTTGGTGATGATGGTCATGTGTTTTATCTAAGCCAAACCATTGTGGTCAGGTAAAAAAGACTAGGTTTTTTGGTAAATGATTGCGGTTGTAAATGACATCGATTTATAGTTTTAAAGTTATCGATTGTAAATGGCATCGGTTGTAAACCATTCCCGTTAATTACCCAGAGTTGAGAAATCGATTTGTATTTATGAAGTTACCGCGACAACAATATGTCTTTGATAGTCTTTGTGAACGAAATCGATTTGTATTTATAAAGTTACATCGATTTGTATCATTGAATTATTCACGATTAGTTCTTTACTAAGTCTGTATATCATGTGACTTTGTTTGTTAATGAATTATTCTCGGACAATACCGGATGCTGTGGAGGCCCTCCCATACAATATGGACGATACAATTTATATATAATGATTTATATATGTGAAGGCTAGATGAGAAAACGATTTTCACTAATTGTATAAACACTGAGTTCACATACAATTCTCAATTTATAATGATTTATATACCAAATTAATCACCATAGAGGCAATTTACTAATGGTTCAAAAATTATGCTATAGCGATTTAACAACGATCATGCACAAGTAGTAAATGTAACAACTTTTTGCTTTTAAGACAGTTTATTTATAGGATAACTTTTTGCGCAACTATAGTATATGTATAATGATTTGTATATGTGAAGGCTAGATGAAACAACAATTTTCAGTAATTGTATAAGCATTGAGCAACGGCGATTTACTTGCGGTATCAAAATTATAGCTTTGTATGCTAGATAAGACAACGATTTATACATGTGAATGATACATATTACAAGGATTTATACATGTGAAAGGTACATTATTAAACAAAGTTCTATTTTTAATACATGTGAAAGATACAATTCTATTTTTATGGCTCACGATTCATGAAAATGGCTTCATCCAAAAACTCTTTCTTAATAAGACCATCTAGTGTATACGCATATTCACCTCCTGTTTTGTTAAACTATTAACAAATCTGACAATGTGGAAATTGGGTCATACAAAGAGGCATGACAACTAACTTTATGGTAAGACTTAAACAGAATTCACACGCGATTTCTGTGTTCCATAGCTCGCTTTCGAATTGATTTGAGATTGTCATGAAACAAAACAATATAAGACACTACATTAAGTTTCACAAGAAATGCAAACATCCTCCCAACATTGATTACATACCAAAAGACTTATAAAACTGAAGCTATCATTCCGAAAAAACTGGTTGGGGGGATTGAAGGTTACAACATTAGAAATTATGTCCATAGGGTATTGTTGCATGTTGGAAATTACGTCTGTAGGGTATTGATGCATGTTGAAAATTACACAAGTTAGATATTACTTCACGTAATGCAATTTATATGGGAAGCAATATAATGTCTTACATACATGTTCATGCGAAGGGTTTCATTGCTTTTGCTTAGAGGTTGGTTGTTTCTTAGACCTTTTTTTGCGAACCAATTCTAGTCCACCCTTTGTCCTCTAACGACTGCTATCAGAGGCAAGTTTTCTTTTGATACCCTTCGCTAGGTGAATTTTTCCATCATAATCTACAACGTTCACTCCTGACTTGTTGAAGATGATGTTTACGCTTCGGCACTTTTCATGAGTGTCAAGGGAAACATGATTTACACCTTTGTTGTTCGCTACCATTTTTTTCGATTGGTCTTCATGAGCTGCAACGAACCGATGGTGAATTAAATGTACTTTTTTAAGTAACTTCCTTGACGCTTTTCTCATGCATACATAGGCTTCTTTACTTTTCGATGTCAAATCTGCAACATACATAAATGACCTACATAGTTGTTGGTAACGGGAGGATGTGTGGCACTTCTCATCAACACTAGATTGACTGACATTATCTGTATCTAGCAGTTCAATCTTTGCTTGTCTTTTCCATCTTTGCATTAAATATGACTCAGGTATTTCTCGTATCTTCTCTTCATTAAGTGCTTTTAATGCATGACGACATAAAATACCTTTGAATTCATACTTTTTGCACGTACATTCAACTATTTCACTATCAATATTGTACGTGACATGTGCTTTTTGCCTTTTTTGATGCTCTTCGCCTTTCCATACGATATAGTATTTGTACATATTCTTGGTTTGTATGCGTCCTTCTATGTTGCAATTTATGACCTGTATAACTTTCTTCTTAATGCATTCAAATACAGTTAGTGTATACAGATCTGCAGGTCGCATCAATATTTTCATGCCCAAAGTTACAAGGCGTGTATTGAAGTATTTCACATCTTGTTCAAGCTCATTCTGTCTAAGACCGTTTACAAATAATTCATATTGTTCCATGAAGTGAAACATTGTTAAACATGAATACAGGGTTTTCTTCAGTGTGACATGCATAAATTTCACTCTTTGTGTGCTTATCATACCTGCACAAAAGTATTGTCTTCCATATGTCAATGCACACTTCTCTTTTTCTGCACAGACAATCTTCAAGGTCGTATATCTGAATCATTTCCTCTCAATCAGACATAAAGGTGATCTCGTCTACACTCTCAAGTACACACCTAGTAAACTTTTTGTCAAACCCTATATTCTGATTAAATGTGTTCTATGTTCTTTGTTGCATTTTGAAATATATGCCACAAACATAGGCGATGATGTGCATCTGGCTACACATAAGACACTGCAGCTGCAATTGCGTGATCACCATCTGTAAGTACAACTTTAGGTTGCTTCTCATTCATGTGTAAATACTCTGAACAACTACTCAAAGCTTTCCTTGGTCTGGTCGTACAAAAAAGCGCTGCCTAATATACAACTCTGTGAGTGATGGTTCACTCCGACAAACTGCGCAAATGGCCATTGTTCAATATTAATCTTCACTATTGTATAAAAAACAAACACATAATTGAAGCATTCAAAATCTACTCTTGACTTTGAATCTGCCCAAAACATATTCACAGCATATTCATCTTCATCCAGTTGCATTGCACTAAAGAAACCAGGGTCAATGCTTGATTTCTTCTATAAGTAATCAACCAAAGAACATATTTCTCCATTCTTCATGTTATCTGTTCTCTTCCTTCTCAAGTGGTGTCTTAGATCCATAGGTGTGAATGACACATTCTCGCGACCATCATCTATGTGCGCAAACAAATTGTTTGTCTTCCTTGGTGCAAAGCCGATGCTATCAACTATTTCATCAATTGCAACATGTGCTTCTGTTACTTTACGATGTGACCTTAACATAGGAGTCATAAATGAAGCAGATAAATCATGATTATGATCACTGATTAAAGTACGAACTACATATTTCTCATTCAGAAGTCTTCTTAACACCATTATCGCTAGACATCCACATCTTGATTCTGGCATGCTCCTTGTTGGATTTTCACTTGACTTCTTTCAACCTTCCTTAGAACAAACATATGTCTTTCTCACCACGATACCCTGTGCATTTTTTTTACCAAGAATACCTTCTAACACGGAAGCCAAATTTTAAGGCATAATCATTATAAAATTTATATGCAACATCCTTATTATTAAATTGCATTTCTTCTACGGGAACAAAGTCAGGTGTACTATCATGTACATTCCCAGTGCCTGCACCTTTATCAAGTGTACTGTCACGATCGTCTACCTCATTATCGAATTCATTTCTTCAGCTGGAACATTCAAGTCAAGAGTGAATCCAATGCATGCACCCTTGTTATCATGTACATCATTAGTGCACATGTTCACTTCTTTAGGTGCTTCATTAGTACAAATGTTCACTTCTCCATATCTTTCAAACGATTGAGATAGATCATCTTCATTACAACCAGATAATAAGCTCACCACTGTTATAAGCAAGATATCAATTTGTGTTAGCAAGCACATATGTTTACTATGATTTATTCAAGATGCATATAACAACGGATACCGATAAGGTTAAGTCAAAGAAACGATTAAATGAATCACAGTATAAAACAACGGCGATTTGTTATTTGCTTATACTATGCATCGAGTTGTTACTTACCATGCCAATAAAAGCAACGGTTTGTCGTATATGTGTGCTAACAATAGCGATTTAATTATATCTACGATGTTGTGAAGCGATTTCAATAGAAATCGCTAAATGAGCTGCGATTTGAATACAAAAATCGCCACCGCAAGCATGTAATAATGTATTTCTGCACGCACACATTTTAAAAGTCTTTCTACAAATATCTTACAAATCGATACTAGAAAACACATAATATCTTACAAATCGATATACATATCGCATAATATATTATAAATCGATACGGTAATTCACATAATAGCTTACAAATCGACACTACAAAACACAATATCTTACAAATCGATATATATATCATAAAATATATTACAAATCGATATAAAAATTCAGCACAATAGCTTACAAATCGATATTAACAAACAAAACAATATCTCACAAATCGGTAGTATGTTACTACAATCGCGATTTGCGATACATTGCATATACTGAGTGAATGGAGGATACCGAATGGGGTAGAGGCCTTTCCTCGCATCTGTAAACAAGCATTCTTGTCAACAGGTCCTAGCGTCTTACAAATATCGTTAAGTTTCCAACCATCGAAAGGACAAGATCCACCTGCAATAACAAAACAATGCTTTAATGGCACTCACGACAACATACGTTCTTCAACGATAGCATGATGACATTGAAAGGTACTCACGACGCCTTAATGGCACTTGTTGGAATGTTTGTGCATCATTGTTTTCTTCCATAATGCCTAACGACAACGAAAAAGAATAGAAGACTGTAAAAAGAGATGGCCGACAAATGCCCTATGACGCCCATCAATGATCGAACCAGTCGATCGCGAACCCGAGAATGTTTTGTAACACAAGGCAGGAATGAGAAGGCGACAATGTGTTGTAACACAAGCTAAAAACCAAGGTGGAAACCTCGACTCGAGACGACGGCAAAGGCTGCTACTCCGGTGGCAAAGTTTGCATCGTCAAAGGGAGCTCCTGTTACAGCAGATGATGCAAAAGTTTACTGCTTAGGGCGAAAACAGAACGTTTGGACTTTGAAGAGTTAACATCATCCTCGACTTTCTGGATGGAAGATATTTTTGTCCTTTTCTCAAACTGTCGTTTTCTTTTTTTTGAATGAAGGACATTTTTGTCATTTTCTCGAACCGTCGTTTCATGGCGAGAATAACAAGACAGGCTACTTAAGTCTTTGCAACCGCACCGGACTCCGATGCTAAGTGATGCCGACACATGAGAATACGAGCTCCATGTGCTTATATACGTGGCGCTCATTGGGCCTCCCGAACACGCACTGTGGCTAACGGCCGTCTTCGGGGGAGAACACACACCACCTTTCTGCTAATGTTTGGTCTGTGATTGCACAGCTTTTGCCGGCATAGTAACATCAGGGGAGTGAATTGAGATCAGGTGCAATGTGATTGCACACTTTAAGTGTGATTACCCACCATCTGTTGTTGGGCCCCACAGCTGACAGGCTGTATTCCAAAGATGGTGGGAGTGGTCACACCTGATCTGTACTGTGATAATAAGTTTGTTGGTTATAGTTAATTAGCACTTATATCATAAAATTGCCAAGAATAAGTAGGTGATATATTAAAAATTATCTGTAATAAGCATGTGATGAGCAGTATCAGGAAGTATGTCAAACCTGAAAATCAATCTTCACAATATGTTATAAACTAGTGGATGTTGAAACTTGAAAGGGTTCAAATGCAAGAATGCAGTCATTTCATGTTTCAACTTTTATTCCACTTGTGTCTCATTTCTCAAAGTGATTTTAGGGTCCCACAAATCTCTGATGACACGTTATAACAAATAACTGCTTAATTGATTATAAAGCCCATATAAAATGAGTACTTTTGATTGCATTATTTTGTGACAAACGCCCCCCCTAAGGGAAAGCTTTTCCAGTGTGCAGGTCGAGTACTTGTGAAGTTCTACAATGAGGGTGCTGGAATAAGACATTGTCAATATTGCACCTCTTGGTGACTCAAAACAGCAGTTTTACCCCTTCATCAAAAAATTGATCACTTGTAAGATAGTTAGGCCTCTTTTGTTTTATGCAAGAGGTTGTGTGCCTGGCTTTTTAAGTTCAGGTTGGAATTGGAGAAGGTTTATCTCCTTCAGCTACAACTAATATTATTGCCATATAACCTATTTGGGTAACATTTCTTTTTCTTTTCCTTTTTTCTAATCACTCTGTTTTGAGGACCTTGTGTGTTGTATATATAATATTGATTGGCTTGCACACAACGCATAACTATACCTCCAGTGGAATGATCTAGAGCTGTTTGGTTTGTTTTTGGTGGTCTAAGCATTGAAAATGTTGCAGGGGTGTGGAACCTGTACGTGTTTATCTTTGGAAATGGTTCTCAGGCAGTTGTCAGTTTTATTTGTTGTAGGCATACTTCGAAATATTTTGCAAGAAAATTAAAATTCATGCTTTAGTTTTGTCTCTTCTTGTCCACATTCTTGCAATTTTGCATGCTTCGTGTTTTCTTTTGTGTGCCTCCCTAAAGAGCTTGTTATAACACACATATAAATATATATACATGAAATTGTAATGACCCCGATTTATAGCTCGATTTTTCTTGTGATTTTTTTTTTATAAAAACTCGGCGGAATATACAAATCAAAACTCAACCGAAATGGGTGGCGATCTCGTCGTACTGCCGACGGAACGACATCGAGCACGGGCCGGTGCAGTGCCAGAAGCGGTGGAGCAACTTCGTCGGAGACTTCAGGAAGATAAAGGAGTGGGAAAGGGAGGGCGGCGAGGAGAGCTTCTGGGTGATGCGGAACGACGCCAAGAGGGAGCGGAGGCTGCCAGGGTTTTTTGACCGGGAGGTCTATGACATGCTCGACGGCGGCCAGCATAGCTGCCATGCTGGCGGTGGAGCCGATCTTCGACAGCGGCCGACCCATCGACAAGGGCTTGTTCTTGGATTTCGAGTCGCCCGAGCACGAGAGGCAGAGGATGGGAGCCCTCCACCGAGTCTGCCGACAGAGGTAAAGGTCAAGAGCTCAGTGTTGCCACCGGCCGTGCTGATCAGTGTCGGTGAGCTTCAGCTTTCTTCTTCTTTTTTTAAACATTGGTTTTCGTTCATCGGTTGAGAATTATGAGAAATTTCTAGGGGATTTATTCGGGACGAATTTGATGTGTCCTTTTATTTGCATTCTTTTTGTGTTCATGTTTTGGTGCATGGAATCATCTTCAGCAGTGTTTTATAAGGTGTTTTGATCTGGGTAAGCTTTAATCTTTTGATTTGAATATGGTTTAGGGTTTCTGAATTTAGGGATTTAGGGATTTTCTTGCTCTGCTGATGACTTTTTTGCACTATCTGTTAAATGCACAACTCATATTTGTTGTTTCTCACATTAACTGCAAGTCAATATGAAGCATCCGCTACCATGGTCTTCCTTTCAGTTTGGTTCTGGGTGCACATTATGATTAGATTCGGATTATGGGGTATTTTAGTTATGGATTACTTTTTACTTAAATTACAAGAATAAGAATGGGAACCATTTACTGGAACTAATAATAATGATAAGAAGATGAAGAATGAAAGTGTTGACACAAATTTATCATTTTGAAATCCCATGAAGTGTCATAGGGACTCTTTTCATAAAGGCTACATTACTCGGTTCCTGAGTCAGTTTGCAGTTCTATCCTTTCTACCTAGTCAAGAATTATTATTCGTCACATAGATAAACTGAAAGTAGTTGGTACCTCGATTTCACGATCTGGTTGAGGGCAGTTTAGTTCTTATCTATGTCACAGGGATTCGGCTAGCAGGGTGCCGCACCCGCGTCGACGCGACTCGACGCGGATGCGGGTGCGGGTGCGGCACCGGGTGCGGTCAACCCAATCCTGGGTGCGTTGACCGCACCCAGGATCATTTCGGTCCATTTTTGTTTGGAGTTTTTTTTTAAAAAAAAAAAATTTGCCCTACGAAATGGGCTGCGAAATTTTAAAAAAAAAAAAATCTGCTAGCAGCTGACAGCAGCTGCCTTTTCAATTTCGTAAAGGGTTTTCTCTCTCCACAATAAATGACAGCAGCTGCTGCTCCTGCCTTTTCAATTTCGTAAAGGGTTTTCTCTCTCCACAATAAATGACAACAGCTGCTGCTCCTGCCTTTTCAATTTCGTAAAGGGTTTTCTCTTTCCACAATAAATGACAGCAGCTGCTGCTCTGCCTTTTCAATTTCGTAAAGGATTTTCTCTCTCCACAATAAATGACAGCTGACAGCAGCTGCCTTTTCAATCCTTTTTTGTAAAGGATTTTCTCTCTCCATAATAAATGATAATGATGATTCTTTTTAGTAAAGGATTTCCACTGTTCTCCTGTTCTCCTGACGAAATGGGTGCGTGCAGCTGTATATAAAATGAAATTTGAAAAAACCCGCGTCGCATATATATATATATATATATATATATATATATATATATATATATATATATATATATATATATATATATATATATATATATTTTGCTCCTGCCGCACCCCCGCACCCGGGTTTTTTGGAAGTGCCGAATCCCCGCACCCGCACCCGCACCCATGTGACATAGGTTCTTATGTTTTACAAAAGTTGAACTTCTCTATCTTTTTTGAAGAGTTACTATTATGCAAATGCTGCAGTGAAGCAACAACCAACCATGAACCCTGAGAAAGGGCCTACAGCTCAGGCTAGACAAAAGCAGAAACAACCACTGTCTGATGAGGGTGAGATAAATATGCAAGATAGGTTGATTGAAATTCTTGAGAGGTTTAGCAGAGTGTTTACTGCACAGCTTGAGGCATAGGACATATACTGCCAATTGGACAGAAATCAAAGGAAAGACCATGGTGATTGCTTGGTTGGGGTCCTGAACAAGCTCGATGCAGAGTGTTTACTGCACAGCTTGAGGCACAGGACATAAACTGCCAATTGGACAGAAATCAAAGGAAAGACCATGGTGATTGCTTGGTTGGGGTCCTGAACAAGCTCATGCACTCACAAAAAATGCAGATAAGTTGTAATGGAATCTAAAGCTGACGACCTGTGATGGCCCATCTTTTGTGCAGAAAATCAGAATTTTGGACACCCTCTGTACATTGCTATAAGCGCTGGAATCAAACTCCAGTTGATCATAGAATATGGAAGGTTGATGCCAAGAATCATGCTTGCTGATTGAACAAGATACAAGTGAGGCATGCCTTCAGCTGGATCCTCTGTAGGCTGTGCATTTATATGTAAAAGTGGTACTTCTAAGCTACCAAACTTTGATTCTATTTTTGTAATAAAGGCATGATGATGATGTTCAAAGTTTGATTGAATAAAGAGAATCTTTGTGCTAGTAATACATCCAGGGTCTTTCTATACAAAGCCCTATTTGTTACGAACCATGACATGATCATTCTATGGCGCAAACACCTGATCAACAAGTGTGGCCGTTGGCTGGCCCCAAAATTGATGAAAGATAGTATCCTCGATATTGCCTTCTGGCTCGAGACTTTCTTGAGAGGATTTCTTAAAAGTGGGTTTTTTGAAAAAAGAAATGAAAGTTTAAAAAATCTAAATAATGTAAATAGAAAATAAATAATGGACTTTAGTAATTTTTTTTATGAAAATATAAAGAATCAGTTAGAGAAGCTTTTAAGACATTTGTATAAAATAAGTTTTTATTAACATATTGTGACATTTTTGTTATTGCCGATATTTTGACATTATCGAAATGTGTGTTTTTATCTGCTGTTGCAACAAACCATTAACATCACGATCTTTTCAATTATAGGCGATAGTGGCGACTAGCCTGAATAGTGTAAAATTACAAAAATTAAGCTATGATTGGGGATGCAATAAGCAAACATCTCAAGCGCAAGACCATGATGGAAAATTCAAATGAAAAGTTTTCTACACGTTTCAAAAAATTTGTGCATTCCCAATGAAAGGAAGTAAAAGCGAAGCGCTATCAAGTCCACATCGGTGTCCCTGTCCATGTACATAGTTCTACAAGCTTATGGTTTAATAACACACAAGGGTAAGTCTCTTATTACAAGCTGTCATTGGCCAAACCAAAAACATCAGGAATTTGAAATGATTAGGCAATCCTACCATAATCAGCGGTAACAAATAACAGTAAAGAAACTAAATTCTCCAAATAGCAGCACTGCACAAGCCCATCGACCTCATCATATCTCCGAAGCTGCCATCATTTCATTTTAACAGTCAACATTAACCAGATCTTCCTAATATATTGTTATAATTCACAGTCCAACAACAACAGCCTCGGTTCTTCAACAAGTCTGCTGAGACCTCAACATAACTGATAAATCTCTCGTCGTGTGCTGGTCCATCATCTCCAGTTCAAAAATTAGAAATAGTCAATAGGATCTCTCGTGTCCAGAATGTGAAACAAACTTGTCAAAATTTATATGGGCAGCAATAAGTACACGTGCGCGCCTGTTTGTGTGTTGTAAAAAGACCAAAATTAGACACCAAATACAATTAATTATTTGGCAAGCATGAATAAAATCCATGGCTCATTACCTGATTCCAAGTAGAATTATTGAACACATCATCTTCAAGCAGCTGATGACAATAAAGTTCATTTTCCCACCCACCTAATGCTCAGAGAACCCACTGCATGAAAGACAATTTCATTTCAAGAAATATCTTAAACGCAAAAATATCAAGAATTAGGACTAAGACAACTAAATGATAATTCGAAAAAACACAAACTAAATGGGACAAGAAAAGACACACTCGATCTCTCAACACTAGCATGTTTCACATTAAAAACATTCAGCCTCGATTCTTCAACAAGAGACCAACAAAGTAACAGAATCATAAGAAAAAATTCAAAAAGTAAACACCTTACTATGCACCCAGAATCAAACTGAAAGGAAGACCAAGCAGCAGCCACGTACATGGCAGCGGATGCTTCATATTGGCTTGCAGTTAATGTGAGAAACAACAAATATAATTTGTGCATTTAACAGATAGTGCAGAAAGAGTCAGTTATGTCAAACAGTTTTAACATGAAATTTGTAACGAACTGCTAAATTTCATGTTTTAAGATCTAAGGACAATCAATGGAGCAAACAAATACTGTTCATAACACTGGATAGCACAGATACTGCCAAGAGTATTGCTTATTGCCACCAAATGAACATAATAAAGAGAGATTTAATAATCACAAAACTAACCCCAGGTGAACTAGAGAATACGTGCTTACTAATGTTGGCAATCAAAACTTTACCTTAATCAAGAATCTCTAAAATCCTAGTCTAATAATTCTGCAGGTAAGTCTTGCTTAATGGTAATTGGAAATAATAGAACTAATAAAAGTGATGACCAATCCCATGCATATAAATGTTAACAAATGATGGCTAACCTGTAAATTACTTATTCGATTACCTGATTCACAACCAATATACTGTATGAAATAGATGACAATGAAGGCTCAACATGAATGTTAACTTTGACAATATTGCCAAGGACAGTAAACAATCAAACTGGGGAGAACTTGGTTAAGATGAATCAGACTGGATTCTGTCACAAAATAATGCAATCAAAAGTACTCATTTTATATGGGCTTTATAATGAATTAAACCGTTATTTGTTATAACGTGTCATCAGAGATTTGTGGGACCCTAAAATCACTGAGAAACGAGACACAAGTGGAATAAAAGTTGAAACATGAAATGACTGCATTCTTGCATTTGAACCCTTTCAACATCCACTAGTTTATAACATATTGTGTAGATTGATTTTCAGGTTTGACATACTTCCCGATACTGCTCATCACATGTTTATTACAGATAATTTTTAATATATCACCTACTTATTCTTGGCAATTTTATGATATAAGTGCTAATTAACTATAACCAACAAACTTATTATGACAGTACAGATTAGGTGCGATCACCCCACCATCTTTGGGATACAGCCTGTCAGCTGTGGGGCCCAACAACAGATGGTGGGTAATCAGCTACAGCTGCACACTTAAAGTGTGCAATCACATTGCACCTGATCACAATTCACTCCCCTGATGTTACTATGTAGGCAAAAGCTGTGCAATCACAGACCAAACATTAGCAGTACAACATGTTACCGTGCAGTGAGGATTTTGATTGGTCTTCCTGAAGCTTACTCCTTTTGTATCCATTGCATTTACAAACAAAGAAAAAGCAATATCAATTCAGCCAGCAAGCAACTGTTCTGCAGATTGTGCAGTGTGCAGCCAAATTATGTCAAAACGTTAAAATTATTCATTTCATGACCCTAGAAACCAGAGAGAGAGAGAGTTCCATCAACTTTACGACTAAAAGAAGGTTGTGGAGGCATACCTTACACAGTCTTTTGATGGTTTAGCGCTTCTCTTATCCTCTTATATAGAGCAGATCTGAAAGTGTCAGCTGTCTTGAACTCCTCAGTGAGCTTCACCACCACATTCTGAACCATCAAACTCCCCACCGTCATCACGGTTGCATAGTGAATCACCAACTTCAGTTCTTCCAATGCCTTCATCAAGATGGACGCCGGATTGTTTCTGCTCTCACTCTGCACCCTAATCATAGCCTCCATCCCCAAGATCTTCACCTCTATTTCCACAACCCCACAACCAGAACCACCCTCTCCATAATCCCTGCTCTCAACCCTATCTCTCTTGTCATCATCACCACCTCCACCATTACTATTACTGTCATCGTTACTACGACCGGATTCGAGTTCGAGTTTGATACCTCTCAGCAGAGTCTCTCTTCTTTCACCTCCTCCTAGCGCTCTCTCCAGCGTGTCTACCTTCTCTCTCAACTCCTTGATATACGACACGGCGTCCTCCAAGAGGGACACTTTGTTCATCCTGGACACATTGGGCACGACGGACCGGAGGGAGTAGAACCAGCTGTTGAGCTTCTCCCTCCTCTGCCGCTCTGCCTCGACGGAGTTCACCGGCACATCCCCGCCGTTCCCAGCATTCCTCCCCCTCTTCTTCACCCGTTTCGCCTCCTCAGACACCATCGCCTCCTCGTACACCATCATTGGATGGGAGATCTCGTCCTTCTTACGGCTGTCATTCACCGTTTCCCTTCCGACACCCTCCACAGTGACTGCATACTGGCCACCACCGTCACCATTTCCGCCACCACCGTCACCATTTCCCTCACCTCCGGCAATGCAACATTTTGTGTCAATCTCCATCTGAAACAGCGTGGCCACCGTCAGGAGGAGGCCTTGGTCCTCCTGCACGATGTCGGCTGAGCCCAACTCGAGCATCCCATATCTGAGGGAAGCACACACCGAAGGATCGAGAAAATATCGGCTTAGATGGCATCGACGACTTCAGCGTCGCCGGAGACGAGTGGTACTTCGGGCTGGGGGAGGGAAGGGGAAGAGAGAGAGAGGGACCCAGAAGGAGTCCCCGTTTTTCGGAGTTCTTACTTTTTAATTTTTTATTTTACATTAAAAAAGCAAACTTGACGCAGTTAACGAAAAAACAAGGTAAGACGTGGCATTCATCCGAAACTTACAATGATGGGCCACTATTTTAACATGAGCAAACAGCTTATGTTCAGCATGACCTGATCTGCTTCTCATTTTAATCGTGTGGCAAGGGATGCTCATTATGGTTTTAAATGTTACGACAAGTGAATCAACTGCATTTCAGCTAAGGCAATAAAGAAATATGACAAGCATTGAAGAACTTGATGAAGAATCTTTGAAGACTAGTGTGTGAATGTTAAATTCATTAAAAGTCTTAGATTCTTGTAAGAACCTTACTTAGAGTGCATATTTCAGTTGCATTTCAGCTAAAAAGTCTTTAGAAAAACTTTTCTATAAGAAACCTTTATGAAAATCTTTTTAGAAAACTCTTTTCTTAAATTTTCGTGTTTATTAATCGACCAATAGATTCACCAGTCGACTAATCCTTTCGCGCCATATTTTCTAAAATGTCATTTTTATCAAATTAGTCGACCGAATGTTTTATTAGTCGACCGGACAGAATGTCTGTTTTCTGGAAAATTTAACAGCAGTCGACTAATGACTTTATCAGTCGACCGGACAGAACATGTGTTTTCTGGAAATTTAGCAACAGTCGACTAATGCTTTTATCAGTCGACCAGACAGAACTTGTGTTGTTTCTCAGAAAATTTTAGCAGCAGTCGACTGAAAGGTTTTTCAGTCTACTGATGATATTATCAGTCGACTAACTTTTCTCTAGTCGACTAAGTTTCAAATCTTTAGTTTTTCAAAGGGCTCGATTAACAGATCAGTCGACCGACGATAACTGTAAGTCTACTAATAGCTAATTATTAGTCGACTAACCACTGTTCCAGTCGACTAATTTTGTCGTTTTTCCTGAAACTTTAAAAAGATGTGTCTTTTCATTTTTCAAATGGTTTGATCATTCAAAATGGACTCTTTTGGCACCCTTTCATGCCCTCAATGTATGAAATCTTTCAACTATAAATATGAGTGCATTTTACACTCAAAAGCATTGCAATTCAATCAATTTGAATCAATTACTCTTTGTTTTTCACTTATATTCATTTTCTTACTCAGGTGATATTTTTCACTTTAGTTTTTCACTCAAATTCCTTTGAAAGATAGTGAATTCGTTAGTAGAGTATTTCAACAACCTCAAAAGTCAATTGCATCTAATTTGCATTCAAAAGAAGAGTTCATAGGTTGTATTGTAAGTTGTTACTTGTTTCAATTTTCTGTAAAAGGAAGGACTCTTGATTTAAAGGAGTTGTTTGCTTTCAGTAGGTGTGTTACAGGAAGTGGGAGCGGATTTTGTCTGTATAATCTTGTAGTTACACGAGGTTGATAGTGGAAATTTCAAGCGGGTTTTGCATGGGGACTGGATGTAGGTCGGGAAAGACCGAACCAGGATAAATTCTTGTGTTATTTGTGTGATTGTTTTGCGAATTGCAAAATCCTTCAAAATTCCGTAGACGATATTTAAAAGCACTATTCACCCCCCTCTAGTGCTTGTTGCCTTGATCCTACTGCACTTTCATCAAACAGTGGTCATCCCATGTTAGGTGAAAAAATCATGATTATCCTTCATCAGAAAGGTAGCCCTTTCGGCTAACTAGAGTTTATTTCACCTTACAATGATAACACGATCAAACAATTTCAACCATGATCCTTGAGAATAGGATCATTCATATAGGATACAAAAATAAACTGCAGATATTTGATATTCCTTTGAATGAGATCTCAATTCCAATTACTGTGTAACTAGAATAATCTAGCTTTTTTGGGATTTAATTCTTCCGCTACTGCAAACCCCTATATTATGTATATATATATGAGAACTAAAAATATGGTCATTTTCAACACCTTTTTTTTTCAAATCCAACCATGTGGATGTGCTTGGCACGGTGAATTTGCTAGGAATCAACCATTGGATAGTGTATTTTTAATAAAAAAATGTGATTTTTGAATGCTTGAATATTTATGAAGATTATGAGCCATTGATTTTAAAGTCTTAAAAAAATCTTATTTAGACATCCAACAATTCAAGAGAGGGTTCTTATAAAACCAAGCATGCAGATCATATGTAAATCTGTATGGTTAGATTCAAAAGAAAAGAATAAAAAATTCATAAAAATCGCAATTCAAATATTAGTTTTTATATTCTAGTGATTATATATAGAGAGAGAGAGAGAGAGAGTGGTAGTTGCTTGGCCACTTTAGTGTGCCAGACCAAAACGAACTAAAAAAATCTCGCTAAAATACTTTCAACAAAAAAGTCCCTGCTAAAGGTCTGACACCTTTAACAACAGTTTTTGTTGTTGCTAAGTCTGGCACCTTTAGCGGCGATGAGTTTGTCACGCTAAAGGTGTTTGAGTGGGTTTTTTTTTGCTGAGCGTTCATCTTGATGTGCAATGAACGCTCAATGTGCATCGGTTTTGGTCAGGGACGAAAGTGGTCATTTAACTACTACTTATATTTATATATATATATATATATATATATATATATATATATATATATATATATATATATATATATATATATAACTTCTTGTATCATAAAAAGAATCTAAAAAGATAATCTTATAAAACAAATAAATGACAAAGAAGCTCGTGTAGAGGCCCCTCCAAAATAGGAGGCCCTAGGCGGTGGCCTCAAATCTCAAAGAGGCCAGCCCGCCCTGGTTGGTGGTGGTTGGCATGTGGCTGCATTTTTTGTACTTCTGATGTTCTTTAAGTTATTCGAAGATTTACTTTCTTGAGATTCTTCTGTCCTAATTCTTGGTTACAATTCATTTAGATTCAGCTCATGCTTCAAAAACCCTTGGCGTCATCCTTATGATGTGCTGCTAAGACCGCTCAATCCCTTGGCTGGGCCATAGGCTGAACCTTAGGTGTCGTCGCGTGTGGCATGTACGCAGTGGCGTAGCTAGGATTCATGTGAGGTGGGGGGGGGGGGGGGGGGCAAACAAGAGTGTAGCAAAAAAAATAAAAATTTTGTGTGATAGTCGGGGGTTCGGGGGCAGTGCCCCAATTTTTTTTTTTTGAGATAAAATAAAAAATGGCTATAGTTATTAATAAAAATCTATTTCATATGGATGAATCAAACTATTTGCTGCAGTCAGGGCTGGGCTAGCACTGGGCTTTTAAAAAAATAATAATAATAACTGTTTCGGGAGGCAGGACTGGGCTACAACCCAGTCCTGCCCCCCTCTAGCTATGCCTTTGCATGTACGTGTCGGGTGCGCTCAAAGGTGTTGGGTCACTTGCTAACGCAAGTATTTTGCAGGATCGATGTCGTGTCACACCGTAGAAACAGCGCACACAATCACACTAGGTAGATCACAGTCGTGCAGGCCTCTTCACGCACAGGTGAAGGATTCCACAGGTCCGTGAAGGCACGCCCAACGCACAGGTTGAGGTCGGTCGCAGGAGTAAGAACACACACCGAAGTGCATAGTCTGTCAGTCGCGCACCCGGTAAGCTCGGTTACGTGGAGTTAGCTGTAACAGGAAACAAACAGGTAGAGCGCACAGGCTTAGTGCAGAACGTAACACAATTAAGTGCAGAAATGTTCTTGCACTCCGTCAGAGACCAGAAGTTTTGTCCATGCTTATGCTCGTCAGGCTAGGCGAATTCGGTGACAGCTAGTAGGCTCAACATTGCACAATGACCAGTAATTCAGTTGCAGGAAAAATGTAAAATTAACATAGCATTGAAATTGATTGCTTTTCGACTTAACTGTGAGAGTTTAAACGACAATCTAGAGCAGTGAGAGCTCAATAGATCATCGGATATAGAAAGCTCCAGCAACAATCTAGACGACGAGGAGTTCAACGGAAATCAAGTTTTCGATTGAGCATCCACAAGTTCAGAAATTGTGAATCAACTGCTCCTAAATTCAAATAAGCCTAATTCGATAAGATTGCTCGATTAGAATCTCAATTTAGGAAATTCAAACTGCAAGGAGTAAATGCACTCATCTCTTGGGCAGGTGAAGACGATGAGCATAGATTAGCCCAATCGATGTGTCTAGATCATAAGAGATTCTGGTAAGAGGAATTGAAGTATCCATCAGAATGAGGAATCGTCTCAGGTGATCATGATCCGGCCAGTCCAGCGTTCTTTTGCATGGTCTATTTGATCCTGGTACAAATCCAATGTGGCTAATGGGTCTCACATGGAACCCATATGTTGAATCCAGAGTTGGATATAGGTAATGAATCTAAAACATAGATCTAGGTAATTGGATCTAATGATCTAAAGTAGTGTGCCACAAATCTAATGACCCACTTGAATAGTGGGCTATTGAGATATGAACCAACTGGATAGTGGTGGACTCACTTCACATTGAATTCCCAACATATTTGAGAATCCAATGAGTTAGTTATAGCTGAGTAATTAACGACTACCCAAGAGAGGATAAATATCCCAGCAAAAAAAAGAAAGAGCTCAATAATTACATTGAGGGATCCACCCTAAAGCAGGTTGTTAATCTCATTCTATTATGTTCTCCTCTATCTCACCTTCATTGTACACACCACCATCTTAATTCCTACAGTGGTATCAGAGTTAGTTTTTTTTTTCAGCTGTGTGCAGTGGTGCCTGTTGATCTAAGCTCCCCTTGTCGAGAAACCCAAGAACCACTGGGCTCAGCCTGTGGTGCTACCAGTGAAAATCGACTGCAACATAAAAGTGACACGACAATCTGAGAGAGGTCGCAGGAGGGAGCCTATCATTGGAAGGGTTTATTCGCCGTATGAACATGTCCGCCAATAGTAGAAAAAAAGAAGGAAACAAAAATAAAATAAAAAAAATGAGGGGATTGGTCCTCCTCGCATTGTGCCAATGGAGACCGATTAAGGTCCCTACTTTTCATCAAAAATCGTGTCAAAAATGATAGAGGAGGACAATGACGATAAGGAAAGGGTCGACACGATCATGTCAAAGCCGTTGTCATCGGTGTTGGTGGTGAGAATGGAGAGGATCACTGGAGAGAGATTTTGGATGGTGGGCCGAGGCATGGTGGTTCATGACGAGGATCTGACGATATCTCTGAGGGCGTAGACGGTCGATCCGACTATCACGTGGCTTCGCGGCTTTGACGACAACCCAGAGGAGAAGTTTGTCTAAAGTCCCCTATATACGAGATAGAGCACAGTGAGCTCGTTTAAGACCAGATCTTGGGACCCGATCGAGAGGACGGTTTTGTCGCAGGATGGTTTTTGTGTTGGCATTTATAGACTTGTTTTATGTCTTTGTAAGTCTGCTATACATAACAGCTATATCCTGTCATTTCCTGCATACTTGGTTTAGCATTCATGCCTTCACATTTGCAGTTACTCTTTATACAGGTATGCCTGCACGAGTTAGTGTGGTAGGAACAAAAGTCACACAAACACTGCATTTTGGTTTAATCCCTACTTTCCAACTCAATACTCACAGTCCTTCGTTGCTCAGTGTTTAGCATGTGTATAAAGATAACACTGGTCTTACAGGAATAACCCTCCATATATAGCCATAAGGTGTGTCTTCACAACCTCCATAACCTTGAGGCTTGGGTTATATTCCGAAAACTTACCGTGAAAAGAAATAGGCAGCAGGATCTGTTCAATGGGATGAGTTTTATGTACGTTGCCATCCCATTCATGGGTATAACCAATGCATCATTTGTTCAATTGTCATATCCATTGAAAGGATTGGATTCTACAGAAAAGGGGATACTGGAATATATCTAGCAATGTCCTATGCTTTTGCACAGGTTGCTGCTGAAAGGTTATATGTCTTAACTCTGGTTTATGGGGTTATGATGTATTCAAGGATAGGATTTGAAGATCTGTGGCCAATTTTTTTTGTTTTGTATATTCTTCACATATTCCATGTTCATGTGCTTCACCTGCTTAACTGTTCATTTGCTGCTCATCTGATTCATTGGCTGGCTTGTCGTCGACCTGTCGATAAATCCTTACTGTTAAAATCAATTTTATTGTTGTAGCCTCATTTTGCTGTAGCATCCTTATGGTTTCGGTATTCCTCTCATTTGTTTCTTCTGGAATCTAATATCTACATTTGATTCATTATAAATTGCTTGATTGATTTAACATAAATGCATTGAGATTCATTGTGAAAATGTTGTTTTGCACCTCTGATCACTGGAAGCCTGTAAATAAAAATCCATGTTGTGATTATGATGAATATGTTGATCTTTTACTGCTAAAGAAGAGGGATAATTGTGGGTCAAACTAGTAGAATAGAGAGTAAGTGTATCCTAGGTTTTGGGAGTCATGGAATCAACAATGCTGAAGAAGAATCAAAAGTTACCACTTCTGGCAATGAATAATCAAAGCAAACACTTGGAAAATATCGGAGTGACCTTTTGATGTTGGATGAATCTGTAAGAGGTATGGATACTCCAAATTCATGCAATCATGCAACCTATGCTTCAGATATTGAAAATCCAGAATTATCAGTAATAAAAAAAACAATGGGGAAGGACAATGCATGCTTCAAGGTGAAAAGACTTGAAGGTGAAAGACCTAGAAGACCAAGCTGTGAAAGGCCTCCAAAATCATTACTCTCGTTGTTGTTAGATGTTGCAGATCAGAAGATGATCCAGCAACTCTCAGAGATTGCGATGCTAAAGTGGGCAAAGTTTGAAAGGATAAAAGTTTCAAAGAAGATAGGGGGGCAGCAAAGTAACATCATGCTTCACTCATTGAAATCATCATCATTTCACTACCCAACACATTCATATTTACCTGTTAACACCCACCACACTTGCATTTCAACACTTGCATTCGCTATTGCAATACTCAGTTGCAATTTGGGTGCTTCTTGTTATGCAAGCCATAACATTCATACAACAATCATTTCACCTACACACCTATAACACTAACACCATCAACACCTGCATTCAGCATCTATGTCCCTATACTTATACACCTCATGCATCTATCACCTTCACCTCCAAATTAGCATACCTTTCCTGCGCCTACTGCACTGTCTCACAATCATTTCTTCAACATCCATCTTACTCACAGCAGACTCATATCCCACTCTATGTTGTTGTATGCTTTTATCCTCTCACACCCTTTTGTCTAGCGCCTGCCATACTTTCAACATGGCCCAGCACCCATTGTGTTCCCTGTGCTGCCCTACTATCACAACATCTAGGTCATTCCCCTACATGCTTCATCATGTTCATAAGCATCTTTGCATTCTCATTTCAGAAAATGCATTTTACATACATTCTAGTGAGGATATCTCCATCTATGCGTAGACATAACACATAGGCCTTATACGTAGGTACATGCATTACATGTTGTATATGTATAGTATACATGCATTAGTTCTTACGTAGATTTTCAATCATAAGAATATATGTGCATATATGCCTTCATGTGCATCTTTTCATTCTCATGTATATTTAGGCATGCATATTCTCATATGCATATCCGTATGCATTTAGCTATGTGCATCTTAAATTCGTTTCACCATTTGCCTCCTTGATATCATGAGATATTGCTATCTCTCTTTTCATTCGTACTAACTCATCTTGTTTTGCAGGAAATGTTATTTTCTTTCTTAGCCTAGAAATTATAAATTCAAACTTCAATTTTAGAATTGTAATAGCTAGGTATTAATGAGAATATTTATATTTCTTGCACTAGATTAGAACGTATGAGCATACACATCTTCTAAAAATGCTTATTTTATATCATCTTCTCTTTTATTTCAAAATTTCACGAATGGGAATATGAATGACACGTGCATCATTTTAATAGGAGGTGACTAAACCCTAAGTTGATGATTTACAACAATGGCCATAGTCAAGGTGTGAACAAAACTTATGATTTTCATCTTTTATGGAATAACATTGGATCCACACTGGATCTCTTTTTAAGAAATCATCATATTTTTAAAAATATTTTCTTTCTTTATCAGAGTTTAACTTAAAATTAATACAAAATATATATCAATGGCCATAGTCATGATATATTGAGAGTTAATTTCATTTTAAACTCTATAAAAGCACCAAAAATGTGTTTTATTCTTCATTTGAATTTAAATATGATTATTATATAATACATTTTATGACCATAGTCAGAGATGTATTATATTCTAAAATCTTATTTTAATTCACTTAAAGGATGAAATATGCTTTTCAAATCCAATTTCAAATTCTTTAATTCATTTCATCATTTAGGATAAAATTACATCATATTTTCAAACATTCTTTTTCAGAATCCAAGTGATTTTTGAGATATATTTTCAAGTATCATCTTCATCTCTCAAATCAATCTTTAAATCTTATTCAAATTCATCATTCTATCTTATTTCAAAAATTCAAACTTCAATTTCAAAGTCCAATTTGACTTTGAAATTTCAAATTCATTTCCATATTCGAAATTCAATTTCCAATTTAAAAGTTCAATTCAAACTTTGAAAATTCAAATTCATTTTCATTTCCAGGATTCAATTTCAAATTCAATTTAGCATTTCAGATCAAATTTCAAAGTTCAATTTAACTTTGAAATTTTTGATTCATCTTTTGATTTCAAAACTCAAGCTTTAAATCAAATTTATTTTTCAAAGTTCTATCTAAAGATTGAGTCTTGATTCTCAATTTAAAATCAAAGTTTTGAGATTGATTCTGAATCTCAAAATTCGATTTTCTCTAAGTTTAAAACCCACTTTTAAAATTCAAATTTGGATTTCCAAAATCCATATCCATCCTCAACAAGCCCCATTTGGATTTTCAAAATCCAATTCCATTTAGGATTCAAGATTTCGGATTCAACTCCATTTTGGATTCTAGACTTCGGATCCAATTCCATTTAGGATTCAAATCCATCTAGGATTCAAATCCATCTAGGATTCTAGATTTCAGATCAAATTCTATTTCAAATTTAAAATCCAGTTCCATTTTCAATTCTCATTTCCAAATCCCATTTAAAATCTATTTCTCAAGTCTAAATTCAAATTCAACTCATATTTTAGGTTCTGAATTCAAAATTTCTTTTTTATAATCGATTCTTGAAAATCGATCCAAATTCAAAGTCCATTCTGACTTTGAAAATTCATTCTTATTTCAAATTTTCAATTCTAAATTTTGTTTCACCTAAAAGCTTATCTTTCCAAATTCTGATCATTCCAAAACTTGGAATTTCAAGTCTTTTCTTCCAGATCTATTTCAAAATCCAAGTTAGATTCAAAATCTAACTTTTTTAAACCAATTTCAAACCTTTGAACCATTTCTTCACTCCATTATCAAATTTATTTCAGAATCACTTGAAAAATCCCAAATTTCTAAATTGTTTTCTCAAAAGCATACATTTCTGCATTTGCATTGCACAAGCATAATTCTTTGTGCATTTAGACTTCGAATAAATTTTTCGACAATATTTAGGCAAAGCAAAAGGCATAAATTCGATCCTTGGTTCGATTACCCCTGGTAAAGGCGCTAGGAACGATCGAACCTCGTATCGACGAGTGAATCCCGTCTTTTCATTTTTTCGCAAATTTTTCAAAACAGAGGTGAATAATTTCAAAATATTTTCAAAAAATTAAGGTCAAATGAGACCTTTGCAAAAGAGTTCCTCTCTCTTTCTTCCTTTTCTCATTCTCTCTTCTTTTCTATCCTTTATTTTCCCCTTCAAAAGGGGAAATAGAAGTTAGAAAGGCTAAAAAAAGAAAAGACAGAACACAAGAGGAAATTTTTTTTGCAATGATCACATTGGGCTTGAAGCCTGGGCCAAAGCAGAGAACCATCAAAACGGTAAACTCTGAGGCCAAACCCATCCTTGGTAAAGCAAGAGATGTGGCTATTCAAGTGGGGAGTTGAGTCGGTAAAGTCAACTTCTCTGTAGTGCCCCTAGACGATTTCAAAATGATTTTGGGTATGGAGTTTCTGCGAAGCTAGAATGTTCTGATGCTACCAAAGTTTAACACGTTGACGATCATGGGGTCAGACCTGTCTCACACAGTGTAGTGCCTTAAGTAGAAAGGCAAGTCTTTAGTGCTATCGGCAATGCAGCTGAAGAAGGCTGTCAAGCATGGGGAGAAGACATTCTTAGTTGCAATACGCGCAGAAGAAGGAAAGGTGGAAGCACCAGTGTCGCCGACCTTAGCCCCACTATTGGAGAAGTTTCAGGGGTGATGCCTTCGGAATTGTCGAAGCGTCTTCCGCCAAGACGTGAGGTCGACCACAAGATTGAGTTGACCTTGAGAGCGAAGCCTCCCGTAATGGTTTCATACCATATAGGGTCAGCTGAGCTGAAGGAGCTGCTCAGACAGCTAGATAAGATGTTGGACGCAGGCACTGTTCATGCATCGAAAGTCTTATTTGGCACCCCAGTCCTTTTTCGGATAAAACATGATGGCTCCAAATAGTTATGCGTGAATTATCGTGCTTTGAACAAGGTCACGGTGAAGAACAAGTACCCATTGACACTGATAGCGGACTTGGTCGATCAGCTAGGCAGTGCTCAAGTCTTTTCAAAGCTAGTCTTGAGATCGGGTTATTGGCAAGTGAGGATTGCAGATGACGATGAGCCGAAGACAACTTGTGTCACCCGCTATGGTGCTTACGAGTTCTTAGTAATGTCATTCGGGTTGACGAATGCTCCAACTACGTTCATGACCCTAATGAATTAGATTTTTTACCCGTACTTAGACAAGTTCGTGGTAGTCTACTTGGATGACATCGTGATCTACAGTAGGAACATGGAGGAACATGTTGGGCACTTGCGAACAATGTTTCAGGTGCTGAAGGAGAATGACCTTTATATTAAGCGAGAGAAGTGTCTTTTCGGGCAGGAGGAGATCAACTTCCTTGGCCACGTTGTGGGGCGTGGTGTGCTGCGCATGGATGGGCAAAAGATAAGAGTCATCCAGGAATGGGTTCCGCCTTGCAAAGTGCCAGAGTTGCAGTCATTTCTTAGTTTGGAAAACTACTATCGATGTTTCATCTAAGGCTATTCTCTCATTGTTGCACCCCTCACTGATTTGCTAAAGAAGAATCGGGTATGGCTCTAGACAGGAGCGTGCCAAGATGCTTTCGACGGCTTGAAGAAAGCCTTAGTGAAGGAGTCAGTGTTGTGACTGCCTGATCATTCGAGACCCTTTGAAGTCCACACGGATGCCTCAAACTTTGTTATTGGCAGAGTTATTATGCAAGATGGTCATCTAATTGCATAAGAGAGTCGTAAGCTAAAGGATGCAGAGAGGCGTTACACGGTGCATGAACGTGAGATGACAGCCATCGTATATTGCCTCAAGACTTAACGACACTATCTTCTGGGTGTCGAGTTCATCGTCAAGATGGACAATGTAGCCACAAGCTATTTTTAGACACAAAAGAAGCTCACGCCTAAACAAGCTCGGTGGCAGATGTTTTTGGCTGAGTTCGACTTTGCCCTAGAGTACAACGTTGAAAAGACCAATGTTATGGCGGATGTCTTGAGTCGCAAGGCTGAATTGGCAGCTGCACGTGCGGAGCCTTTTGAAGTGCATTTGGAGGGCGCATTGTTGAGCCGCATCCGCGAAGGTATGAAGCAGGATCCAACAGTACAACACCTTGTTTCTTTGGCGCAAGCAGGGAAGACTCAGCAATTTTGGCTACAGGATGGCCTCCTCATGACAAAAGGAGGACGCATCTTCGTGCCGCGGTGGGGAAGCCTCCGCCGAGAATTGCTTAAGGAGTACCATGATACACTATGGGCCGACCATCCTGGTTAAGAGCAGACCTTAGCACTCCTTGAGCGCACTATTGGTCGCAGATGAGAGACAACGTGAAGGGGTATATGCAAACATGCCTCATCTGTCAACAAGATAAGGGGACAAACCAGAAGGTTGCGGGTCTCCTTAAACCCTTATCAATTATAGAACATCCTTAGGATAGCATCTCTATGGACTTTATTGTTAGTCTGTCAAAGGTAGAGGGTCTCAGTTCTATCCTAGTTGTAGTGGATCATTTTTCAAAGTATGTCACCTTCATTCCAGCTTCAAAAGAATGTTATATAGAGTTGTTTGTAAAGCATGTGGTGAAGCACTGGGGCATACCAAAGAGCATTGTGAGCGGCCGTGATGCTCGCTTCACGGGCAAGTTTTGGAGTAAAGTATTTTTGTCGTTTGGCTCTAATTTACTGTTTTCAACAAGCTTTCATCCGCAGACAGATGGGCAGACAGAGCGCATCAATTGGCTACTTGAGCAGTACCTTAGGCACTTTGTTAGTGCCAATCAAAAAATTTGGGTGAAGCTCCTTGACGTGGCACAATTTTGTTATAATCTATAGAATAGTGAGTCTTCAAGTCACAACCCGTATGAGATTGTCACGGGACAGCAACCACTGACCCCGCATACTCTTGTCATACAAGAAAAGGGAATGTCATCTTTCGCCTATCAGTTTGCTCGCGACTAGCATGAGCAGAATGAGTTGGCGAATGCATTCTTACACAAGGCGGCAAAGAGAATGAAGAAGTGTATGGACAAGCATCGTCAGCCCGCAGGTTTCCAAGTTGAGGACCAAGTGTTGGTGAAGCTATATCCTGATCGTACAAGCATCTTATGCGGGTGGCACCGCGAACTGCTCAAAAAGTATGAAGGACCCTTCATCATCACAAAGAAGGTGTACAAGCTGGCATACAAGCTAGAATTACCCTCAGACTTTAAGGTGCACCCGGTGTCTCACGTGTGCAACCTCAAGCATTTTCATCAAGATGATATAGACTCAGAACGCAGTGTGCCACAGTGCGCTCCTATCATACAGAGGGCCCCGACAGCATAACGGGCCGAAAAGCACCTCAGTCAGATCCTTTGCTACAAGGTCAACTACTTGGGTGAAGCGAAGAAATACTTGGTGCAATGGGAGAAAACAACGGAACCAACGTGGGAGCCTGCATTCCGAATGAACAACCGCTATCCGGCTGAAGTCAGGGCTTACCACGAAACATATGGCGCCAAGGACGGCGCATGATTTGAAGGGGGGAACATGTTCTCTTGCGACTTACATTGTACAGTTGCGCTTAGAGTTTGTTTTGCTTTTGTTGAGTCTGATGTAAGTTGTCCTATTCAGGTGAATCAATACCCTGAAGGGGTACCCTGAAGGGGCACCCTGTATACTTGAACTGTAATCACTTGCGGGCAAAATTGTAAATGAAGTAAATGCGTTGAGCTTTCTTTTGTTCACCCTCGTTGTGATTGTTTCTTGTGATTGCAATTTCTCTCCCTCTATTCTCTCTTGCTCTCTTGCACTCTGATTACAAGCTTCCGCGATCGGCAAACGAGTTGACAAGTAGGCTTGTGGCGGTGAGGAGGAACCGTCACGCCGCGCTAACCCATTGAACGTGACAGTAGGAGTCTCATCTCATATTGAAACAAAGACCATACCCTTCCTTTTGGCAAAAAAGATAAAGTTTTAATTAAAACCAAGAGGTGACAAGATGTTACCATACTAAGAAAAAACAGCATAAAAAACAGCAAGAATAACATCATGTCGGTGATACCAACCATTCCTACAAACATGCAACCAAGGCTCCACACGTCCAAAGAATAGTCGTAATCCTGTAAGTCCACCAATAGTTCAGGGCCCTTGAAGTATCTACAAAACAAATAACAAGAAAAAAAAAAAGATGATTCGTTGTTGCACCTCTCAATGATTATCAGTGCTTTCATATATAAAGCAAATGAAAAGGAAATGAGATTAGATTTGAACATGCACTCCTTTCTATTGTAATTTGACCCTGAATACTGATTTTATATATATGTTCAGAGGAGGAAAGTTTAGTTTGTAATAGATGTAAAAACAATTAAATATGCTCCACAGCATGCATACATGAGGTTGCGGACAATAGAACTTGAAAGGAAAATCATTTCCTTCGGGGGTCGTTTTCTTAAAAGGGGGGCCAGGGTCCCTCTTTCATGTGAAATGCAGACCAGCGTTGGAAACAGCCTGAAACTTTGGGTTGGGGGTGGAGAATGATACCATTTTCATAAAATGGTGGGCCCTCACCCACTTTCCCATGGAGCTGTTTCAGCCCCGGTTTCGATGATTTTGAGCCTCTTTTGATGAATGCACAACATTCAAAAGGAATCTATGCACAGTAGACAAAAAAAAATGAAATACAAATCTTGCATCACATGGAAATTGGACATGTATAAGGAAACTGATACGCAATGGACACATGACACAGAAATGACATTATCAAAATTCAAAGTATATGCATGCCTGTGTATGCAATGCACAGATTTTTATGTATATGACAAAAATTAGTACTTTCATAAATTATAAAGTCAACACTCAGGATTATTAAATTTCAAAAACATTGTCATGCTAATAACAAATTATGAAGGGAAAAAAACACAGATTGAAGTGAATTGTGACCATGTTCAACAAAGGTTCGACCATATTGGACAGAAAGCGAAATGGATACTAGAAGCCATGTGTGAAGCAGCAGCGGGGAAGCGAGTGTTAAAAAGGTAGTGTGAGGCGGGAAGCGGGATTCATTTTGGAAGCGATAGTGGAAGCCAGTGAGAAACAAAAAAGGAAATGTGAAGGAAACGAGGGGGAAGTGAAAATAATAAATATTAACATGAAAAACACAAAAAAAGGGGAGGAACCGAGGGGGGAGCAAGTGAGAAATGAAAGGGAAGCGAGAGAAAAGTGTGTTTTCCATAAATGGGAAGCAAATTTTTTCCATGCCTCCCCCAAAAGGGGGAAGCGTGGCGCTTCCTGCTTCAGAAGCACGCTTCCCCCCCTCCCTATAGGGGTGCTTCCGGTAACTATGGGTTGGACTATGTCCACAAACAGGACGCAATGGCCTTTTTCATTTTAGTGTACTGTCATGTTGTCACAGGAATGCAGAAAGCAAACTGTCCATGGAGAGGGCTCAGAACTCATAGGTTTCATCCTCAGGTAGAATTAACAAGTTTAGCAATGTGGTGCTACACTACAGCAGTAGGGAACTAACTTGAGAAAATGGTGCAGTATTGATTAGGAGATTCAATAATAAAACCCAGAATAAGTCATGTAAGTCAACTTGGCTTAAACCATGTCTCGAAGCAACACACACATTGCGCTCCTTGCCAGGATGATAAAATTCAGCAAGTCCCCAGTCTATCAAACGGAGCTTTCGCAATTCATGATCTATCATAACATTGTGAGGCTTAACATCGCAATTCATGGACCCAAGTATAGTTTGTGAAATTTTATACCAGGCCTGGGCCTGACCCATGTTCCAATAATTTTTTAATATAAAATGTGTTTCATGTAGTATGGTTTCTTTTATAGTAGACCTAATTAGACCCGAATCCGAACTGAATACCATACCCGAAAATCTGGTCCAAATTTGGTTTCACCTGGGTCCGAACCAAACTCGACCCGTTGATACCCCTACCACTAACAGCAAAACAAGACACGTTGGTGGTGACTAGGGGTGGCAAAATCTGACCCAACCCGCCAACACGCTTCTTAGCCGGGTTAGGGTTTGGCTTAAACGGGTTTGTGTCGTAAACGGGTCGACCCGCCTAACCTGTTTATTAAACAGGTCGTGTTCGTGTTAGGGGTGTGCTAACCCGCCAACCCGTTTGACCCGTTTAATAAACGGGTTAGGCGGGTGGTTCAACCCGTTTACACGAACCCGTCAACCTGCAACCCGTTTATATACATATTAACTTATCTAACCCTAACTCTATATATTAACTTATCTAACCGCCAACCCGTCAACCGGCAATCGTGTCTATGTTATCGGGTTGACCCGTTTAATAAACGGGTCGTCGTGTCATGTAATCGTGTCGTGTCGACCCGGCCCATTTATTAAACGGGTTAATCGTGTCGGGTTACCCGTTTAATAAATGAGTCATGTTCGTGTTTGCCACATCCGACCCGTTTAATAAACGGGTCGTGTTCGTGTTGAGGTATTCTGACCCGCCGACCCGATTGCCACCCCTAACTGGTGACTAGCGTTGGTGACAGGTCATCGATTTAATATGCACTTCCTTTCTTTTGGATATTTTTAATTTATTTTGTTTTTTGTCAGAAAGATAGGCCGGATCTCGGGTTGGATTTCTGGACAGGACCAAGATTTCATGTATAATTGACACGACTCGTGGACACGTCATAGACACGTTATGATAATTGTGATATTTAGTACTATTTTATTGCTCGTGTCCAAGTTTGCGAAAGAATAAAGCGTGTTGTTTCTGGAACTTGCTTTATCCGTGTCGATCTGTGTCCTTGTGACACGTTTCTCAGGGGTGTAAGTTGGTAGGCTTGGGTCGGGTTTTGGGGGTTTCATGGGACCCATATTTGAATTGGATAAGAAGAATAAAGCCTAACCGGAACCGATGTGATTTTGTGTTTGGGTTTGGTTCTGGGTGGACTATTTATTTTAGACCCAAATGGGTTTTTGGGTTCGGGCATATATATTGTTGGGTGTGTTCCACCGGTCGACCTGGATCTGCAGTGAATGCTAACAGGTTTTTCTGTATGACGGTTCGGGTGAGACCTGATTTATGAATAGGTTTGGATCTATAAACAGTTCGTTCGGGTATGGGTTAATTGAGGTACTAACTGGGAATATTGGCAAGCAGAAGCAGCCCGTCTCAAACTAGGTCAAGAAGGTTGAACTTTAAATTATGCTGCAGGGATGCTCCAAATTAAAGTTTACGTTGTGCCCATTTTATATAATATTATCAATAGAAAACTACATAAAAAAATAAATGGTGTTTCCTGTGTTCTTTCAACGGCATTCACGTGAAATAGCTATTGAACTTAAAAAATAAATAAAAGGCCAACTATTATACGTACTAATTATTATACTGAAAAACTTTTTTTAAAATCATTTTATTAAAAAAATCAAAAGACGCATACATTCCTGTAATGTTCGGATATATAATATAATAATACACGTTTGAAATATTATTTTAGTCGGTCATGTAGGACCGTGAATCAGTGAAGCCCAACCATATGATGCAAAATCTTATTATAGATGCAAAATTTTAGCTATCAATAATTCCAGCATGGCAAACATGGCAAGCCAAAAATTCCAGCATTAATTGTTGGATCCTAGGTTAATCCACAGGAAGAGAATCACTTGGGCTTTAAAATGATCATTAACTTGCAGCCAATTAACTTAATTCAAAGTATTTAGAGAATAATAACTTTGCAAGTATGGATACAAAGTGATGGCTATCAAAATGCAGGTATCTTGTGTGTTGGACATAACTGATCTGAATCCAACTCATTTAGGTGACCGGTTTGACACCATTAGTGGGCCACATTAGTGGACCACATAATGGGAATATAGTGGGTTGGCTGCTACTAAAATGATGTGAGATTCATGGCAATAGCCTACTCAAATTCTACATGCAGGTTTACGTGGTATAGGGTCCTGCTCAACGTCGACATAAGGCTTGGGCTCATCATGGGCGTCGACCAGATGAGGAGAACGCCGAACACCTGCACACACATTCTGTGGCATCAACGAATACACTTTCAGGTACGCTTTTGTGCATGTTGATGCAAGTAATTCCAACAATGGGTTATGGGCCCACGACCACGCATACCGCTGCGCGTGGGTGCGTGCAGGCCTGCGGGCATTTATTGCGATTGTCACCATGGGGCGACGTAGGTTGCATGTTGATGACAACAACCACTCTAAGGTGACTGTTTTTCCGACCGTCTGTCGCCGTGAGGCGATTGCAACAGATTGAAACTGTCGCCATGGGGCAATAGTGTTTCCCAACAGCCCGTCAACATTGGTCGTCAGTAAATGGCAACTGTCGCCGTGAGGCGAAAGTCTTTCCCGGCAGACTGTTGCCATGGGACAACAACCCTCACCGGCGACAGAGCCACCCTATGGTGACTGATCATCATCGTAGGGGTGACGTTGGTCACCGAACGATGGTGACAGTCGTTGTAGGGCGACTGCCATTCCAGGCAACCATTCGCCAGTGGCGCTTGTAGCTCCGACAACCCTCATTCAAAATAATAATAATAATAATAATAATAATAATACAGATCAGGGGTTTTACCTGTGGCCGTCAGGCTGTTGGGGGTTTTGCCGGCGCCGGGGTTGCCTAAGGATGTCGTCGGGGATGTCACCTGGAGCGTCGCTGCAGACGTCGCTGCAGACGTCGTCGGGGGGGGGGGGGGGTGCCGGATTGCCGGCATCCGTCTGGTGATGCATAGAATCGGCGGATTAAAAACCCCCTTTTCTCTTTTTTTTTGTTCGGCCATAGGGCTACAGAGCCGACTACCATCGCCGGGGAATCGGGATGATCGTCGTGGGGTGATATGCCGGAAGGAGCGGCCATTGGGTCGTCACACCGGCGAAGTCCCTTCACATCATGGGCCGTCGCCTGAGATCCCCTGCATCGTCAAGTTGCAGGGTGGTCGTCCTATGTCGAGGTCACCGAAGTTGTTGCCAGGATTGGAGATCGCCGAATGGACGATGTCTGGGGTTTGAAAACCCCCCTTTTCTCTGCCCTGCTTCTTCAGCCGTTGGGTTGGGTTTTCGGTCGATGGAGGTTCCGCCGTGAGTAGGCCGTCGATGTGGGTCGTCGACAGGCGATGCAAGTCGCCGTTGGGCGACATGGGTCGCCGGTTTTTGCTCCCTGGCGACGTGGGTCGCCGTGACATCCGGAGGAGAGAAACTGATTCGGTTTCTCAGGGTTGTGTAAACAGAAACCCTCGGGTTTCTGTTTTAACGCCCGATGGCAAGATCGGGTCCTGTGCAGACCGGGTATTCTGACCCGGTGGCATACCCGATCCAAATCTGGATTTGGGTGGATCAGGTCTGC
This sequence comes from Nuphar pumila, assembly GCF_984573655.1. NCBI lineage: Eukaryota > Viridiplantae > Streptophyta > Magnoliopsida > Nymphaeales > Nymphaeaceae > Nuphar > Nuphar pumila. Next base: position 51,584,673 of record NC_143254.1, on the reverse strand, counting down.
CTAGATCCAATGGCTAACCGATCCTAGGATCGGACCCGGACCCATTTGGTGTTTGGGTTTGGGTTTGATCCATTTTGGGGCCAAATCCATATGGAGGATTCAGATCTACCTTTGATCCGATCTGCGGTTTTGTCTCATGACTGGACCCAAACCCATAAGGCATTGAGTCTGAGTTTGATCATGTGGACTTAGACCCATTTAGTATTGGGTCTGGGTCAGAACTGTTATTTTGTATCAGAGCTAGACCCATTTGGTTTCGGGTTTGGTTTGGTCCAGACGGTTTAACCGGGTCAAGATCTAAAATATCTTGGACCGGATTGTGATCCAAACACATCAGGTATTCGGGTTTAGGTCTAATTCGGAAGACCCAGATTCATTTTTGGATCAAGTTGTGGTTCAGACCCATAAAGAATCCAGGTCTGGATCTAATCTGGAGGCCCGAATCCAGTTAACCCTTGGTCAGACTCGGATCCGGTTATAACCGGGTCTGACCTGGATCTAGTTAAACCTTGGGTCATACCCGAATCCGGTTATAACTGGATCTGTCCCGGATCTAGTTAAACCCTGGGTCTAACCCGGATCCAGTTAAACCTCGGGTCTAACCCGGATCCGGTTATAACCGGGTCTTACCCGTATCTGGTTAAACCCCAGGTCCGACCCAAATCTGGTTTATACTAGGTCCGACCCAGATCCAGTTGTTACCGGGTCTGACCCAGATCCGATTCAAAGTCGGGTCTGGCCTGGGTCCAGTTTGAACTAATTCTGACCTGGATCGAGTAGGGTCTAGGCACTATTTGGCCTGATTCGGCTTTTTCCGGGACCGATTCAGTGTCATTTTTGACCGGTTCCTTCCAGTTTCTCACCGGTTCTGAGATGCTAAGACCCTGTTTTCTTAAATATAAGAAAATACAGGGATTTTGACATACAATTATAGGGTTTTATGAATTTTTGTTTATACTAGATATTGGTTCATAAGGTTCAGAACCGGTTCAGACCCTTGGATAACCGGTTCAAGGCCGTTTTAAACCGGTTCAAAGTGTTTTTAGACCGGTTTCTTCTTGAGGACTTTGGGTTTTACCCATATGGGCTTGTTTTAGTTATTTTTTTCCATACTTTATAAAGTGTTTATTGTATAAAAATCATGACTTAAGCATATTAATTTATGTGTTCCATGTTGGTTAAGTCATGCATGATGGTTTTAAGCATTAAGCATAAATTATGACTAAATTCATGATATTTATCATCAAAATTAGTCTATGCATATGAGTGAAAGCATGAACTTGTATTTTTTGATATAAAGAGTATCTTGTCATGAATATACAAGCATTAATATGTGTACATGGGCATGCTCCATAATACGAATATATTTTTCGGTAAAAGATCTTGATTGACTGACTTATGTTATTACCAAAGTGATCTGAGTCGTATTGATTAAGGATTCTTTGGACCATATTAAGATTCATTATTATGATTGTGTGTAAGTTTAACATCAATTCTACCCAAAAGTAGGTCATGTTCAAATTCACATAGAGTGTTATAGTAGGTGTGTTTTCCAGCTCATGAAGCATGTTCGTACTCAAAGGTACAGTGCTGAATTGCCTCTGGTTACATGATTTGCTAGTTTCACCAACTGAAGTCAATTTCTTGAGAATTGAAGAGACGGAACAACTATCAGTATTGTCATTTCCACCAAAGTGGAACGATAATGGCTCAACTATGCTTGTCTCAGAAAAGGTGAATAATAAGGGATCTCATATTTACCTTTTCAATATAAATCTCGTATAGAGAAATTTATCCCCCACTCATACGGAGAATAGAATAACCGTTTTGAAGGTTTTCTATGAGAAGTGAGAGCGCTCAAAAGGATGTTCATGAGAAGTGGGAGTATTCGAATAATCTTAGCCGGTTGCTTTTGCAATCTTGAGTGGCTTAGAATATTCGAGGTGTTATCTCTCACTGCAGGACAGTGAAGGAATTTCTGAAATCCATTGGGACAGAAATTATTGATTTTATACGAGGTTTTATCTCAGGCCATTTAGATAAGAAACTTCATTATAGGTCTTGGTATTGTGGACTCTATTGAGAGACCACTAAAGATCTTTTGTGATAATAAAGTAGTCATGTTCTTTTTCAAATAACAAGAGCTTAATCTCGTGTCGACACATAAAGTTAAAATACTTTGTTGTTAATGAAAGAATTGAGAATCATCTGGTATGTATTGATACAATTGAGACGAAGGAAATGACTTTGGATCCTCTTACTAAAGGGCTAGCACTAGGATTGTATTCCCAACATGTAAAGGGGATGAGTCCTTTTGATTGCTTCTTATGTATGACAATACATTATGTGATCACATTTGATTCTCCAAGGCTTTGCAAATTGTTGATTTTGCATAAAGGATCTCTTATATGGGTTAGAGCGAATAACAGAATAACAATATTAAAGAACCAAAAAGAAGAATAGGTAAGAGACCAACCTATTCATAAAGGTAATTTCAACATGCTTAAGCACTGAAGGTGAATTATAGTGTAATACATGGGAATATGACATTTCATAAAGGAGTGTTCATCTTCATGACTCATATGATTCATCATTGTGATAAAGGGTAGCATGTGAACCCACATGAAGAATTAAATCGAGATAACGGTAAAAACTTTGATTTAGTGCACTTTTGGTGTCAATGGGTCAAGTGGGAGAATGTTAGACATAACGGATCTGGATCCAACCCATTTAGGTGACCCGGTTTGACACCATTAGTGGGCTACATTAGTGGACCACATAATGAGGAGATAGTGGGTGGCAGTTACGTACGTAACTGCCTCTTTCCTCGTTATATAAGGGGGTTGGCTGCTACGAAAATGATGTGAGATTCATGGCAATAGCCTACCCAAATTTCACATGCAGGTTTATGTAGTATAGGGTCCTGCTCACATAAGGCCTGAGCTCATCGTGGGCGTCAACCGGATGAGGAGAACGCCGAACACCCGCATGCACATTTTGTGTCATCAACGAATACACTTTCAGGTACGCTTCTGTGTATGTTGATGCAAGTAATTCTAACATCTTGATCATCAACTAATGAATTACATAATGAAAATAGATAAAACAAAATAATTCAGATTATTAAGAAACCTCTGTACTGCAAAGTTAGTGCAATAATATATAATCACAAGACCTACAGCTAAAGCGTTGGTGAGTTAGACACAAAGATTAACAAAAGTTTCTTCATTGATTTTCACTTTAATATATTTTATGATTCACCAGTTAATTATAAATTTCACAACTGTAATTTTAATTGTAAGTACTTTTGCATAAACCAGGAAATAGCATCTCTTCATTTTCTTTCTGGAGCTTTACCAGAAGTAGCAATTAGCAATTTTCCCTCTGTGCACAACTATATATGCATTGTGAATTCAGTTAAAATATGAAAATTCTTTCACCTAATGTCAGTATATCATAAATCTGTACAAAAATTCAATGCTCGGCATACTTTTGGATGGATTAGTCAAGAATAGTTAACGTGGAATACAGCTACAAGCAAGGAAAATGACTTTCAATTCAAGAGAGAAACTGCATATATCATGTTTATGTCACATTCAAGCTCAACACTGGAAAAAGCCAAATTGGTTCTTCTTTTTGTCTTGAAAGTCCCTCATCATTGTAAGTTTTCATCTGCTCGTTCCGGAAGCTTTCCCAGTTGAGCCCTGTTAACCTCTCCCTTGAGTTTAACCTTGGATGGTTTCCAACAACTGGAATTTTGATAGTGTCAAATTTAGTACATATAGAAGGAAAGGATGCACCAATATTCCAGTGTATGGGCTCTTCCTCCTTGTTGCTACATCCAGTGCTCAAGGTCAGTTCAATATCAGTCTCTTGTTCAATCTCGCTCTCTAGTGCAGCATCTCCTGCATCCTCCATAATAAAGTCCTCAGCGGGGTGCTCCAGATCAATCATCATTTGCGTCCTAGGTGGATACTGGGATTGGTATCTAGCATCTTGTGAGCTTAGCCTTCTATGAACACTAAAATGCTGTGAGTATGTGGAGTGTGCAGTGGTTGAACCTTGCATCATCTCTTTGTTTTTCATGTCATTCATTAGTATTTTCTGAACTTGATACAGACGATGGAGCTCACATATCTGCACTTGTTCAGTAAAAAGATTATGGCATTATTGCATCATCCTAATTTTAAGAAATGCCAGCAAATCTTAATAATGCAACTACACCTAGGAAAATCTTCATTTGGGATTAAGAGTCAACCAAAATGAATTTCCGAAACATAACTGAAGAATAGAAGGAGAGTGGGACTGTTTTGAAGGAAAATAAAACCAGTGTTCACCTGCTTTTTAAATGTTTCTTCATGCTTAAGCATAGTTGTCTTCAAGCATTGTTTCTCATACTGCTTCAAATGCCTCTCCATGTTTGGATGAACTGATATCAGTGCTTGAAGTTTATTTCAGTGTTTCCTTTCTCTAAAAAGTAGGAAAGACAAGAACCTTAACCAGTGTTTTCATGAATTAGGTCTGTCTTAATTGAAAAGAGAATATTGGATCTTGATACTATTCATGTACCAACAACAAGACCATAAGTTGTAAAGGTAAAAAGCACAGAAATATGGCCACACACAAGTACCAATATGATGACCAAGACCTCAAAAGCATCCGATTTAGTAAAACAGAAAGTAATGATATCAGAGCTAATACTATACATAATACATCTTAACACAACCTTTTAATAGGATTAAACAATATGCAGTGAAACTGGAAAAATGTTTTAAAAATTAGTGCGTGGTGACACATTATTGGCAGCTCAGAAACATGTGAAAGCTTAACTTTCTCTTCCTCATGACAAAACAAATAGCACGTAATCAATGGCTACAAGCTCAACTGCCATTTAATTCAAGCAGATATCCTCTGATAACTATCATATCATAACTAACATGATTCAAGAACTTCATCACCTAACATAAAAATTGAACAGTTCCTTATAGCAGTACAAGTAATGCACATGTAAGAAGTTTTCAGTACAATTAATGCACATCTACAGATGCCTATAATAAACACTTTATTCATGGTTAGTGTCATATTAACAAATTTTCTAGGCATTTTCTGACATACATCAGTTCAAACAATCTTCAATGTGGATGTCTTAGGAGTCCGAGCATGGGCCAGAGGCTTAGGCGAATAGCAGGGTGCAGTTCAAAACGTATAATATGACTCAAGACTTTGGCTGACCCGCCCATTTGTCTTGGTTCAACCTGACGTTCATGGAAATAATCAGAGCCAGCCATTTTCTTCTTTTCCAATTCTTTCCTTAATCCAATCTACAACAATCCAAGCACCAAGACCAAACAAAGATCATTCTCATGCCTGCTCTTTTTACCTTTATAAATTCATCAAAGCTTTATTGTCTGGAGCTATTATCGGAAAAAAGATCATCTGGAGCAGCAGGAACATGTATCTATTACTTCATTGTTGAGGAAAACATGATACCATGAGTGGTCTGTTGTACAGGTGTGCTTCATCCAACAACAGTCTAAAGGCACACATATCCTTTTGCTTCCTAGTGGATGTCTGCAAATTTACATAGAAGCAACTCTCATTGCTGTTAAGCATCCTTCTTCCTGCACTAGAACTATGTTTCATTGATAAAGTCAAGCATACAACCCTGCAAGCTGACGATCCTATCCAGTTTCGCATGTTAAATGCCTTGTTTTGTATATTTGACAAAATTGCTGTTAACCATTGGGAAGGTGGATTTGGAAATCTGTCAAATGAACAGAATTCCCTCAATATCACGTTATAAAAGGTACTTGTTTTGTTCTTTAGAGATTGCTCAGCAGACATGGTGATAATCTTTTCAGCAGTCCCACTCATGAATTCCACGTGCAAATGAATAATACATGCAGAAAATAAATCAGATTCATTTGAGCACCTTCTACACCCACAGGAAGTTCATGTCCACTATCCGCACATGCCAATACCTCCACTAACACGTGAAAATTGCAGAGGAAGACAATTAAATTAATAAGATTCGTCTATCACCCTCTAAAACTAGTATCTGAACATAGCCAGGAAAAGATTATAGGTTCATTTTGGAATAGTTAGACCCTGAAAAGAAACATCTCATGCATGGTTTCAGTGCAACCTACAGAAAGGCAAACAAGGGAAAAGGAAATCCCAAAATGAAATCTATGGGAAAAACAGCCGTGAGTGAATTGGAGAAAGATAAACATTTCACAACAAATTCCTTCAAATTGAACAGAAGCCGTATTCATGACCAAGAAGTGCAAATACTGTTGCTAATATAGAATCGACCACAAAATGATCATCACAAGGAACACCAACATGGCGAATCAAGACCACAAGCTTCTACCTTCCATAACATGCCAATGACAGGCCTCCATGTTCCATAATATATCAAGTAATTGCAGAAAACATATGACAAGGGAAAGCAATGAAACAGCAGTTCTTTTTTATTATCTGGGTCATGATCCCATATCAAGTTGAACTATGAGAAAAGGATCGACTCAGGAAATGGACAGAACCTTACAAATCATACCTCATCCAATGCAGGACACTGCTGATGATACTTGGAGCGGTTTATTCAACAGAAACTCACAAGAAACAGATGAAAACAGAGAAGAGTTCAACTTATGAAAAGAAAAAGGATGAAGGGCTCTCGTGACTCGAATGAAACAGGGAATAAGTTGACACAAACAGTTCACTCCTTCACCACTTTTAGACCCTGACTCTATGCTCAAACCAAACACAACAAAACTGAACATCTACACTTACAAGTCACAGGTACCACCGAATTCTATGTAATACCGTGACAGTTGTCCAAGAAATCAAAGCCTCATAAACAAAACCAAATCTAGCATACCTCACCAGACACAAGCCCAACAACCGAAAGAACTTTAAACATCTAATTTTGACCAAAAACCCATGAGAGAACTAGAGAGAAGAAGCAATGTCTTCCCTTGTCCTAAGAATAGAGACAAAATTCCAGTAGCCAGGAGTCCAATATATACACAAAGAAACTAGGGAATCTACTAGGCTTTTAACTAGTTATATCACGTGGGCATGTGGGCATCATTCTTTTTTATCTTTTCTTTTTGCTGGGTCATCTTTGCTCTTCCTTTTCTTGGTGATTATCTAAGAGGAGCGGAAAAAAGACTACATGAATTTTATCACCCGACATGGTGCAGTTATATGCACGCGCTGCTGTCCCAAGAAGGAACAGTAGGCCCATGGGGGTGTGCAGAGGAGGTATAAATCATGAGAAACACCGTTTCAGCTGTTGCAGTAACTCATTTTTTGAATGAACGTGTACAATACAGACAGTGAATGCAGGCTGTCAGATTCCCTTGTTCTGAGCTTTCTCTCATTTTCTCAATCTTGTTTCAGTGCAAGAAATTAGTTTTTGAGCAGATGGGTGTTTTATGACTACGGTTCCGGACATGCTTGCCTCACTCAAATCCCACCAACCTACTGAAATGATCTCCCCTCTTCCAGATGTAAATTTTATTGTTCTGGGGTTAGCTACTACACTGAAATCCAGTGACACTTTTTATATTATGAAAGCCACAGAGTGGAGGGTGGTAGGGCGCACCTACCAATACATGCTTTGGCCGGTGTAACACGGCTAAACATATATGCAAGGAGGATGTGATGTCAAATATTAACGCTTCAGAGTTCAGACTACATAAAAGTGCCACAAAATGGTGTCAATTAGTTGGAGATTTCAACAGAATGCCACTATTTGAAGATCGCAAAGTTAACTGTGTCGCATGAAGATGAGTCCGATACATGAAGGAAACACTTTAACATACATGGTAAAGAAAATTACACCCCATCAACTCATCAACTTAAAGGCCATAAATGAAGAGGATATCATGTGATCTGACCGAGTACCTTGCAATGTGTGATGGTAGGGTTAGGAGATGCGTGGCATCCACTCACACGCCTCCTCATCTAAGGGACTAGTCACCTTTGCATATTTTCAAAAACACGCCTAAAGTTTGGAAATTAATAAAAAAAGCACCTAATTTTTGGAAATTTTTAAAATGACACTTAAAATTTTGCATTAATAAAAAATAAACTTCCATCCATTAAACCTGGCCCAAGATGATTTAAGAGAATTAATTTACAGGTTAACCCTTTAAAGACTCCTTCCCTCTCTTTTAGGTGTATTTTTTAAAATATGATGTTGAGGGTAAAATGGTAATTCTATGTCACATTTAACAGCACATCTGACGGTAGTAAACTCCTGGGTCTTTAATTTTAATTAACAATGATATTTTCTAATTGCACTTTTTAAATTTTTCTAAAACTTAGTTGCCTTTTTTTATTAATGCCCAAACTTTAGGTTTCTTTTTGAGAATTTCCCTAAGATTTAAAAAAATGAGCCAGTAGCAGCTCGACTCATTACAAGCTTGAGCTCGAGATCAGTTTCAGCCGAACCAAGCTTAGCAGGCCACGCTCGGTCGGTCATTTACCAGTCTTGGGTACTTGTGTGGATCATTCTTTGTGATAGGGCTGCATAGTACATTTCTGTTTCACAAAAGGATAATGTGTCATTTATAAGAAAGCAGATCGAGAGCTCTCCCAACTACCTTGCAAAGGTACTCCTGCCAGAGGAGATGAGTGGATGCCACACATCTGTATGTAGCGAAAAGATTTGCTGCAACAGTTTGTATATACAAAGGACTTACCAATTCTTTGTTTTTTGTTTCTTCTCCGGTGAATCTAAACCTGGCGATATGACTGATCTACATGCATGGTTTATTCTGTGAGGATCGATATCTCCGAATTAATTCTAACGTGTGAGTGGATTTTTTGGTCATCAACAGCCATAAATGCTTCAAATGTTCTCGACTCATAAAAACCTTTTTTTTTTCTGTGATTAAACACGATTAAGTGTATATTCTTAACAAATTGACCATGCACAACATATCTACAACTACAATGTTAGATTGAGTCAAAATAACTCACTCACATACACACATGTACTTAATGATTCGAGCGCAAGCTTGTACTGAATCGAGGTGCTACTGGCTCATTTTTTTAAATCTTAAAATCGTAAGAATAAAATTTGAGCACTCCATCTACATCTTTCAAGCCACACATCTCAATCAACATGTATATATATATATATATATATATATATATATATATATATATAGAGAGAGAGAGAGAGAGAGAGAGAGAGAGAGAGAGAGAGAGAGTAGGTGCTTGTGATACATGATTGATGGGTTTTTCTGCTCTTTCAGTATTTTTTTTGCAGTTCTGACTCCATAAATGTGTTGAGCATGGTCGATTTACGAGGAATCCACACCTAGATCATGTGTTTTCAATGAAAAAAATGATAGTTGGAGCCTCAAAAATTTACAAAGATTTTAGACCAATGATTTTTCGAACCTTATAAAAACTCACCCATGTGTCGAAATCAAACACTACAAGAGTTGATTCCTATACATAGATCACATTTGTACAGTTAGAATTCAAAAATAAAATGAAAAAACCTGAAAAACCCAGCAAGCACTCTACTATATATATATATATATATATGAGTAATGTGCGCCTGCCTACCTTCTCGTTCTGCCCCATTCTTCCCCCTCAAAAATCACTATTTGGTCTTTTTTATCACATCTAACACCATAGATGTGATCTATAGGTTTTATTTAGTGGCAACCAGTTTTTGGATCAATCTGATAATGTATATAAGTTTTTTCGGTGATCCAAAATCAATGGTTATGAAGTTATCAGTTTTTTCCAGCTCATAAAAACATGTTTTCATCGAAAAAGCATGATCCAAGAGTCCATTTTTACTAAATCGAGCATGCTAAACATATCTAACAGTTTAGATCTATCATTAAACACTTCAAAACTATGGAGGAGAATGATAAATGGGACCTAATATGTTCAGTTCTATATATATATATATATATATATATATATATATATATATATATATATATATATATATATATATATATATATATATATATATATATATATATATATATATATAAAAGCCAAAACACCTTGATTTTGTGCTCAGCCTCTGTGGCCTTCATCAGCAGCTTGTGGCTCAGTTTGTCAAAGTCAATTTATGAGCTTGAACAAGCTTTTGATTTGTTGAGCCGAGTAGAGTCACAAGCTGCTGGTCTCATTTGGCCTCCTCCACATTATTCTTTCCCTCTGGTTCAAAATTTTATTAGATAATAGATGTGCCCTCTTATCATCAAAATCGATTAGACAGTGGATGGGGTCTGCCTTTCACTTAACTGGACACGGGGAGGAATGTGCCTTCAATGTCAGTTGGTAGCTTCAAACTGACTTAAGTGAAGAAAAAACATGATAATTGACCTTGTGTAGTTTCAAAAAATTTCATTCTCTAAGAAAGTTTGTTACCATCTGACAGACTCATCATATGTATGCAGGCCAATATAAGTGTTGCATTTCATGTGTCGTTTCATATATTGTTGATAATAATATGCAAAGGAACCAAAATGTGATTAAGTGATCTTTATTTAGGAAAATTTGCTTATGAGAAATAGTTTACCTTGAATTCACTCCCCCACTTGCCAATAAAAAAGAAAGAAAAAAGAAAAAGTACATGCTAGGAACATTATGAAGTAAAACTTAGACGCGCTTAGTCTTGCTATTAAAATCTACTAGGTAAGACATTTTTCATCATTCTTAGTAGAAACTATACTATATTAATATATTGATTTATTTTGTTATTATAGAATTCCGGTGTTAGTCTCAAAAAAGCCTACCTTTTAGCTTATTTTTCTCTACTCATGGGAGATAATTAGGGAGCAACGGGTACAGAAGAGGCCACAGTGGAGATTCCTTTCATCGATTAATGAGTTCCTTTATCGGATCGTAGGAAAGATGCGCATGGACTCGTTGGTAAACAGTGTTGGTAGGGATTAAAGTTTTTATCTTCAGTGCCTGCCTGAGGGATTTTTGTGTGTGTTAGGGAGCAAACGCTGCCCAAGGGTTTGGTTGGCATTGCACTCTCTTTTCTTTTCTTTTCTTGGTGTCATAATGGTTTTTGTACCTTGGGTTGCATTGATTTGCTGTTAGAGTTATTAAAATTTGCTACTGTGGCTTGCGTGGTATTATGTCCTCGATAAAAAGTACTGTACATCATGTGATATTCATTCATTCTGTCTTGTCACATCAGGAAAACATAATGATTGAGCACTTCTGCCATCTACCTATAAAAAGTCCGGTGAGCTTAATGTGTTTAAACTGAGCCTAATGGGGAGCATTCGTGGAGTTTTTGGCCATAAAAAAAAGAAGTAAAAATTGGTACCAAGTTTTATTATAGTCAAACACATCCGCGATGACCTAAGACGTGCAATCATTCTCACCACAAAATGCTAACAACATTCTCAAACGCAGCCACATGTTTAATGTTTTTTTTATCAAAGAATGAATAAAAGATATTAAAAACATGATTAATATTTGTTCCAACAAATTTTTTAATAAAATTTCTTAATTTTTCAATTTTGTCACATAAAGTATTTGAAGCATTTTTTGCTTCAAATCTACTTGTTTCTAATTCCACCAGCCTCTTTGTTTTTGTCTTAGTTCTCGACAACTTCTCTCTCTTTTTTTCATTCCTTATTGCCTTAATTAGTTGATATGAAGTAGCATACCATGGCTTTATACACCGGAGAAACATGAATTACTCTTCCACAAAAAGAGAGGATTTGAATTAGAACCGGTTCCTTCTCAAAATGCCTTCTATAACAAACGAACCCTAAAAAAAAATGGGTCGATTTTTTTTTGAAGGGGATCATCCAAGGTGTTGCAACTCGTTTCAACTAATTGATGATACAGGCCAACTCGGATCGATTTTTTATTTTCTCAAGCTTTTGTGGACCCACCGTTCGTTTAAATTTTCCGAGGTGGGCCACCATTCCCATCGTCCGTCCATCCTTCGAGTGGACGTAGATCTCTCCATCTCTTGTGGGCCGCCCTCCTCTTCGTCTCTTGTGGGCAGTCGTTGTAAATGTGTTCAAATAAAGTAGGTGATTGCACGTTCTCTCTTTTTGTTTTTGTTATTTTTGAGAAAAATAAAGGGAAAATTCTATTTACAGCCAACCTTTTGTCTGTAATTCTAAATATAATTTTTTGAAACTCCAAATATGGGTCAAAATTTTCTAGAAAACTGTCTAACCAAGGCCTAAGCCAAATTACAATAGTGACCTTTCATCATTAAGAGTTTAAACTGTTTACTTTTTCTTTTCTTACGAGAATGAACGAGTACTTTTCAGTATTTAAGGAACAATTCAATAAAAAAAAAGGACTCACATTTTTCAATGTGATAGATGTTGACATGAGGTTCCTGTTTGATAGTTTTCAGTAAAAGTTTGGTCTATATTTGAAATTTTAGAAAAGTGTGGCCCATATTTGGAATTAAGGGCAAAAGATTGGCTTATAAATAAAATTTTCTCAAAAATAAAAAAATAGGAGGCTGAATATAATATTTTAAATATTAAATCAGTTTTTTTTAATTAACTGATCGGTAAGGCTGCTTTTCGTAAATTACTCTAACATGAATCTAAATTCTAAAGTTTCTCGTAGCACCACTCCTGGCCTTGTCACGTTTGGAGAATTGGGATCAGGTGAAATGGCATTATATGCTGCTGCCCCTGATCACCCTTCAGCTGCTGTTGGGCCCCACACTGACAGGTTGCACATAGATGGATGGAAGTAATCAGGTGGAGACCTGATCCTGCCTTTGTTTCTGTTTTAGAGGTAGGGATGTCAAACCACATCCAAATTGTCCCTGACTGAGATGCAATTACATTTAACACTTCAAGGGCACGTTTGGAATCGAGAAAGATGTAGGAAATGGGAACCGAGGTACTATTTTTTCGACCTCTCCAAACAAGCTAAAAATTTCCGCTGAAAAAAATACAAATTTTTGATAGAAAAGACTCCTCCAAGTGAGGTTGGAGGAGTCTCTCTTATCACAGTGTTTCCTAGCAGGAGAGACTCCTCCACGGTGCAACCACTTTATCTAAAAACACTCCTTGTCTTGTCTGGTCTTCTTCCCTTAGTGACTCCGCGCCATCTTCATCCTCGCTTCCCTCCCCTTCTCTTTCATCCTTTTTTCTTTGTTTTCCTCTTCTTCTGCTTCGTCGACTCTGCTGATAGCAGACATGTGATCAAGGAGGAGATGGGGAAAAGCAGCAGCAAGGAGAGAAGGGACGAAACCTACGTCAATGCCTTCCTGCATAAGAGGATTCACATCTTCGAGAGCATCCAAGCCGAGCAGATTGCAGATCTCCAGAAGATCGACGGAGAACCCATCAACTAAGTTAGGGAATTCGCCAAAAAGAGACGGGATTTTTGGGGTGCCTTCTTTGTTCCTGATGTTTTTTTTGGGATGATTTTGGGTTTTTTTTTGCCTGGATTTTTTTATGTCCAAGCTGAATCTTTTTCTGGTGTTTCTTATTATATATATATATATATATATATATATATATATATATATATATATATATATATATATATCTTTGTTTATATGTACTGTATATACAGATATTTCTGTTTCATTATTTTGGTTTATACATACTCTATATATATTTTTTGTGAACTTTTCTGTTAATATACACTGAAATGTTTTGTTTATATATACTGGACATATATTTTTGTTTATGTATATTGTGTGTGTATTCTGTGAAAGCATGTTTTCAAATTCTGTTAATATATGTTGAAATTTTCTGTTTATATATATTGTACATGTATTTTTGTTTATGTATACTATGTGTGTATTATGTGAAAGCATGTTTCCAAATTCTGTTAATATATGCTGAAATTCTGTTAATATGTTCTGAATTATATATACATAAATACATATATAAATAATCATGTTTCCATGAATTTTTCTGTTAATGTTGTTGAATATCACAATTGTGCCATATTCGTATTTTACTACCATATTCGGAGTTATGAGGTTCCTTTATTCGGCTAATATGCTGTTGTGAGTTGACCTTGGGATGCTGCATGGTTACAGCAAAAACAGACCGTTAGTATAGAAGATTTTATCATCTCTTAGTTGCAGAATTTAGGCTCCATTCTAACCCTCTAGTAGCATACATGATTATGCAGTCTTTACCATCTTCTTAGGAATGAGGAAAAGGGCAATATCAATTCTGCAATTAGGAAGGTTGAACTTCCATTAGTCGCCATATGCAAATGCAGGCTTCCTAGTGCAGGAGGAAGCCTGAATTTTTTTATTCGTTTTCTTGATAGACATGCCGCAGGATTGCCCCCATGGGATTCGAACCCGAGAAGCTCAGTTATGATAGCGCAAACTAACCAACCCGAGAAGAACAATAATTTATTAGCTAGTCGGAAAATTTTTTCATGCACAAACAAATTAGTGAAAAAAATTCTCTTTCTTTTCCAGCCCGTTTTTCTCATGCTACACAAACAAGCAAAAAACTTTCTTTTGGAAAACTTCTCATATCAAAAACTCTCATAGGCAAAACTTTCCTTTCCTATGAGAGTTTTCTCTCTTCCAAACGTGCCTCAAGTGTGGCACTGCACCTGACTGCCCTCCATCTCTGGCAATAGCATATCAGCTGTGGGGGCCAACAGAAAATGGAGGGCAGATCAGGTGCAACGGCACACTAAAGTGTGCAATGACAGTTCTCCATTTCTATGTTGCAGCGAATGTATTCCAGTCAACAGTCATATATGGATTAGAGAATTTAAGTTTTGATTAGTTTACAAACAATCAGATAATAGACCATGAGGTCAAATGAGCCAAAAGAGTCCAAGCATAATCTAAATTAAATTTGTTACCACTAATTATGCATTGAGCAAAAAGTTTCTGGCAATAATGCAAGTGAACATGCTTACAAGGAAACAAAAAGGAAATCTATATATAAATTGGTAAACTTTATAGATATTAGCAAACCACATTACAGCATAGATGATATGTACACCTTTATCAATATCTTTTCCAATTCCAAGAAGTTAATAATGTAGTGGGAAATATACCAGATAAAAGGTAATAATAATATTCTCAAATGACACTCTATGACATGGAAGTAAATTAGTTAATCGAAGAAGTACTTGGAGTCTTGGACTAGTATATGCTGCTTAGCAAAATCAACTCACACAAAAATCAAAGATCCTATCTAAGTGTGTATCACATCCAGTAAAAAAACATAACTAACCCAAAATATAGCATAAATAGACTGCACACTTCATATCAAATATTACAAAAACTATTAATCCCAAGGATGAATGAGGAAATACTGCTTTCGGTATTTATCATTCATGTATAGGAGAATTGATTTGTGAGCCAGATATTCTCAATGAAGTCAGTGAAACAAGAAGGCACCAACAAAATGAGGCTTCACAATAAAAGTCGGGGTACAACAATGGAAAGGGAAGATTAGTTGCACCATTTTAGTTAATAAATATTAAACAAGCTAAATCTTGCTGGCTCAAGGAAATGTACATATATTTAAATAACTTTTCATATAAAACATGGGAAATCTATAACTTTCAACAAATGAAGTACATTTTCAAACCGCGGTATTGTATAAGCTTGAGAAAATTCTACTCCAGCTTCAAGATTCCTTCCACGTTCTCAGGAGTATGTAGTTCCTTTTTACCACAAGCTGGGTCAGAAAGAAGGCTCATTGAAGCCTCATCTACCATCCCCTTGTCTTCACAAATTGCTGGTGCAGCTTCATGAACTTGATTTGTGGGTATGGACATAGAATCAAACTTCAACCACTTCTGATTCTTTGCATATTCAATGCTAGGATACAACACAATCCCAAGTATAATCACGCTGGTGCTTACAACAAAAGTCTTAAATGAAGCGAGGCACATAACAAGAATAAGCAAGAAAGCAGGAGGAAGGCAGATAATAATTGCCCCAAGTGTTTGAAAAGGAACTTTATATGGCCTATGAAGATCTGGCTTCTTTATTCTTAACTTTATAAAGGCCGCAAACTCAAGAAGCATCCCAACCGAATAAAGAAAATTTAGGAATTCAACAATCTCTTGGAAACTCATCCAGGATAGGAAGATAACTCCAGTTGCAGAGCATAAAATGCTAAAAGTTGGTGTTCCATATTTTGATCTGCACAAATTCGTTTGAATTTTGCTGTTACAGTTTGCATGAATTGATGGTTCTTCTAAACTAGACTGTAAGGGTAGATATATAGAAGAGCAGAACACTTGAGCAAAAGAGCAAAAATAACCAGATATTGAAACATAAATTCACAAGTAGAAAGGGAAAATAAATAATCCAACTGACCTGTAAGAGAAAATTTCAGGTAGCATTCCCATCTCACTCATCCCCAACAGCTGAAATGCATCACTACTCATTTCTGCTTCAAAAAGGCCTATATTAGACATAGCAGCCGCCACCTGAATCCACAACCTGAGCCATGCACCACCAATCATCATCCCAACTTGGGCAAAATAACCATCACTCCATTCACTAGTTGTGATCTCCAGAGCTCCGGTACCAGCAAGAAGAGGGATCAAATAAGAAAGCATGACCAGAATGACTGCTATAAACAGAGCCTTTGGGAACGTCGTGATGGGGTTCTCAACCTCTCCAACCAAAGTACTAGCTTTGTCCCAGTAATTCAAATTCCAAAACATACTATTAAAGTATCCCCTCCAATTCACCTTACTCACGTCCAGAGCCAACCATCGTCGCGGTTTCAACCTTGGAATGGATAGCAAACCCATCACAAGAAAAGGAATAAGCGAGAAGGCTGCGAGTAAAACAGCCGCAAAACCGACTACTGTTAGGCCTCTGTAGTTGAGGTATGTCAAACAGGTAGTTATGAAGAGTAGAAAGGGTATCCTAGCAATGGCCATATTGAAAACCGGAACGGAATGCTTCAAGTAATCAAGGAACAGAACAGGGTACAGAGCATTATCCATGACACCGCTGAACCATTTCCAGAAACCCTCCTGGAAACCCCAAAAGGGCCCAAAAGCCGCTGATATCCAAACAACATAACCACCATTCTCCGGAAAGCTTGTGGCTAGTTCCGCTGTGATCAATGCCTCTGGAACACTCCAAATGAGCGGGAAAACCAGGAAACCAATCAAGGACAAAAGAGGACCCCCTCCTGCCTTAACCGAATCCTCCACTCCAAATGGGCCTCCGGATACCTCATAGAAGATGAGGGCGATCAAAGGTATGAGTGTCAACTTATTACTATTATTACTACCATCATTGCCACTAACGCTCCTAGGGATTCCAATTCCATAATGGGCGCTATCATCTCCAATCGGTTCTTCGCCACCCATTAAGCCAAATCAGAAATCCCTCCAAATTAATGGGAAAAATCGACTACTGAATACCTACTTTTCCAATTTCACCACTTTTCCGTGATAATTTGGGAAATTTCTTGATGGGTGTGACCGAAACTTAATAAATATACAAGAAGGAGGGGAAACCGAAAGGGAGAGGAATTTAAGTACCCATATTCTCGGAGAAACGAATCGAGGAGGAGACTGCACTAATGGCGGGCATCGATTCAAGAGATTGGTATCTTCTTCTACCGTTCGCCATGGATGGTTTGTCCATCTTGGGTGCTACCCATCTGGTGATATGGAATGATCACAACGTAGGATCGAACCGCAGGGACAAACCAGTGGTTGGTTTGACGAAAAATAATTCTTGCGTGAGGAATCTTGCTTCCCATCCCACCATTCGTCCCTAGAAATTGGATGGTGGAATCCAATTTGGAAAATGACAGAGTCAACACAGTAGTTACTTCTAAGATCAAGCCACCAAACTGGGAAGAGCCAAGTCTGCATCATGTAGTGCTACTTGTTTAAAGATGCTACAATGGGAAAGGTCAGCACTACAATAGAAGGCAATGGATGGAATTATAAGGCAATTTGTTGAGAATAGGGTTGGGATTTTACCGAGAGAAATGGGGATCCATTAGACCTCATTCATTTGATGTAGGGATGAAGGACATGGAACAATGATATTAAGTGCACGAGAAAGAAATGATTGCAATCTTGCATTGCTTGCGAGTTTGGCATCACTATCTCTTGGTATCTCAGTTCGCCGTTAAGACAGATAACATAGCCACTAACTACTTTCAGACATAGAAAAAGTTTAACCCTAAGCAGGTTAGATGGCAACAGTTCCCGACAGAGTTTGACATTGTCTTGTAGTATAAGCCCGAAAAGACCAATGTTGTAGCTGATGCATTAAGCAAAAAGGCCGAGTTTGTGGCCTTGCAAGAAGAGGAAGCCCAGTTTGTTCAGTCTCAAAGCGACCTCCTCGACTGCATTCGAGAAGACATTCAGTCTGATCCATCAGCTCAACAACTAGTGACCCTAATTCAGCAAAGGAAAACTAGGAAATTCTGGATACAAGAAGCCCTCTTTATGACTAAGGGCAGATGTTTTTTTTTATTGTGATGGAGATTATTGCAGAGATTGGTAATCAAGGAGTGTCATGCTACACGGTACTTAGGGCACCTTGGGCAACATCGAATGCTCGCTTTAGTAGAGTAGGCCTACTACTGGCCTTTTATGCAGGATGAGATTAAGGGTTACATTCGCACCTACTTGATTTGCCAGCAGGATAAGCCGAGTAATCAGTAGCCCGCAGGACTACTCGAGCATCTTCCTATTCCAAGCCGTCTGTGGGAGAGCATCTCCATGGACTTCATTTTGGGACTACTGAAGGTGAATGACTGTAGTTCGATCTTTGTGGCGGCGGATCAGTTCTCAAAGTATGCTATCTTCATATCGATGCTGCCTACCGATACGGTCGAGCGAGACGAATGTTTGTTCGTGAAGCATGTTGTGACCAACTGGGGGATCCTAAAAAACATTGATAGCGACCGCGACCCACACTTTACAGGAAAGTTCTGACAACAAGTGTTTCGATTGTTGGGGACAGAGTTGCATTTTTCAATGTGCTTCCACCCCCAGACATATGGCCAAACGGAGAGAACCGACGCTCTCTTTGAAGAATATCTATGGCACTTTGTAGGTGCAAATAAGAAAGACTGGGTAGACCTTCTAGATGTCGCTCAGTTCTCCCATAACCTGCAGAAGCGTGAATCTACTGGTCATAGTCCCTGTGAGTTGACAACGGGGAGACAACCCTAGATGCCACACACCATCACAATGAATTATAAGGGCAAGACACCACTTGCCCATCGTTTTTCTCAAGACTGGTAGGATCAAACATAGTTGGCCAAGGTGTTTCTGCACAAAGCTACCAAGAGGATAAAGAAATGAGCAGATCAGAAGTGCTACCCTGCGGAGTTTAAAGTCAGAGACCTAGTATTGGTCAAATTGCATCTTGAGAGAACCAGGATCTTTCGGGGTCTATATCATGGCCTCGCTCGCAAATACGATCATTTCCTATCATCAAGCGTGTAGGCAACCTCACCTACAAGCTCGAAGTTCCTCTGCACTTTCAAATATATCTAGTCTTCCACGTCAGTAACCTAAAGTCATTCCATGCCGATGAAGAAGATAGCAACCGCAACCAGTCGATGTGAGCGCTAGCACCTCTCTGTACAACTGATGCCAAAGAAGTAGAGTACATCATGGATCATCTGAGCAATCATCAAGGATAGATCAAAGAGTATCTTGTCAAGTAGAAAGGATTGCCAGAAGAAGAAGCCAGTTGGGAGAAAGTGAAGAACGTCCACCAGTTTCCCTTAGCAGTGGACGAGTATGAAGCATGGGCCCTGTCGTCGAGGACATCGACAACTTAGGTTACACCCAAACTTTTTGCGCAGTTTTTGCCTTATACTAAGCCTACTTAAAGCTCTACGTGGCTCACACAGGTCTTTCGGCCTTGTAATGTTTGTACAACTTTACATACCTATAATTTGCATTTTCCTTAATGAGATTGTGGTGCACGACACTATTATATTTCACCGCGTTTAATGAATTGATTGTTATTGAACATTCCTCTTTTCCCATCTATTCTCTCCTCTCTCTGCTCTCTTTTCTCTATGTGATTGTTGCCTCATTGTAATCATGTGTTTGCATGCAATACTGCTTGTAAACTTGTTGCTTTGAAAGATCTGTTGCGTTCGCTTTTGAAACTTGCTAAAAGGCTTGTTGGGTCAAGGTTCCCCAACGCCGCACGTGCATATGAAATTTAGCCAGTGACACTATGACCCATTTTTCTCTTCTCTTCTTCCTCTAATGAGTCTAACCCAGTGACGGTAGGATGACACTGAACCAAGGGAAAACTGGGTTTCGTCCGCCCTATTTGAGGTGGGAATAGTGGACATAAAACGATGAATGAACCAGGAATAAAATTAAGGTGAAAATCAAAACCCGTGTAGAAATGAAGACAAAGATGGAGGGCAAAATTTTGAGACGAGGCAGGGGTGGAGAGCTTGTCCTCACCCTAGCTCCGATCTACTGTCATTTCTAGTTGAGAATAGTGCAACATGAAAGCAGATAACTTTCAAGGATTACTTTTCAAACTGAACAGTCAAACAAAAATATTTGTAATTTTTCTAAAAACCAACACTTCTGCAAATTTTAAGAATAAGAGAAAGATCCTTTATTCCAATCTTTTCTAGACAAAACTCCACTGTTACCAACGTTGTTAAAATCGGTTCTTTAGGTGAATCATTTTTTTAAATAAAAAAATCAAATCGATGTTTATTTGACCTTTTTCTACCATCAGATGACACAATGCCCTTAGAAAATAAAAAGATGTAACCCTTTTAAAAATATTGAAAAATGAATTTGAATTGTCTTTGGGTCAATTGAGACAAATTTTGATAACATTGCCTGTTAGACTTGCTAAAACTTTTTTATCAATAAGCATCACCATATAGATATAGTGACTTTAGTGATTCACACTTGCATATCAGTGGTTATATAGTTACATACGTTCTTCTAGTTTGCAAGGACTAAAGATTATCTAGAGAAGCAATGGTGTCAGATTCTGTTTTTCAATATAATCGATTTTCTAAAAAAAAGGAATCAATCTGAATTGAATTTGTTTGAATCAGTGTACTAGAAAGCCAGTTAAATTAATAAGAAAAAGCAAAAAAAAAACTTATATAGATAGGCTGATTTAGACCCAATTCTTGCAGAATCAAGCAGATTCTATTTTGACAAGTGACAACAATGTGGAGAAGCTCAAGTTGCCAAGCTATTTGTCTTCTTGAGTTAGCATCTTGTTGTTCCTTGGTTTGTGAAGACTGACAAAGTGATCATTACTGAAACCACCATAAAGGTGTAACACCTCGATATGGGACCTCAAGAGTCCAAGTTCGGTTGGTATTACTTTCCAGAGGAAAAGCATATAGAATTCACATAGAGAAAACATTGTTGATTTTTTTTCATTCTTATTTTAATAATTCACTTTCTTTTACAAAGTTCATCATTCATAATAAAAGAAAATAACAAGTACATGTGTGTGCCTGAAACCTATAGTTGTAATTATAGAGGGGCATAAGTCTACAACTTAGTAAGAAATAATTATAAGTAAATATTAACTTTAACTTACTACTGTAGTGGACTTTAAGCCCCTAGTCTGAGTTTAGTTTTCAACACACTATGCAAGGTTTGAATATTTTAATTTTTTTCTTTAACTCTCTCAAACATTCACTTGCACCAAACTAAAATACTAGGTCGGCTATACCGGTCATAGTTGTCTATTGGTGTAGTAACCTCTATAGAACACTTAAATTCTACAATGTTGGCCAGAATATGAACCATACACTCCCAATAATCTCTATATCATTAGGGACTGCAGTGAAACAAAAAAGGGACTCAACCAGCAGCTAGCTGGGAGGTCAAGATCAAACTCAATCTCAACATAGTTCATGCTACATCCTAACCATGATGGCTTTCAACTAAGCATGGTTGTCTAGAGTCTCAAATACCGTGTGAACATAACCTTAAGTCATATTTTAAGTTAATTATATTGAACCATATTCATAGGATCATGTTTCACTCATTCTCTCATGAGTGATATCGTGAAATGAGTACGACAGGTCCCACTCTCATTCTCAGAATGATATTAGGATTTACACTTATCTCATACTAAGCACATAACGATGTAGAGTCTCTAGATCATTAAATCATCGATAACCCACTCTCCATGATGGTTGTACTTGAAAGTGCAGTAGGATCGAGGCAACAAGCACTAGAGGGAGGGTGAATAGTACTTTTAAAAATTGTCTGCGGAATATTGACAGATTTTGCAATACACAAAGCAAACACACAAAGAACACAATAATCTATCCTGGTTCGGTCTTTCCCGACCTACATCCAGTCCCCAAGCAAAACCAATTTGAGATTTCCACTATCAACCTTGTGTAACTACATGATCATACAAACCAAATCCGGTCACACTTTCAGTAACACACCTACTGAAAGCAAACAACTCCTTTAAACCAAGAAGTCCTTCCTTTTACAGAAAATAAGTAACAACTTACAATACAACCTATGAGCCCTTCTTTTTAATGCAAATGAGATGCAATTGTCTTTTGAGGTTGTTGAAATACTCTACTTACGAATTCACTATCTCTCAAAGGAATTTTAGTGAAAAACTGAAGTGAAAAATATCACGTGAGTGAGAAAATGAATATGAGTGAAAAGCAAAGAGTAATTGATTCAAATTGATTGAATTGAAGTGCTTTTGAGTGTAAAATGCACTCATATTTATAGTTGAAAGTTTCCATACGTTGAGGGTATGAAAGGGTGTCAAAACAGTCCATTTTGAATGATCAAAATGTTTGAAAAATGAAAAGACACGCCTTTTTGAAGTTTCAGGAAAAAACGACAAAATTAGTCGACTGAAACAGTAGTTAGTCGACTAATAGTTAGTTATTAGTAGGCTGACAGTTATTGTCGGTCGACTGATTTGTTTATCGAGCCGTTTGAAAATCTAAACTTTTGAAACTTAGTCGACTAGAGATCAACTTAGTCGACTGATAATATCATCAGTAGACTGAAAAACCTTTCAGTCGACTACTGCTAAAATCTTATGAAAAACATACATTCTGTCCGGTCGACTGATAAAAATATTAGTCGACTGCTGCTAAATTTCCAGAAAACACATGTTCTGTCCAGTCGACTGATAAAGTCATTAGTCGACTGCTGCTAAATTTTCCAGAAAACAGACATTCTGTCCAGTCGACTGATAAAACCTTCGGTCGACTAATTTGACAAAAATGACTTTTTAGAAAATATGGCGCAAAAGGATTAATCGACTGGTGAGTCTATTGGTCGACTAATAAACACGAAAATTTAAGAAAAAAGTTTTCTAAAAAGATTTTCATGAAGGGTTCTTTTAGAAAAGTTTTTTTTTCTAAAGACTTTTTAGGTAAAATGCAACCTAAATATGCACTCTAAGTAAGACTCTTACAAGAATCTAAGACTTTTAATGAATTTAACATTTGCACACTAGTCTTCAAAGATTCTTCATCAAATTCTTCAATTTCTTCATTGCCTTAGCTGAAATGTAGTTGATTTTACTTGCTCATCATCAAAACCTTGTACTTGAAGTATCATGTAAGGCTTCATTGTCGTAACAATCTTTCCTTTTTTGATGATGACAAACTTAATCAAAGATGAAGCATTTAGATGCATAGATGAAGATTTTACTCCCCCTATCAATATGCTGCAAAACATTAAAAGTTAGTACATTCAAAGCACATATATCACATATTGATTGGTTTGCATTTCCATCATTACTTCATGCATTTTTAAATCTTTTTCATAAATGAAATTTTCAGTGCTTTCACATGATGTAATTTCCATGTCATAATGCAATATGCAATTTCTATCTTTTTCTCTTAATTTCGCATTTCTCATGCAAAATGCTATCTTTTTCTCTCCCTTTGTCATAATAAAAAAGAGTAAGGGCAAAAATAGCATAAGCAAAATGTAAATACAAGTTTAAAATATTACAACCCATAAAATATTAAAGTTCAGTAAAGACAGAAAATAAAGATCAGAAAAGTGAGTTGAGCAAGTCATTGATTGCAGTAACATCTTTCTGAATCGAAGAAAGTTGTTGAGTCACATCTTCACGAAAAGTGCGTTGATGCAACTCCAAAGCTTCCAGTCGCTGCAAAACTTCATCATTGTCTTGACTTGTAGAAAATTTCTTTCTTTTTGCTTGAGATGAAGGTGTCGCAGAAGATGGTGAGGGTTCAGAAATTGATGGTTCAGTAGGATCAGATGGTTCAGTTTGATCAACATTTAAAGGAGGCAGATATTTGATTTTCATCCTTTTAAAAATAGTTTGATCAAAGAACTCCTTTTGCTTAATATATTTTTCATTAGTTAAGGGAACTTTGAAATGTCTGAAAATACGAGTTAGAAGACATCCATAAGGAAGAAATGATTTTTGTTTCTATAAATTTGTAAAATACACATTGGCCCAATTTACAGAAATATTTCCAAATAAAACATAAAGAGTCGTAGATAGATTTGTGGAATAGTAATAAAAAGAACCAGTTTTAGGTAGAACATTGTGGGCAAGGATTCGTCCAGCAATGCGTGCACGAGTTTGAAGATTAGTATTTTTGAAAGGAGGGCAATGAGGTGCACCGGGAAGAAGAATTTGTTCAAAAATTCTTTCATCATTTAGTTCAACAATATTGAAAAGAGTGTGTGAAGGTGAAATTTCTAAGATTTCTCCAAGTAGTTTAGAATCAAACTCAATTTCAACATCACGAACAAGAGAGGAAAAAACTTCAGTTTCATGATCAAAATATAAATTCGTATAAAACAAGTGAATCAGAAAAGGATAGTGAAGGGTGTCTGCACAGGCATAAAAAGATGTGAAATTTCTGGAAATAATTCTCTTATTTTGTAACGAGAAAACAGATGAAACAGTACATTTCGGCCTGGTAAAATAGGTAGTGTAGAAATCGATCCAAAAGTATCATATAAAAGAGGATTTCGGAGTAATCTGAGAGAAAATCCATGTCTTGAAGAAGGTGTAGGAGGAGGAGAACCTAAACCTTTTGCAGATGCAGTCTTCGAACGAGGCATGGTTAAAACAGATTCACCTAAAAAATTAGTTGCAGAGAATGATGTTGGCTTCCAAAAGACGTTCGGCGGGAGGAAGATGTTGTCGTGCATCGTGCAACAGAAATAGAGGAGGATACGGTGGCTGACGGCGGGTGAGAAGGCTGCCACAAGGGGATTCCGGAGAG
The DNA here is from genome assembly GCF_984573655.1 of Nuphar pumila. NCBI lineage: Eukaryota > Viridiplantae > Streptophyta > Magnoliopsida > Nymphaeales > Nymphaeaceae > Nuphar > Nuphar pumila. The sequence continues at coordinate 51,559,471 of NC_143254.1, read as the reverse complement.
ATCTGAAGATGCGTTGGTTACTGCAAGAGGATTCTGGTGTTTCCCTGTCACGGCCAAAAAATTCCGGCAAGGATAGGTTCGAACGACACTCCGAGGGTTTTTCGGAAGAGAGAGAGGAAAGAGAGAGAAAGAGGGTTTTCGTTTTTCAAAGGGTTTCGTTATTAAGAAAAAATGATAAGGTGTGAAAATGAAATGAAACGATGCCCTTTAAAAAAAAATGGGTGTTTTAAAAAATCCAAGGGGTATCGGGTCCCTTCAGTTAAAATTTTAAAAAAAATTTAGTCGACTAAAATTTTATCGATCGACTAATAATGTGCGACTCTTTCTAAAGATTTAAAAGCATCAGTCGACTAAAATTTTATCGGTCGACTAATATGGTATGATTGTGAGATTTTGTTCAAAAAATCAGTATTTTATAAATCCAAAAATGAGCAAATGCCTAGTTCTCTCCTAATTCTCATAAAATCTTCATTTTTAAGTGGTTTAGTGAAGATATCGGCATGTTGTTCTTTAGTGGAAATAAAATTTAATGAAATATCTCCTTTTAACACATGATCTCTTAAGAAATGATGTCTAACTTCAATATGCTTAGTTCTTAAGTGCTGAACAGGATTTTTCGAAAGATTTATAGCACTAGTGTTATCATAATAAATAGTTATTGTAGAGTAATTCAAACCAAAATCTTTTAAGGTTTGTTTCATCCATAGTACTTGTGAACACGCTAAACGAGCTGCTATATATTATGCTTCAGTTGTTGAGAGTGACACTGAATTTTGCTTTTTACTAAACCAAGAGACTAAGAAATTTCCTAAGAAATGACAAGTTCCGCTAGTACTCTTGCGATCAGATTTACTTCCTGCAAAATCTGCATCACTATATAAAACTAAATCAAAGGAAGATGATTTTAGGTAAAACAAACCAAAATTTGAAGTATCTTTCAAATATCGAAGAATTTGTTTTACTGCAGTTAAATGAGATTCCTTTGGATTAGCTTGAAATCTTGCACATATACAAACACTAAACATAATATCAGGTCGACTAGCAGTTAAGTATAATAGAGATCCGATCATACCTCTGTAGAGCTTAGTATCTACATTTTTACCATTTTCATCTTTATCAAGAGAAGTAGTTGTACTCATAGGATTCCTTCTTGATTTCGATGAATCCATCCCAAATCTCTTGAGAAGTTCTTTTGTATACTTAACTTGATTGATGAAGATTTCTTCTTCAGTTTGCTTTATTTGAAGTCCAAGGAAGTAGTTTAATTCGCCCATTAAGCTCATTTCAAACTCTTCCTGCATAGCTTTAGCAAATTCTTTACAAAGAGAATCATTAGTAGAACCAAATATTATGTCATCAACATAAAATTGCACAATAAGAATATCTGAATTAAGATTTTTAATAAATAAAGTGCAGTCTATCCGACCAATCGAAAAACCAGATTGTTCTAGAAAATTTCGTAGTCTTTCATACCACGCTCTTGGTGCTTGTTTAAGTCTGTATAAAGCTCTTTTCAATTTGTAGACTTTTTCTGGATATTTCTCATTTTCAAAGCCTGGAGGTTGTTCTACATAAACTTCTTCATTGATGTGTCCATTTAAGAATGCACTCTTAATATCAATTTGATATAACTTGAAGTTCATGTAACTAGCAAAAGCAAGCATCATTCGAATTGACTCCAATCGAGCCACTAGTGCATAGGTTTCATCAAAATCTATGCCTTCTTCTTGATTATAGCCTTGTGCTACTAGCCTTGCTTTGTTTCGAATGACTTCGCCATTTTCATCCAGCTTATTTCGGAAGACCCATCTTGTTCCAATTACTGGATGATCCTTTGGTCTATCAACTAGATCCCAAACATCATTCCTAGTAAATTGGTTAAGTTCTTCAGACATGGCCAAAAACCAAAATTCATCATCACAAGCCTCATTGATATTCTTTGGTTCTATTTTAGATATGAAAGTAACATTTGCAATATATTTTTTTAATTGCCTTCTAGTTTGGACACCACTCTTTATTTCTCCAATAACTTGTTCATGTGGATGATTAGGAACTTCTTTCCAAACCGGTTGAAGAGGAATATTTTCTTGAGAAGTACTCTCTATCAAGGGTTCTTCTTGAAGTATTACTTCTTCTCCTTCGCTTAGAGGTATAACCTGCTCACAATTCTCACCAAATGCAACATGTAAAGATTCTTCAATGCAAGATGTTCTTTTATTAAAAATACGATAAGCTTTACTTCTAGAAGAATATCCAAGAAATATTGATTCATCTGATTTTGAATCAAACTTATCAAGATTATCTTTGGTATTTAACAAGAAATATTTACTACCAAAAAGTTTGAAATATGAGATCTTTGGTATACGATCATAATACAATTCAAAACATGTTTTATGTAAAATTGGTCGAATAAGAACACAGTTTAAAACATAACATACTGTATTTATTGCTTCAGCCCAAAAGTATTTTGGTAAATTTTTATCTTGAAGCATGGTTCTAGCACATTCTTGCAAAGTTCTATTCTTTCTTTCAACAACTGTATTTTGTGGAGCCGCTCTAGGAAAAGCAAAGTTGTGAGATATACCATGTAAATCACAATACTTTAGAAAAGATTCATTTTCAAATTCACCACCATGATCACTACGAATTTTAATTATAGATGTAGATTTTTTATTTGTAATTCTTCTACAAAGTTTGGAAAATTTCGAAAAAGCATCATTTTTGCTTTTTAGAAAAATCACCCGTGTAAAACGAGAATAATCATCTACTATAACAAAAGCATACTTGCTACCATTCAAACTTTGAATTCTAGATGGTCCAAATAAATCTAAATGTAAAAGTTCAAGAGGACGTTTTGTTGAAACTATATCTTTTGCTTTAAAAGAACTCTTGATTTGTTTACCCCTTTGGCAAGCATCACATAAGTGATCTTTCTTATATGATATTTTAGGTAGACCTCTAATAAGATCATTCTTGGATAACTTGGAAATAATTTTAAAGTTAACATGTCCAAGTCTCTTGTGCCATAACCATTGAATTTCATTTGAAACAATAAGACATTTTTCATTAAAAGTGGGTAACTCATCTAGATATAGTTCATACACATTGTTCCTTCTTTTACCTTTAAAAATGATATTTTTAGATTGAAAATCAGAAATTAAGCATAAATCATTTTTAAAAGAAACATGAAAACCTTTATCACATAATTGACTAATGGATAATAAATTATGCATCAGACTATCTATTAAAAGAACATTTTCTATCAAGAGAAATTTTGGATTACCAATACCTATTACTTTTCCATTGTTATTGTCACCAAAGGTGACGGTTCCTCCATCCTTACTTTGGAGGGTGAAAAATAACTCCGGCCTTTCAGTCATATGTTTGGAACAACCGCTGTCCAATATCCATTTGCTCCTTATTTTGTGTACCTACAACAAATTTAGAAGACAAAGCATTTGACCCCTTTCTATTTTCGGGTCCATGAGAGTTAGTCTTAGGAACCCATATCCATTTGGATTTTGGTTTTCTTTGATAATAAATATTCTTTCTATAAAAAGATTTAGCATTTCTAGAATAATCAGGTCTAAGCTTATAAGCATTATAAGTTTCATGATTAGATGCATTTCTATTAGAACTGTAAAATTTAGTTCTATGAATAAATGGTTGAGAATATTGTCTTTGATTCTTCACCACATAGTTTGGTCTATTTTGAGTATCAAAGAAGCTATATCCCAATCCGGTTTTATTAACCGAGCATCTTTGAGAACCAAGAAGTCTTTCTAGATTCTCTTGACCATTTGTAAATTTGGTCACTATAGAAAGAAGATCATTTGATTTTTCTTTTAGACTAGTTATTTCTTTTTGTAAGAGATTGATTCTTGTTCCAATTTCTTTTATCTCAAATGCTTGACAAGCGTTTTCCTTCTTGAGATCTTCTATCTCTTGAAGTAACACTTTGTTTTGAGAGTCAAGAGTTAAATTTTCAGTTTTTAACTCTTTGTTTTTAGAACTTAGACTCTTAAATTTAGCATATAAATCATTGAATGCTTCTAATAAACCATCATAGTCAAATTGACTTACCGAATCTTCTTGTGATACAAAACACATGTTGACGACTTCTTCATTTGATTCTTCATCGGAAGAGGAGTCACTATCATCCCAACATGCTTGAAATGCCTTTTTCTTCTTGAATTGGTCTTTGGGCTTGATTTTGAGAAGATGACAATCTTTCTTGATATGTTTTGCCTTTTTGCAGTTAAAGCACTTGACTTCATTGGGATTGAAAGAATCCGCTTTCTTTACCTTTCTTTGAAATCTTCCCTTTTTGATGAATCTTCTGAATTGCCTTGTAATGAGGGCTATATCTTCATCTTCATCTTCATCTTCATCTTCTTCTGAATTTTCAGAGTCAGAAGTAGCCTTAAAAGCAAGAGATTTCTTCTTGGGTTCTTCTTCTTGTCTATCTTGAAGTTGGACTTCATATGCCATTAGGTTGCCAACCAAATCTTCAAGAGTGAGAGTGTTTAGATCATTTGCCTCTTCAATAGCTGTGGTTTTTCTCTCCCATTCAGGAGTTAAACACCTTAGGATCTTTCTAACTAAATTCACTTGTGAATATTCTTTTCCAAGGGATTTCAGAGTGTTAGTTATATCAGTCATTCTTGTTATCATGTCCGATATAGATTCATTTTGCTTTATTTTAAACAATTCAAATTTATGAACCAAAGAGGCGATTTTAGATTCCTTTACCTTTGACGTACCTTCGTGAGTCACGAGAAGAGTATGCCAGATTTCATTTGCTGTAGAGCATTGGGAGATGCGATTGAACTCTACCTTGTCAATGACACAATATAATGCATTCATTGTCTTGGCATTAAGTGAAGCAATCTTCTTTTCTTCATCGGTCCATCGGCTGAAATCAGTTGATAAAGTTTGGTATTTATCTGAAACAACTCTCCAAATATCAAGATCCATGGATTGCAAGAATATTGTCATCCTCACTTTCCAGTATCCATAGTTTGTTCCGTCAAAGAGAGGAGGACGAACAGAGGAGCATCATTCTTTGTGCTGAGATGTTGTAGTCGTCATGCTAGATGATGATTAAATCAAAATAATAGCAAACCTGCTCTGATACCAAATGAAAGAGCAGTAGGATCGAGGCAACAAGCACTAGAGGGAGGGTGAATAGTACTTTTAAAAATTGTCTGCGGAATATTGATGGATTTTGCAATACAAAAAGCAAACACACAAAGAACACAATAATCTATCCTGGTTCGGTCTTTCCCGACCTACATCCAGTCCCCAAGCAAAACCAACTTGAGATTTCCACTATCAACCTTGTGGAACTACATGATCATACAAACCAAATCCGGTCACACTTTCAGTAACACACCTACTGAAAGCAAACAACTCCTTTAAACCAAGAAGTCCTTCCTTTTACAGAAAATAAGTAACAACTTACAATACAACCTATGAGCCCTTCTTTTTAATGCAAATGAGATGCAATTGTCTTTTGAGGTTGTTGAAATACTCTACTTACGAATTCACTATCTCTCAAAGGAATTTTAGTGAAAAACTGAAGTGAAAAATATCACGTGAGTGAGAAAATGAATATGAGTGAAAAGCAAAGAGTAATTGATTCAAATTGATTGAATTGAAGTGCTTTTGAGTGTAAAATGCACTCATATTTATAGTTGAAAGTTTCCATACGTTGAGGGTATGAAAGGGTGTCAAAACAGTCCATTTTGAATGATCAAAACGTTTGAAAAATGAAAAGACACGCCTTTTTGAAGTTTCAGGAAAAAATGGCAAAATTAGTCGACTGAAACAATAGTTAGTCGACTAATAGTTAGTTATTTGTAGACTGACAGTTATCGTCGGTCGACTGATCTGTTTATCGATCCGTTTGAAAATCTGAACTTTTGAAACTTAGTCGACTAGAGATAAAATTAGTCGACTGATAATATCATCAGTAGACTGAAAAACCTTTCAGTCGACTACTGCTAAAATCTTCTGAAAAACATACATTCTGTCCGGTCGACTGATAAAAATATTAGTCGACTGCTGCTAGATTTCCAGAAAACACATGTTCTGTCCAGTCGACTGATAAAGTCATTAGTCGACTGCTGCTAAATTTTCCAGAAAACAGACATTCTGTCCAGTCGACTGATAAAACCTTCGGTCGACTAATTTGACAAAAATGACTTTTTAGAAAATATGGCGCGAAAGGATTAATCGACTGGTGAGTCTATTGGTCGACTAATAAACACGAAAATTTAAGAAAAGAGTTTTCTAAAAAGATTTTCATGAAGGGTTCTTTTAGAAAAGTTTTTTTTTCTAAAGACTTTTTAGGTAAAATGCAACCTAAATATGCACTCCAATTAAGACTCTTACAAGAATCTAAGACTTTTAATGAATTTAACATTTGCACACTACTCTTCAAAGATTCTTCATCGAATTCTTCAATTTCTTCATTGCCTTAGCTGAAATGCAGTTGATTTTACTTGCTCATCATCAAAACCTTGTACTTGAAGTATCATGTAAGGCTTCATTGTCGTAACAGTACTCTGGCCGCAAACCAGATAACCCTTTTCACAGGTCTTTACTTTCAGAATTTAAAGGGTTATGCATGTTAATCTCAATATAAAAGTCACATGACATTATTAGAATGAATGGACTCAAGTCTAATCACAATCTCATCATAGTGCATGTTATTTGCAAATTATAACATAGATATGCTATCACAAAAACAATATTTTTCTAATATGCATGGCATATCATGACTAACATGTGTATGTAATCATCTAGTTATGCTAATACACAATATCAACATACAACGCAAAATGGTTTATTCACAACTAAAATTACTTATAATATCCCTTACCTTGAATACAAATGTTGGGCTCAGATTGCAATCGAGTCTCAAGAGGCTCTAACAATAAGTTTTGATCATCACATAAGCATGTTCGTATTAATACACATTACTTTTTATATTTTGATAAAATTACAAAAATATCACTATTGAGTTGACTCGTCAGACCTTAATTTTTGTGTCTCTGATTTGACCAAAACCATAGGACACAAAGATTCTCCTCTATGATACGAGTCTAACACACCAAACCTCACTTAATTCTAAGTTCAAAGTGCAAAGATATGACCATTTTACTTAATCGAATCTTGGGTACACATAAGGGTAATTTGGTTATTTTGACTCTTATGATTAGACCTGACTCATCTTAAGTCAAAACAAGTTCAGTCTAAGCTTAAAGCACTAGGTTTACTGAACCTAGTCTCAACTCATCTAAGTTTGTTTCAAAAAAACTCAATTAGATTCTTAAAATTCAAAATTAATCATAAACTAGATCCAAATCCATTTCTGATCTGGATTCAAAATTATTAGAATGAATCCAGACCCAGTTCTGATCTAGATCCAAAATTGATTCATTCAGTTGGATACAGATTCGGTTTTGATCTAGTTTCAATACTAATCCGAACCAAATCCACTTCTATTCTAGGTTCAGATGAATAAGACAAAATCTAGACCTAGATTTGTCCGGATCCAGTTCAATTTGGATCAGTCTAGACTAACTGGATAGAATAGAACCCATATTCGGCCTGGTCCAAATCAGATCGAATGCAAACTGAGAATCGAGACCCAGTCAAACCCCACACGATCTGGTTTACACCCAGTCTGGTTCAGTCTGACTGAGTCAATCCGAACTCATTGGGTTCAGTCTGACTGAGTCAATCCGAACTCATTCAGTTCAGACCGGTTTGACCCAGTACCAAGTTTTTTTTACTTACTTACTTGGTTTGGTCTGGGTGTAACCGAGTCTGCCTGGTTCGGTTTAGGTCACACCCAGATTGACCCAACCTTAATACAAAGAGCAAAAGGGGGGCCAGCAGCCCCAACCATCCCTCACCCTCTCCCTCTATTGTAGAGGGGCCAACAATCGGGGATGACCCTGTCTCGCTCCCTCTCTGTTGTATAGGGGCTGGCCGCTGGCAACGATTGGCCAACCCTCTCTCTCTCTCTGCAGTCTTGTAGGGGTCCCCCCCCCTCCTTTTTTTTCCTGCAACTCCTCGACAGCCATGGTTGTCGGCCCTCTTATCGCCCAAAAAAAACCAAAAAAGAAAGGAAGAGTGGCATAACTGGTGTCGCCGACCAAATTTCCCTTAATCCCCCCTCCCTGCTACTCCTCATTTTTCTTCTTCACACCTATCTCGCTTTGTCGCTCTTCTTGCTTGATCGATGGGTGGAGGAGATGCACCGTGAGGGCTTTTTATAGCCCTCACAGTGGTTGAGGATAAACCTCACCCCATCTATCGATCTTATGGGGTGAGGTTTATTCTCATCCCCTCCCTTCCCCCACGCGATAAGGGGGAAGGCGGTTCCCGAATTTGGGGGAACCATCTTCTCCACTTTTGTTTTTTTTTTTCATTTTCTTTCCACCTGACATTGTTAGATAGTTTTACAATTTTATTTTCCTTGAAAGAAGATTTGTCTTGAATCTTACATAGAAACAATTATAGAAATTGTAAATGGATATTTGATTTGCGCTCTCATGTTGCCTCATTTTTGTTGCGATGACCTCATCTGACCAATATCATTGATATCTCTTTGTTTCTCAGCTTCTGCACTTTCGTATCCAATATTTTTATGGATTTCTCACTCATGCTTAGATCATTCTAGATTTTCAATACTAACTTGACTGCATCCAATATGTGGGAGGGATCAGGCACATACTTTCGCAACATAGAGACGTGAAATACATTGTAAATTCTGGACAAGGAATGTGGCAAAGCCAATCGGTATGTTGTCTGAACTTTTTTGTTGACTTTGCGCTGCGAGAAGATGGTATCAAATAAATCTTACTTGGTTTGTCATATACTGCACCAATCCAGACCCTAAAAATCTTATTTCTTCGACCTCATCCCAACACATGGGTGTTCGGTACCGTCGACCATACAGTGCCTCAAATGGAGTCATGCCTATGCTTGCCTGAAAACTATTGTTGTAGGCAAACTCCATCTAAGGTAGTATGTTGATGATGCATGAATTGCATATCATTTTCATACATAATTCATGCATTTTTTATGTAAATTAAAGGATAAAAACCCATGTATTTTTAGATATAGGTGTAAGGAAGCCATGGTTCGAAATTCACTTGAATCCAAGCCAAAAATAAAGAAAATAGAGCACTTTCGAGGTAATTAGAGCAGACGTCAAGGTAAATTGATTCAAGATTTGATCTAAAGGATTAATATTGGATCATGGGTTGGATCCAAACTCAAAAGACTCATAAACCCACGTGATCCAATGTATACTCCAAGAATTTTTACAAAAACTCCCTCCATAGCAATTACATAAATATTGAACAATTGTAGAAAGTAGTTAAAAACAAGTTATGTTTTAAAATAGTTATTAGAATTAACAATAAATTTAGTAGCTTAAATAGGCTGAAACCCTAGGTAAACACATTTTTTGGTGTTTTAGAAAAAGCCACCCCCACCCTCTTCTCTCTCTCTCCTTTTGATGTTTTTCTTTCTTCTTCTCTCCTTAATTCTTCTTCTTCTAATAATAATTTTTTTTGTTTTGTTTCTTCTTCGTGTGTGTGCTGCCATTTTATTTTCACAGGTGTTGCAGATCGTGTGGGAGTTCTACTCGGATTCGGCTTGCTATCTATCATCACCGAGGATCGACCGTGTTCTTCCTTCAACCAGTCCTCATTCTTTTCTTCACCACCAACCTTCCCTTTCATAGCTTGGCCTCCGGATGATTGCAATAGCTTAGAGCGTATTGCAGCCCATTCAAAACGTAAAGATGCACTTTTCAATCACATTAGCCGCTCTTTCTTCCCCCAAATCGTCGGACAACCCTTGAGGTGAGTCTTCTCATCCCTTTCTTCTAGTTAGAGTTGTGTCAAGTCATGTCGTGTCCGGGCGTGGGTTGATGTTTGAGGAGTCTGTGTGAGTCCAAAATCCAATTTTAATTACAATATTAAATCAAAACCTAATCGTGTTCTTGCATTTGCAAGAATCAACTCTTTTTCTATTCAGCCGATTGGATCGAGCAATATCGATTTCAACCTTAAATGATGCAGTCGGATGAATAATGTACATAGAATTGTTTCCCATTTTTTTATTTTGTTTTTAGTTAATCAAATTAGGATTTTATGTTATTTTAGAAGTCATGTCGTGATCTAGCTGCAGCTATATCCGACTTGTAAGAGTCTGGTCCTTAGAGTTAGTCAGTTAGAGTTAATCAGTTAGGGTTGGATGTTCTTAAGTTAGTGATTTGGTTAGGGTTAATCATTAACATTAATTTTACTAATTTTAATTCTGGATTTTAACAGCAAGTTAACATTAGTTAATTAGGTGGCATATTCTTTTATTAATTGTTGAAATCAATTGCAGTCAATTAGTTAGGGTATTATCACATATTCGGTTTTGGGGTTAGTCGAGTAGTATAGCTTGTTTTATAATTTTTTATTTGTGTCATTAATTTTTATTTGATCAAATTTGGTTAATTAGATTTAGGATAGTGTATTTTAATCAGATAATTAGTAATTAGGTTAGCATAGCATTTTTTTAGTATGCTTTGACTTTTAATTAAGGTTTCTAGAAATCGGCATTTAGGTTAATTTGGGTAAGTAAGTTGGTCGATTTTTTAGACTTAGGGAGTTTCTTATTTTGAATTCATTAGAATAGTTGCTATATTTTATTTGATTTGTTTTGATTAGGGTAAGTGCTCTTTTTGGTAATTAATTTAGCAAGTCTTTAGTACTGGTAAACATTTTTATTTCTTGCCTTTTTAAACCTTACCTTTCTTGTTCATTGAATTAATTTTAGTAATTTATTTAAGTGCTCGTTTTACTTATTAATTCAAATTAATCTTTTGTTTTTAGTAATTTGAATTGGCCATATTGGGGTCCACTAAGGGGCGTGAAGCATTCAAATCTTAAGTCAATTCCATAACCGACCCCTATTTGCCCTAATTAGTTTTAAATTGTTTGAAGTAAGTTAGATTATCTTTAAATTAATTTTGAATTTCAAGTTAAGTTAGTATAGTTTATGTTACATATATTAGGGTTAGTTAATTTCATGTTTTAAGTAAATTAGTTCAATGTTAATTAGTTAGTTAAATATTTAATTAGTTGGTTAATCTAGTTAACCGTGTAGCATTTCTTTTTTTTGCTCAAGTCTTATTTCATTTTTATGTATTGCAGTTAGGTTTCAATTTATGTATTGACATTTCTTCATTGTCGTTTAATAGTGTTTAAATCTTAATTTAGTTTAATTAGTTTAGTTTAGTTAAAATTGATTGATGCTTAGCATTGTTATTGTAGTGGATTAGCATAGTTAGCGAAATAGTTATTGTTGTTTTCATTAATTGCAGAATTATTTCATTCCATTTGTTGCTTAGGTTAGATGTTTTTTAATTAAGTCTTTCTCTATTTTTATTAGATAGTCAAGCAAGTTAAAATAACAATTATGCAGAAGTTGATTTTTCAATCAACTTGAGGTCATCATTTTATGTACTTTTTGAATGAATTTTGACCTGAGTTTTTTTTTATTGTTTTCATCAGAGTATCTAATGTCTCCCTGCCAAATTTCATGAATTTTCATGTTGATTTGGTTGGGTATTTAGTCTAATTTCGAAAACTGGTTCGACAGAAAATTTTGTTTGACTGCATTACCGTCTAGGGGCAATTTTGTAACTTCAAAAATTATTTTCTATAGATTTCGGTGGAATTTTTAGATTATATAAATTGGGTCTGATACCTAAGTGTTTCAAGAGTGTCTCTGCAAAATTCTATGACTATCTGACCTCGCTTACCCATCCAAACTCCCAATTCCCCACAGTCTGTCTCAATGTGTCATGCTTGACTAGTAGTTAAATAGTTTAGTCATGTCCTTTAGAATTAGGTTTTGCTTTTTAATTCTGTTATTTTTCTTAATATTTTTAGATTAGAGCAAGGTTTGGTTTTTGTCAGAAGTTAGACAATTAGACTAGAAAATTTTAGTTAATTAATTAGTTATTTATTTATTTGCTTAATTGTTGCTTTACTTATTTTGTAGTTTAGTAAATAGTTAGTCACTTAATGTAGTGTAGTTGTAATTTTATTAGTGTTAGTATTAGTTTATTTGCTTGTTAGTGATATGAATTATATTATTTACTGCTTTCTTAATTAGGTACTTAGTTGTTAATTGTTTCATTAAAATTACTTAGTGCTTTCTTTCATTCTTGTTTTAATTAAGTTAAATAATTTAGATACTAACATTATTGCTTAAGTTTGCATAGATTAGGTTATTTTATAGGTTTTCCATGTATATGGAGGAGGCCGAGTGTTGAAGATCAATCTTTGGCTTCTGCAGCTTACATTAGAGTCCCAAAGTTTAGATTAGGATTTTATTATTTTTTTATTCATCAGAAGTGTACTTGTGAATATTGTAATTTCTTTCATTTTTTAGATATTAATAAAGTGAGCAATTTAAGTGAATTATGCATTTGCCTTATTCCTCTTCCCTGAGTTTGACCCGGTCTTGCCACTAGTGTGAGTCGGTTTCTTATTATTTGGTGTACGGTTTGCACAAGTTTTTATTGAAAATATTGTTTTGAAAATTATTTTATAAGAAAAATTACACCAGATGTCATTCCATGAGTCACTATACTCTAAGGTACATGCTCACAACATGTCTTATAGGGTCTAAATGGTTTGTTGTAATTGTCTGTCTGTCTGAGGGTGAAATGTCATGATCATTTTTAACTATGTTCCCATTGCATCCTAGAAGCTTTGCCAGAATCGCGACGTAAACTTAGAGTCTTGATCTAAAACAATCGAATTGGGTACTCTATGAAGTTTGACTATCTCTCTGATGAAAAGTTGGGTCAACTGGTCATAAGTACAAGTCATCTTACAGTCCAAAAAGTGAGATAACTTAGCTACCCTATTTACAATCACCTATACATTCTTGGTCTTTGGAAGTCCTAAGACAATTTCCATAGTAATATCTGCCCATTTTCGTTCCAGTGTGGGAAGTGGTTATAATAGTCGGGTCATTGGTGCTCAATTTTTACTTGTTGACACACCAAACACTTGCTTATAAACTTAGCAATGTCTCTCTTCATTCTGCTCTTGCAAAACATATCCTTCAGATCTCGATACATTTTGGTACAACCAGGGTGGATGCATATCTAGAGTGGTGTGTCTCGCCTAACAACTAATTTATGAGCTTATCGTCTTTAGGAATGCACACTCTATGACAAAATTTGAGAAGTCCTTGATCATCAACTTTGAAGTCTGACTCCTCACTTTTTGAAGTTCTCTTTCTAACTTGGGCCAACTTTGGATCTAAGGGTTATTTTTTCCTAATTTTCTCTCACAATTCTGACCTTAACGTGGTTTGTATAAAAAATAATTAACCTAGTAAGCATCGAACTTCTGCTTTTTGATGTGCGACTGAAGAAAACAGATCCCAATATGCGAGTGTGGCCTATACTCCTAGTTTTCTGCTAAGAGCGTTAACGACTATATTTGTCTTTCTTGATTGATATTTCAATTCAAAGTTGTAATCTTTTAAGAATTTAAGCCATCTTCTCTGCCTCAAGTTCAAGTCTCTTTGTGAAAATAAGTATTTGAGGCTTTGATGGTCAGTAAAAACTTTAAATTGTTTGTCATATAAGTAGTGTCTCTATATCTTAAGGGTGAATATAACTGCTGTTATTTCAAAATCATGCGTTGGATAATTAACTTTATGTGTTTTTAGTTGGCAAGATGTATAAGCTATCATCTTACCATACTACATCAGAACACAACCCAATCTTTTATGAGAAATATCACTGCAAATAGTGAAGCCTCTAGATACAGAAGGTAAGACCAAAACTGGAGTAATGGTCAAATGCTTTTTTATCTCCTGAAAACTCAGCTCACACTTATCATTTCACTCAAACTTTACATTTTTCTTAGTGAGTTTTGTCATTGTAGCTACCAACATAGAAAATCCTTCCATAAATTGCCAGTAGTACCCAGCTAGTCCCAAGAAACTATGAATCTTTGTAGAATTTTTGTGTCTAGCCCAATTGGTGACTGCTTCAATCTTTGCAAGGTCTACCATAATTTTCTCTTTAAATATAATATGACCAAGGAAGGACACATGTTCCAACCAAAACACACACTTTAAAAATTTGGCACACAACTCATGTTCTCTAAGTGTCTGCAGAACTATCCTCAAGTGTTCTTCGTGTTGCTTCTTCGTGGTTGAATAAATAAGGATGTCATCAATAAATACTACCATGAACTTATCCAAATATAAACTGAAAACTTTGTTCATCATATCCATGAAGGATGTTGGTGCATTAATCAGACCAAAAACTCATAATGGTCGTATCTTGATATGAAAGTCGTCCTAGCCACATCTTCTTTAATTTTTAGTTGATGATAACATGTTTTCAAATTCAACTTCGATAAACATGCAGCTTGAAGTTGATTGACCAAGTCATCAATCTACGATAATGGATATTTATTCTTGATGGTCACTGTGTTCAATTGCCGATAATCTATACACATTTGCAGTAATCTATCATTCTTTTTGACAAACATAATTAGAGAGCCATAAGGAGATACCGATGGTCGTATAAAACCTTTCTCCAATAATTCTTACAGTTTCTCCTTGAGTTCCTTAAGTTCTGAAGGTTATATTCGATAAGGGGCTTTTGAAATGGGTGTCATTCTCGAAACGAGATCGATCTAAAACTCAATCTCACGATCAGAAGGGAGATCTGGTAGTTTCTTCAGAAAAATATTAGCATATTCTTGAAGCATGTTTACATATGATATGGTGAGATCCTCTCTCCTGTCTCTCTTCATGTAAGCCAGAAATCTAATGCATTGTTCTTGAATGTATTTATTGGCCTTCAATCATGATATGATTGTTGGCTTGGGTAGTTTCCTAACACCCTGATATGTGAAAGTTAGAGTCTAGGGGTTTTGCAAACTATCACACTTCTTTTTTCAATCAATGGTGGCATGGTGGTCCAACACCCAGTCCATACCTAGGACAACATCTATATTCTTGAAATCGATTTACAATAAATTCACCGGCAACTCATGGTCATTTATTTTTACTACATAATTATTGTATACAATGGCCACTGATGTTTTTTTGAAGAAATTGTAGTTTTGAAAAGATTTTTAAATGAAAAGCATGTGAAAACCAGACATCAAATAATAAAAATTGGTTCTCACTAGTGGTAGAGATCGGGTCGAACTCAGGGAACGAGAATACTTTGTATTTCAAACAAGCAACTAAACGATTTTTTATTGCCAAAATGAAAAGTGCGAGGAAAGTTAAGCTACTTAGCTATTACAATGAATGAATACCCTACACAGAGGGCTTAAAAAGACCTTATTATAAACCCAGAATTAAATTTCTAAATTCTAAAATAAAAGCAAAAATTCTTCTATGTTTGTGCTTTTGTGTCACTTAATCACTTCCGCTCCACTCCGTACGATCTTGTGCCGTGGTTGAGAAAAGAGATTGACCTCCACGCTTGCTGCCGCCGGGCTGAGTGTCTCTACCGGAAAGAAAGAAGGGGAAAGATGAGAGAAAGAGGGAGAAGGAGAAGAAGAAGAAGATGAGGAAGAGGTGAAGAGGAAGGGGAAGAAGAGAGAGCAAACATGCAATTCGTGAAAAGGCCCTTTTTCACACCCTACGTATGGGATTTAAAGAAAAAAATTTGTTTCCTGAGAGTCCTATTCTTTTCTGAAAATTCTATTTAAAACCTCTCATACAAAAAGTTATTTACAAAACACCTCATTTTGACTATGTTTTAAAAAAAATCTAAACTAACTCTATTTTAACTCTAATTTTTATTATTTTTAAAAACTAACACTGCTACATTAATGGCAATCACTAAAATATACACTAAATTGTAAAATAAAACTAATTTTCAAGCATTTTCTATTTTTAATCATTTTAGCACACTTACTCGAAACTAGCATAAAATTGAGTTTTTAATACATTTTCTTATAAAATCATACATATTTTAATATGAAATAAACCCTAAAATATATGCATGATCAAATACCTCCATGCATATGTTTTGCTAGTCCTCGAGCATACTAAAAAAATGCAAGAAATCAAACTATCACTAACTCACTTTCGTAGGAATCATGATTGCATTTAGCACATGCAACAAGCCCTTTCAACCTCTGGGTTACCCCAGTGGACGAGTAAGGTCTCGTGAGGGTTTGCAGTGATGCTACCCACAAACATCTCCGTCATGTATGCATAATATCGCATATCTTCACAAGTAGTAGGTAATTAAAGAATTTGTTTTCACAAATATTTGTTACAAAAAAAATTAAAACATAATTAGAGTCTTTTATATGCCACCACAGAAACAGAATTTCTTTCACTTTTCTAAATATCATAATTATTTATGTTTTATTCTTGAAAAATTTAATAAAAATAAGTTATTATTTATTTATCCTCACTCATATATTTTTTGCACATGTTTTATCAATCATACTTCTAAGCAGTGAACTTTTTCTTTTTAAGCTCTTTTCTTTTCTTGATTTTCAATTTTTCATGCTTTTTCTTTTTGCGCACTTATTTTTATTTTATGGCTTGCGTATGGTCTGCTTTTATGCCCTGTGCAATGTTAATATCTTTTATACTTTTTCAATGTATACCAAAAGATATCGACTAAGACATAAAAGTGACTTCCTTCATTTACCTTTTCAACATGAGACTCAAACACTTCAACTTGTGTCTGTTCTCAGCTACTAAAGATCACAAAGATTTTCACTCTCCTTTTTAAAATGGAATTCAAACGCTTCAACTTGTGTCTAAGTCCCATCTACTAGAGATTGTGAAATTATCCAAACAACCTAACACATGCTCTTTTTACTTTTGAGCTTCTTTTTGCGCTTTTGTTCATTTGCTTAGTTTTTCAAAAATAAAACTATGCATATTCATATTTGTGATTCAAAATAAACTATAACATGTATCTATCATCATTTCTTCGAAATCTACATAAACAACCATAATTTCTAGATCCATGTCAGAAATTTTTTTTTGGGGCTTAAAAATATTCGTGGGGCTTAAAAATCCTCCAAAAACATTAGATTTGAAATAACATTCATATAAGTTCAAACTCTTTCTTTTAATAACCTACTTTTCATGAAAGATATATAAACATGTGCAAGAACGTAGACAAAAATATCAGGGTGTGCAAACTACAATGCTTGAATGACACAGTCACAGTGTCACTCCCCCATGCTTATATGAAACTAAGTGAATGCACAGGAGACTCAATAAATGAGGGAAAAGAGTAGAATGATCTGACATGAAATATAAATGCACGTTCTATGAATGTATTGAATGCAATATATACATGACATGACATGACATAAAAACCATGAATGAAAAGAAAAATGAAAAATAAAATCTATAAATGCGAAAGAAGAAAAAAAATCTAATAATATACAAGATATGGGTTGCCTCCTATAAAGCGCTAAGTTTGACGTCCCCAGCCAGACAAATCCCTGGAAAAACCCTTCATCGTCCATGAGATCAATGGACATGAAGTCTCGCTCAATCAGGCTCTCTATGAAAAAGAGTGTCATCTATGACACTACGCACCGTGTTCCCGCCCACTCGACCCCTAAAAGTAATATCATGACTCTCGCTATAGGAATGACGGAGATTAGTCTCCTTTAGGAGACTACTCTCAAAAGGAGAGTTTAGGACCGATCGACTATCGACATATGCAACCTCAAACAAGTGGTGACCATGATCTTGCTTGACTAGGTCAAGCATCTTTTGCATTTACACCTCTTGCTTGCTAAAAGCAATCGACGGTCCGAATGCCTGAGAGACAGGGGCTCGATGAATATATGATGATAATGCATGATGTAGGCCTTTTCCCTTCTCCTTAGGCCTAATGGAGGAGATCAACTCGTCAGTGGGTATGACATTGGGCTCCTGAGTCGATTCCTGAATGAGGTGATACACCTTCCCATTCTGAAGGGATGTAACAAATTTGACCTGCGCAGGGTGTGAATCTGTGGGGGTGTAGGTCAAATGACATGGAATCCTCTCCCTTCGGGATGACAACAAGTTGAATAGATAGGCACCCCTCGCTTTGTCAGCTGAATGACTCAGCCAACTGTCCCATTTGAGTCTCTAGCTTGGCTATTGACTACGTCTGGGAACAAAGAGTAGCCTTGATATCAGAAAAAGCCTCTAACATCTTCTCATGAAATGATGTACTCGATGTGGGCTCTTGAGGAGAATGTAGACTATACTGGGGTGGACCTGTGGAACCATGGGACGCAAGTAACTTTGTGAGAAATTACTCTTTGTATGTTGTATCTGGAAGGGCTGATGGGGTGGTTTCACCATCTCGGGTTATATGAGGCTGCAAATGAATCATGCATGGGTCTAGCGAAACCTTGGGCAACCTTCATCTGCTCCTGAACGAATTCAGGATATAACGGTGCTGCCAGACACTCTGAAACACAGTGTGCAGGGCTAACGCATAGCTCACACACTCTTCCTACTTGACTTTGTAAAAAATTGGTTAGAAATTGATCTAATTTCCTAGACAACAAGTCAACCTTGGTTTGCAAATCTTGCTCGAAACCTATTTCGAAAATCCCTATTTTTCTAGGAGCACTAGGCACATATGTGGTCCTATCGAGCCGTGAAGACAAGGCATGATGCATCTCGTTCTCACTCAAGGTCTCAAATAAAGACCAAGCATCGTCCTCACTCTTGAGCATGAAAGTGCCCCCACACAACGAATCAACCATTTGACAATTCTTCTCAGTAAGACCATCATAGAAATATTGCACCAGTTGCCAACGAGGCACCTGGTGGTGGGGACACTTGCAAAGAAGATCCTTCATCCTCTCCCAAGTCTCGTGAAACATTTCTCTCTCTATTTGCAAAAAGCCGGTGATGGCCTTTTGATACTGATTCGTCTTACCAATTGAGAAATATTCATTTAAAAACTCCCTTTGCATATGTTTCCAAGTGATAATTTGAACAATATCTAACGCCTTCAGCCAATGCTTGGCTTTATCCTTCAAAGAGAAAGGGAATAAGGTCAACCTCATAGCATCGTCTCTAAAATTGTTGATTCGCACTGTCGAGCAAATCTCAAGAAAATTCGTTGAGATGACAATATGGGTCTTCATTAGTAAGGCCATAAAACGAAGGTAGCATCTGGATCACACTGGACTTAATCTCAAAGTGGTTCGCTCCTACATCAGGTCTCGTGATGCAGGAGGCAGGAGTATAGGTGTTGGGCATAAAGTACTCCCTAAGAGGACGAATCATCTGTTGATCTTCAGCCATGGTTGCAGCTCTTTGGGCTCTCCTAATAAGGGACTCTGGGTCCTCGATTAGTTCGATAAGCTCAGCGAGCATCGTCCTTGCATACACCTTGAAGTAGACTGGTGTAGCACACGTCCTAATTTGGGTTTTTCTACCTAACTAACGTGCTAGCGGCCAAACCACGCAAACCACACAGTGAGTAAGCAAAAACAAATGTAAAAAGCAAGAAATAAACAAACACTACACACTTGCACTCAGTAGGGAATTTGCGAAAAGCAAACTAAGAGCATGGTATTAATCGTGCACAGTCACCTCTAAGGGTATCCTATGGGTAGGCTATGCAAGAAATGTAAATTGGTCTCTACGTTGTGTAAACACGTGGTTCTAAACCTAAATGCGAAAAATAAACTTAACAGTCCTAGATATTCAACAAAAAAGTAAACTAAACAATCCTAAGTAATAACTGGAAAGTAAACTAAACAATCCTAAAAATACGTGAACAAACAAATAGGCAATAAAGTGAATACTCGTATTTAACCGTTCCTATGCAACGATGCAAAAAATTTAATGTTCTTTTGAAGAAATTATAGTTTTGAAAAGATATTTAAATGAAAAGCATGTAAAAACCATACATCAAATAATAAAAACCGGTTCTCACTAGTGGTAGAGACCAGGTCGAACTCAGGGAGCGGAAATACTTTATATTTCAAATAAGAAACTAAACTATTCTTTATTGCCAAAATGAAAAGTACGAGGAAAGTTAAGCTACTTAGCTATTACAATGAATGAATGCCCTACGCAGATGGCTTAAAAAGAATTTATTACAAATTTAGAATTAAATTCCTAAATTTTAAAATAAAAGCAAAAATTCTTCTATGCTTGTGCTTCTGTGTCACTCAATCACTTCTGCTCCACTCTGTGTGATCTTGTGCCTTGGTTGAGAAAAGAGATTGACCTCCTTGCTTGCTGCCACCGGGCTGAGTGTCTTAACCGGAAAAAAGGAATGGGAAAGATGAGAGAAAGAGGGAGAAGGAAAGGAAGAGGAGGAAGAGGTGGAGAGGAAGGGGAAGAAGAGAGGGCAAACATGCAATTCGTGAAAAGGCCCTTTCTCACACCCTACGTATGGGATTTAAAGAAAAAAAATTGTTTCCTGAGAGTCCTATTCTTTTCTGAAAATTTCATTTAAAACCTCTCATACAAAAAGTTATTTACAAAACACCTCATTTTGACTATGTTTTAAAAAAAATCTAAACTAACTCTATTTTAACTCTAATTTTTTATTATTTTTAAAAACTAACACTACTACATCAATGACAATCACTAAAATATACACTAAATTGCAAAATAAAACTATTTTTCAAGCATTTTCTATTTTTAATCATTTTAGCACATTTACTCGAAACTAGCATAAAATTGGGTTTTTAATACATTTTCTCATAAAATCATGCATATTTTAATACAAAATAAACCCTAAAATATTCATGATCATCCACTACGACGGACACACCTATAGGTGTTTCTATCAAGTAAGAAACATGCAATCGTGAAGGTGCAACTCGTAATCGTTTCTCAAAGATTGAGATGATCAAACTATGTATAGCTCTAGAGTCAAACAACACATGTGCTAGAATACCAAAAATAGGGAGTGTACCTTTAACCACCTCAGGGTTGGCAAGGGCTTCTTGAAGAACAGTCGCGTAAGCGCGACTTGCTACAACAAGCTTTTGCTTTAGGGTTGCACTTTTTCTTCGATCAGGCCGTGGGTAGTCGTTGGCATAGTGACCCATCTGCTGGCAGTTGAAGCACTTGATGTTCCTTAGGTTGTACCTGCTTTCATGTCTCTAAAGACCACAAGTCATACACAAATTGTCCGAATGGGCTAACTTCTGAATTTTCTGCCTCTTAGCTTGTTGGCCTCTCAAATTCTTGACTTGCTTACCCTGGGTCTGACCAGGGGTCTGACTTCCATAGTGCCTCTTATTCTCTTACTGGAACTTCCCTTTATACTAGAACTTCCTTCGAAAGGACTCTGGCACATCACTGCCATTGTGCTTTGCCTTCTATTCAATCCTGGGTTTTTCCTTCTCTTGGGGCTTCTCCTTCATCCTTAACTCTCAAAATTCATACCTCAAAGTGTATTCTATGAGCCAACTATATTTTTTTATTTGTTGTGGCCCTACCAATCTCAGAATTTCAGGTCTCAAGTCCCTTTTAAGCGTTTGCACTTCTCTTTTTCATTCGCCTCGAAGGACTTGACGAAACGAGAAAGAGAGTTAAATCGGGTTGTGTACTGGGCTACAGTCATATCCCCTTACTTCAGCTTCTTGAATTCTTCCTCCTCTACCCTCTAATACTTCAGAAAGAATTGTCTGTAAAACCTCCTCACGAAGGTGTCCTGCTCAAAGGTGTCTCGGATGGTCCTCCACCTGTGTTCTGCATCGCTGGTCAAGTTCATCACTGCTATCCATACCATCTGATCATTTGAATACTGAATATCATGTAAAACTTTTTGCACTTGCATGAGCCAATTTTCTACTGCGATGCCATCAGGAGTATCGTAAAAAAGTGGAGGCTGCATATTCTTGAACCTTTCAGCCCAAGATGTGATGACAGAAATGATCATAAGGGGTTTACCTTGTTCAGCTTGGGTGGTTTGCAAAAGCTTGTATATGATGCAATTCATAGTATACTCAAGAGGTATCTTCGTGCCTTTTCTTGTTAAGCTTCCCATCAGCGATCTTTATGAGATCTCGATACTTTTTTCTCCACCATCACATGGAACATGCCTCTCAGGGGTACAAAAAGATGAAGGCACTCTATGAATTGGTGCACCTCTCGAGGTGTAGAATGATGAAGGCACCCTCCGAGATGGTCTGCCAAAGCGCTCTCTATCACCAATCACTGCATCGAGCTGCCCTATCTCCCGTTTGGTAGCTATAATATCTTTAGATAGATAAGATGTTCTCCTATGAATAACCATGTGTGTTGCATTGAAATAATCACGTAATTGATTTATTATTATTTAAGTCAGTTATACTCACATAAAATTTTATCACATGCATGCAATTTTGTTACTCATTTAGTCAAAATCATTTTATTTTATTAATGATCCCAGTACACATAAAATAAATAATACTAGATAAGTAAGAAGGAAACAAAATAAAACAAGAGATAACTGAACTAAACCTAATAAAACTAAGCATTCCTAGATGTGACATCACTCCTCACTTCATCTAAAACTTGTTTATCTCCTTGAACTTTTTCGCGTCTGCTGAGGGTGAAGTATACGAAAAGCATTCAAGTTGTATGGGGGCGAAACAAGAGTATAAGTAGGTGATGCAGGATCAACAAGAGTATAAGTAGGGAGCATATTATATCATATCACGACTAACATGTGTATGCAATCATCTTATTGCAATAATTTCATGCATGATCATTTTATGCATATCATGTTTACACTCAAGAGTTATTCTTTTAGTCATGCTAATACACAATATCAATATGCAATGAAAAATGATTTATTCACCACTAAGATTACTTATAATATCTCTTACCTTGAATATGAATGCTGGGCTCTGGTCGCAATCGAGTCTCAAGAGGCTCTAACAATAGGTTCTGATTATCACATAAGCATATTCGTATTAATACATATAACTTTTTATATTTTGATAAAATTATTAAAATACCCCTCTCAAGTTGACTCGTCAGACATTAATTTTTGTGCCCCTAATTTGACCAGAACCAGATGACACAGAGATTCTCCTCTATGATACAAGTCCAACACACCAAACCTCACTCAATACTGAGTTCAGAGTGCAAAGATAAGCATATTTTACTTAATCGGATCTTGGTTATATACAAGGGTAATTTGGTTATTTTGACTTTTATGATTTGACCTGACTCATCATAGTTCAAAATAGATTTGGTCTGAGCTTAAAGCACTAGGTTTACTGAACCTAGTCTCTGGGTTTGGTTCAAAAAAACTCAAATGGATTCTCAAAATTCAAAATTAATTACAAACTATATCCAAATCTATTTCTGATATGGATCCAAAACTGTTAGACTGAATCCAGACCGGTTTTGATATAGATCCAAAATTGATCCATTCAGTTGAATTTAAAACTAGTTTTGATCTGGATCCAACACTTATCCGAACTAGATCTAATTTTGTTCTGGATCTAAATCAGCTAAACAAGATCCAGACCTAGATTTGTCTAGATCCAGTTCAATTTTGATCGATCCAGACTGATTGGATCGAACTGGATCCAGATTTGGTCTAGTCCATATCAGACCAGATTCAAACTGAAAACTGAGACCCAGTCAGACCCGACTCAGTCTAGTTCACACCCAGACCGATTTGGATCAGTTTGGTCTGAACCAATTCGATTTGAACCGGTTCGACTCAGTACCATTTGTTTTTTACTTACTAGGTTCAGTCTAGGTGCGACCCAGATCGAACCACAGTTCAGTCTGACTGAGTTGGTCCAAACCGATTTGGTCTGAACCGGTTCAACCTAGTACCAAATATTTTTTTTTCTACTTACTTACCTGGTTCAGTCTAGGTGTGACTCAGACCGCATGGTTCAGTTTGGGTCATACCCAAACCCACTCAACCTTAATACAAAGAGTGAAAGGGGGGTCGACATCCACAATCGACCCTCACCTTCCTCTTTGTTGCAGAGGGGCTGGCAGTCGAAGCCATCCCTCTCTCTTGCAGAGGGGCTCGCCTCTCTCTCTCGACAACCTTGTCGGGGTTTTCTCCCTTTTTTCCCCTGCAACTCGCTGACAGCCATGGCTGCAGGCCCTCTGATCTCCAAAAAAAAAACAGAAAAGAAAGGAAGAGTGGGGTACCTGGCGTTGCTAGCCGAAATTCCGGTAATCCCCCCTTCCTATTGATCCATGTTTCTCTTTTTTTTTCTTCATGCCTCTCTTTCTCTATCGTTGTTCTTGCTTGATCGATGGATGAAGATGTACCATGAGGACTTTTTACAACCGTCACAGTGGGTGAGGATAAACCACACTCCCGCCCATCGATCATGGAGGGTGAAGTTTACCCTCATTCTCCCTCCCCCATGCAATAAGGGGGAAGACGGTCTCCGAATTTGCGGGAACCGTCTACCCGAGTTTGGATGGTTTTACATGAGAGCGCCAATTTGCTTTCAGAAAAGTGATTTGGCACCCCTCATCGTCATGAGGTCTTTATGGGATAAAGCAATGAACGGTGAAGATGTCAAGTCACTTTCTTAAAGTGACTAGACAGATCACCTAATCTGCTCTCCACTCTGAGTTCAACCACATCAACTTTGGATCAAATTTAGCTCCAACTTAGACACACTTGATTAGGGAATGTGGTCTCAAGAGCTGGAGCACAAAGTATCCTGTGAGGTGAGAGTTCATCTATAATGATCGACAAGGGCGTAGCTAGGGGGGGCAGGACTGGGCTGTAGCCCAGTCCTGCCTCCGGAAACAGTTAATTTTTTTTATTTTTTTTTTAAAAGCCCAGTCCTAGCCCAGCCCTGACTGCAGCAAATAGTTTGATTTGTCCATATGAAATGGATTTTTATTAATAATTGTAGCCATTTTTTATTTTATCTCAAAAAAATTTTTTTGGGGGCGCTGCCCCCGAACCCCCGACTATCGCACAAATAATTTTTTTTCCCTACACCCCTGTTTGCCCCCCCC
This sequence comes from Nuphar pumila, assembly GCF_984573655.1. NCBI lineage: Eukaryota > Viridiplantae > Streptophyta > Magnoliopsida > Nymphaeales > Nymphaeaceae > Nuphar > Nuphar pumila. The sequence goes on along the minus strand of NC_143254.1, from coordinate 51,534,439 downwards.
CCCTCACATGAATCCTAGCTACGCCCCTGATGACCGAGGTCAGACCAGCAGCTGCCATGCTTGGGTGGTTCCAGTTTGGTCCATTTCTAATCAAAATTATTGAGAACAGATCCAAGAAAAACAAGTATCTCATCAGATCCAGTGATATGGACCCTCTCAGATACCACCATGACAATATTGGACTTTTAACTTTTCTTGTCATCCCTTAGTCTATTAACATAAGAAGACTTAGCCCCCAACGGTAGGGGCATCAATGGGTCAGGTTTGACCCAGACCCGACCCGTATCAAACCCTATAGGGTCAGGTTTTGGTGATAACTAAGAAGGTATGATTAGAATCCCTGGCGAACTCGAAGGGTCTGATTAATATATGCAGTCGGGTATGGTTTTTCCACTGGATTTGTATTGTGATGGGAATCTGACCTGACACAAACTTGAGTACCCCGGTATGGTTAACGTAAACATTAAAAAAATGAGAAATGATCGCATTGTACGACAAAAATGATGTATTTTTCAAAATGCCCTATAGTTTTAGAAATCTGCCTGATGTTTAAGTTTTACAAATTTTTTTTATTTAAAAGGACATTTTTACCTTTCATACAAAACAATTTTTTCTTAAATATGCAAATATGTAAATTTTCTTTCAAATATGTGAATATCTTAATCTTCTGCTAAATATGTAATTTTCTCTATAGTTTTGTGTGATATATAGCTATGCCTTTCAGATCTCATGACCTCTCTAAAAAAACTGTATTTGTATGAAGTTTCTACGGATATCTCAAATTTTACACAAACTATATCAGTATGTTCTCTGGGTTTCATAAACTCTCACAAAAGATAGATTGACACATTTTTTTCGTACCTAGTAAAATCTGCATAACCAAATATGTGAACTTGTGCATGAAATAAAAATAACTTGCAAGATTTACATAAAAATAATATGTTCATATAATAATTGAGTGAAATATTTGTGGTGTTAAGACAAGTTTCAGTTACAAGAAGTTTGCAAGTTTGGTCATGGGAGGAGCACTGAGAAATCCAAAAAAAAAAAAAAGTGTGAATCTACCTTTTTAGTAAAAGTTTGTGATTACCCAAAGAGGGTACTGATATACAGCTCCAACTTAAAGAAGTTTGCTCTTGTAAAGGGGTAAAAAGTTCTTTTTAAAACAAAAAATTGGTGAACTTGGACATAGGACGCATTTCAAAAATTGTATTGATTTTGAGAAACATGTCATTTTTACTGTACACTACAGTCATTTCTAAAAAAAAAAAGTGTCAACTCGAATATTATTTATGAGATATCTGACATGGCTTACCTTAACCCAAATATTTTATATGTATTTTTAGTGAAATACACTCTTCAAATTATATGAAGCTGAGTTTGAGATTTTTTTTTTTAAACCAACAAAACCTAAAATGAAATAGGAATCCAGCAACTAGTTATTTGGGCAGGTAGTGTCACACCTTGATGGGCTAGACCCGATCTGTTGACAGCCCTAATTATGGAGCAGCACTGTGGCCAGTCTATTTTCTCGGGGTTTACCACTATTGGGTGAGAGGCCAATTAGGGCGGGGTAAATTTCATTATTAAAAAATGGGAAGATATATAAATAAGAAAAACATAAGGAAACTGTGACAAACAATAGGGGATATGGACTTGACAATTCCTACAACCAACTTGTTAAAACATCACCGTGTCGTACTCCCTTTCCAAAGATTAAAGATGTAAACGGTTCAGATTTGGATTAGATGATATAAGACAAAATCCCAACCATTGACATCACTACCAAAGATCAGCAAAAACTCAAGGCCATGTTTGGTTCAGAGTTCATGGGGTTAGATCCAAATTCAGTTGACAAAAAAAATCATTGCTGGATTCGACTCAGATTAGCTTTTACATGTAATTAGGTTTGGTTATTACCCGAATTCAGAATCAGCCATAGAACTGTAAATCAGATCCGAATTTGGTTAGGAATAGTGCATATGGATTTGGGTTCAGTCAGATCACTTATCCAAATCTGAACCGTTGTGTTTATAGGGGTGCAGGTGAGTCGGATCTTTATCCGATTCTGCCATGACCAAAGAAATTTGGAGGGATACAACCGTAAAAATACCTTTTATAAATGGATTGGATTCAGAACAAAGGATTTTTGGGTTCAGTCGGATCTGGGTCAGAATTGGATAAAAAAGTAAGCTCCAAACTGGGTCAGACTCAATTCCAACTCAACCCGTCTTTTATGTTTTATAAGAAAACCAATATAGTTGATTCATTTTTTTGCAGATAGAGTGTCAAAGGGAGTCGTATCATATCTTGGTAAGGAATTCTACCATACCATGTGTTCTGAGTTAGACCCAGATCTAAAACCAGACCTACTCATGAAAACTTGGATCTGATTTGGGTTCAGCCCGATCCGACCTGTTTGCAACGCTACATTGTTTTCATTGAGTTGGAACAAATGTTAGGTCCTCCTGGATCTGCTCAATACTGTTCCAAATAGTATGCGAATGCCAGCAAGATTAATATGGATCGGTTTACATTGATCAAACCGCAAAGGTGAATATCATCCATATTTTCCGTAATTGCACTAATCAATTATTTTGGACTCGCTTAATGCAATAGTTTTTAAAAATACTTTATGATGAAATCATATTGACAAAATGTTTTTTTTTAAGGATATCATCGGCGGCCAAAATCTAGTGAGATTCTGAAATTTTTTATGATTGACATGTTTTTCAGCAAAAAAGAAGAAAAGTGAATTAAAAATAAAACCCAAGGGGTTTGGTGCAGTGGCATGGGACCTAGGGTGTCACCCTTTGCACAAGCTGAATTGTGGCAACTCTTTGGGGACAAGGGGTATAAGCCTATGGAGTTTTACGTTGCCAAGACAGTGCAGAGCAGTGGCGGAGCCAGGGGTGGGCGGCCGCCCACCCTAAAATTTGAAACTGAGTCGACTCATGACTCAAAAAACCGAATCGAATCGGGACTCGTGAAACCGAGTCGACCGGAACCCGGGCTCTCGATGAGTCTAGAGCCTGCCAAAAGGGGCGAGGGGTAAAACCCTCGCCAGTTTTCCTTTATCGTCCGTGCTCTGCCCCTCCGTTTCGGCGCTCCCCTTCTGTCACAGGCAAGGCGGCAACCCCATTCGCCGGCAACCCCTGTGCTCTGCAGTGCCGCCGGCCTCCCTTTCGGTGAACCCGCGGTGGTGGTGCCCCCCTCCGAGCTTCTCCCTCTCTGCTGCAATCTCCGGCGATGCGAGGCACCTGTGTCGCAGTTAGTCAGACCTTCGCCAATCTCCGACGACCATCGCTAGCAGCCGGCTATCGCACTGTCTCATGTAACCTCCCTAGTCCCTACCCCCTCTCTCTTGCTTTTCTTGTCGATCGGCAAACGCGATAACCTTGTTTGCGGTTTCTAAGAAACCGAAGCCTTCGGTTTCTCAGAAACTACAAAGCATCAGACGACCCATGTCGCCGACCGAAAGACCTGCCGACGACGACTGCCAACACGACGCCCAGCCATGCCCACCCCTGGCTCTGCCACTGGGTGAAACGTCCCAACATCCCAGCTGAAATGCGTATTTTCAGTGGGTTATTTTGTTTGCATTTAGCTGTTAATCTTCCTATCTACTTGACGCTATTCAATTCAATTTGAATACCGTTTGTCGGGCAGTTAGCTATTCCTATTTATCCGTGTTAACCAACTCCAACTGTTATATGTAGTTTTTGAATTAAATCTAATTTCTATTTTTGCTTGCTTGAATTGTTAGTAATTTGGTTTGGATAGGGTTTGTGTTTCACTATTTTTTTCGTCTTGGATTTTAAGCCAAAAGCGCTGTTAGTAGTATGGGTGTGGGACACACACCAAGTGTTTGGTGAAATGGCTCACTGACTCAGCTGAACCAGTTTGGTTCAGATTTTTTGACCACCCATTGTCTTTTTAAGGGTCGAGTTCCTACAGTGTTCGCACATTTTAAACAGCGTTTAGGCATCTTTTAGGAGATAGTTTGCTGAATTGTTTTGTTCCATAAATCAGTACTTAAACCAGTCCCTAGTCATGTTAAATAGTTTGAGAATTTCATACATTTAATTCCACTATCATTGCTACTTGTGCATACTCTTACAGGATCGTCCTTCCAGACCATAGCATTGTCCCCGAGATCCGAAGTCTGCTCACCCAACGAAAAACTTTTGGCTCCGCCACTGGTGCAGAGCCAACATAGTTAGGTCTTTGAACCTGTGGGTGATTTCTTCTTGTAAATGTTAAAAAAAAATAAAAAAAGAAAAATAAAACAATAAATTTAAAAATAAAAAAATCAATTTTTAGCAATATTTATGAAAAACGACCAGGTATTTTTTTGTGAATTTTCAAAATATCATCGATATTTATCACACTAAATGAAATCCAACATAGTCAGCAAAATAGGAGTGGTCATAACCAAATATTCTGCAATTTAGAAACAAATATGGAGAAAAGCCAAACGGTTAGTTATCCAAAAACAAATATTTTAGGGGTATGATTCATCTTCAATTCTTCATCCATAGCCTGGGCTATTCGAACTTGGCTCGGTTCAAAATGCCTATGTCCAAGCTCGACTCGAGAATGACATTGTCTAGACTTGACTCGAGACCAAAAAAGTTGCATATTATAAAAAAAATAGGTGGGATTTGATCCACAATTTCTCCCAATGTTTCATAAGTGACCCACCACTAAGACTGATCATGTACTTTGTTTATTATAATAAAAAATAATATACACATACTAACAATCCTCTAGATTAACATTGTTGATAAAAATATTTGAACATTGAGAAGACGTGGCTTACCCGAATTACACACAATTTATTTTTTTTTATCGTTTGCAAGCTCTGATCGTCCTTTGCTCGAAGGAAAGGTAAAGTCAAATCAGGTTTTTGATCTCCATAACTCGAATCACGCAACCGCGGATTCAAGTATGCAAACAAATACAAAACATGTATAAGCACCCAATCAAAAGATTATATGAAATTGAAATAAATAGATTAGGGATATGAAAAATATATACATTTTTCATCCTCAAGAGTCCGTTTTATTGTTCAAGCTTCCATTTATCTGTTAGCATCTTCATCTAGGCATGAGTGTTCTTTAATGGCATAAGGACAACATGCTAATTAACAAGACTTGAGTATGCGTGTTGTTGTAAGGCCATCACTTAGCTATCTAATTTTTTAGATCTTTTGATAATTTTCACATGATCAAGGTATAGGGGGTAAACTTCTATTTATAGAGTTAAGAACATATATGGATCAATGATTTTTCTGTGTCTAAATCTAATCTAAATGAATCTAGGTCTAGTTTGGATTAGGATAAAGCTAATTCAAGGGAGTCATCCAAAAATAGTCCTTCCCCCTTAGAAGACATGCAAGCCGTTAGGATGAGATAAGGATAAGCCACAGTGAAAGGACTCTGTCGTTTTCCAGCAGACGACACTCTATTTTACCATCTCATTACGACGAGAAAAGTAAAAGACAAAATCCAAACTCATCACCTTTTGAGGAAAAGATTAATGTCCTACCCATTATGAAAATAATGATATATATATATATATATAGTTATTCAAGCCTTATCTAGCTCGGTAGGTTGTCCAAGCCTCAAATCCATGTACATGCTGGACTCATTTAAAGCACAGACGATCGAGCTTAGCCAAGCTGAGCTCCAGCTGGCTCAATCTCTACTTAATGGCATATTTGAGTAGGGAATAAGGAATCTAGTCATGCCTTTATAATCTTATATGTACGTTTGGTGGCTACGGCAGAGCAGACAGTTTATTCTTCTTCTTTTTTTTATAATTTATAAGCTGCAGAGTGATGGCATCAAGGTGCATATTACTTTTAAGATTAAAAATCTGCCAGGAACTCCCTTGGAATACTGGTATCTTCTCGTCAGTGCAATCTTTTTTTTATGTCGACATAATTTGTCTGTCACACAATCTTTAATTAAATATTGATCTCTATTAGATACCTTTATCTTATTTTTTTGCCAGTGAGATTACCCTATAGGTCTTTAGTATTATCACATTCTTCACTAAATCTAGTATTTGCATATCTGTGCATCCTTATTTTATGAAAAATATTTTGGAAAATAGATTTTGAAATCGATATTTCGGATAAAGATTTGTGATAAATATGGATTTTGTTCTTCCAGAATACAAGTCTTTCCTCCTCTGGTAAGCAAGGATTAGCCGATTCAGGGGTGCAACTTTTTGTCTTTTAGTTCTTTGCGTATGATGTAACTTACCTTGACTTGGTATCCTAAAAAATGAAAGTGGCATTGATAGTGCGGGGCATCACCAATACTCGAAAAAGATAAAAATGCAAAAGGTAAAAATAAATGCACTCAATAAAATACATAAATAAAAATAAATAAAAAAACTTACCATGAGTTTAAGTAGCCCTCCTAATGACTTCTATGGCATGACAAATCTGATAGAGCTTCCTCAAGATTAAAACTTTGAAGGATCGGGTGGAGCAGTGGATCTACAACTAAGCGGATGAAGCTAGTACTTTGTTTCACGCGAGAGTCACCTTTGACAAAAGAGGAGATAAGCACCTTGTCGCATGGGATTGCACAAAACAATAGGTGATTCTTGAATAGCAAGACTAATTTTGAAAAAAGAGATAGACATGAAGGACAATATTTCTTTAAAAAGATATTTCAAAAAGCCATTTTATCGCAAATGATGATAATAACTTAGAAAAGTCATGAGGCAATAAACAAGGAATGCCCTTGCCATTTGCCATGGGTGTTCGCTCCATCAATTCGTGTGATAACCTATGGACTTAATGTTCAACTATCTATTATCTTATTAAGATAAGACTTAGTAGGCTTTTTATTAGGTTTTAATTATGTCAGTGGAAAAAACAAGTTAATATCACGTAAGACAGGAAAATTCATGTAAAATGCATAAAAAATATATGAAAATGCATGAGAAAGTGATAGCAAATATCTTCCAAAAAGCTGGGTCTGACGACAATTCATCACATGTTTGATGACAATTTCTCCAATGGGTCGAGAAGTGTCATGTCATCAGGCTTACCTCTGCAAGTGTTGTTTATTTGGAAAAAAATTTAATTTTTGTCAGACTACAAGTTTAAGAGCTTCCAAACACTATTTGACAACAATTCACTCCTTGACAAACATGTCTGACAAATACATTTTTTTGAAAAATTTTCCCTTTTGTTAGGATTATCCGACGATAGTTGGTTGACATGGGATGACAAGATACTAACTACAACTTAGACTTGTCAGTAGGGCGTGTCAATGAGTTGGGTTTGGTTGAGACCCATGTAGAATTATACCAAAGCTTGATTTGAGATGATGATATCAAGTCTGGACATGGGTCTAATCAAACCCACCATAAGAGAATCCATACCCAGATCCTATAAGGTTTACATGGAGGCCTCATCGTTTCTCTCCAGGCATGCGTTTCATTTTAGGGGAATGTTTGAAAGTGAGAAAGATCCAGGAAAAGTGATACCAGATGAAAAATCAGTATGGTTTTTTTAACCCTTCCAAATGAAAGAGACTTTTTCTTTGAGACAGTTTTTCTAATAAGTACACATTTTGATAGGAAACATTTCTCTGGGGCCGAGGTGGAGGAATGTTTCCTATCAAATGAAAATGGTAAAGTTCAGTCCCCCACTACTAATCTCACCACCACTATTCACCATCACCACCACCTCCTCCTCAAGTTCACTGACTGACGCTGCAGCCTGTTGGGCCCAACCCAGCTTGCCGGAGATCACCATCCACACTTGTCGCCCAATTGAAAACCCTATCCTTGCCCTTCTCTAAAATTTTACCAAATCGAAGGTGCAGTCAGAATTTAGCCAGAAAATCCCGCTTTTTGCCGTCTGATCACTTCCCTCACTTTAATATTTTCGTGGTTGTAGATGCCCGAGTTGTGCACGAGGCTACCGCTCCAATCAAACAGAGGTGAGCTGTACAAGACAACAGAAATGCCACCGGAAGGTCCTAACGGAAAGGGACCTAACATATCAACAATATGAATACTTTGAGTAAAGTGAACAAGTACGTTGAAGCTTTATGTTTAATGATACATAACCTCAAATTTATCTTCTTCAAGATGACAAGACACCCATACTATTTGAAACTGAGTCAAACACCCAATTCCAGTGGCAGTCACATAATTGAAGTACTTTTACACATCGTAAAATGATGCGTTCAGCAACTTTTATGATGATTTGTTGCACTTGAAACAAACCCCGGTTAGAGGGTTCATTAAGGAAAAACGATGATTCATTGGCTATACATGCATGACGGATGAAAAAAATGCAAAGCTGCGCAGCCAACCAGACAATTTTTTTTTTCTAAAACATTGTACTACTTAAAGCCCTACCATCATCATTCCCAATTTTTATCTCAGATGTTTGATATTTCTGTAAACAAGATTTGTTTCCATGTACCAACATAAACAAAAAACTGGATGCGTGGGTCCTGCATGATGCCGTGATATCACAATTCACAATCCAATATACCCAACTTCATGCACTAAGTTCAGCAGCGCAGCCCTTGTTCTATTGGCCCCACCAACATACAGCATAACCTAAACAATATGTTAAGCACCATCCATCTTTGAGATGGACGGCAATGTCTAGCTCCAGCACCCTGCTTCTATATTGGATCCAGCATATCTTAGCCTTTGTAAAAAACGTGTGCCATTGACGAGGCCCTAACGGGGTTGACTCGAGAGAGAGAGAGTCCTTTTCTTCTTGTTTTTTTTTTCTCTGCGTCGAAATAATAAATGTCTTAAGCCTTCGATCTTGGGAAATCTCACGACTAAATACTCGTTCTCATGATCCGGTTACGGCCCAGAAGGGCAGAACAAACGAAGGGAGCATAAAAAAAAAAGGCAAGAAAGAGAACAACGAGCGTGATCAAGGGGAAGTAAGCAAATGGAATTGCGGTAGAGAGAGAAAGAGCGGGAGCGCATCATTCTTCATGGTACCCATTTCCCCCCTGCTTTTGATCAACTTTTTTCACCTTTTCTCCGATTGATTTATGCTTCAGTTTGCGGTTGCAATTGCACCCATATTACCTTCGTCTTTCTTTTTCCCTTTTTTGTTAGTTTTCGTTTATATCGTTTGAATAGTAAGAATTCCAGATTCTTCTTACTCAAAGCGACGGCTTCCACACCTCATACGATCATACTAGCGAAACCCCCAATTTGGGTTTTCAGATTTTTCCTGTTTTTTTCTTCAACTTGGAGTTTCAGTGTGCAGTTTTTGCAAATTCTGGGATTTTGTGGTTTAGTTTTATGCCGAGCTAAACCCTAGTCGTTCAACTCTACATTGAACAGGTTCTAGGCTTTTGGTGAATAATTGAGCTCCAATTTAAATCGGACGCAACCCCATTTCAATTTCGAGGTTAAGAATCACAAAGAATCAGTTGGGTGTCTCTATTATGATGAAATCCAATAAACCTTAGTTCTCTTTTCTCTTCTGAGTTCTGTATTTCTGAGCGATCTTCCTTTTGGGGAATTCTGGAAGCAACAATGTCGCCCTCCCGGCCGTCTTCAAGGGTGGACGTCATTGAGCTTAAAGCTCAGTTTGTTGATAAAATTGGGCGGAAGAGGTCGGACCGCTACTTTCATCATCTGAATGGATTGCTTAGCTCACGATTGAGCAAGAAGGAGTTTGATAAGCTCTGCATTGGGGTGATCGGAAGGGAGAACATTGCATTGCACAATCGGTTGATCATATCCATACTTAAGAATGCCTCTGTTGGCGATCTCCCACCTCCACTCTCCAAGGAAGCCACCAGTGAAGGATCCCAGAGCATTGGAGCTGGAGTACCATGTCAAGGGAATCATCTGTTTCATGATCCTGGTCTGCCATGGTGCTCCCGCAAAGTCAGGTCCAAGAATTTGCGCGATTGCAAGGTTAGAGATCGGCCGAGCCCACTAGGTCCCAATGGAAAATCCAACCACTCTGTCCCCCATCAAAGCAACTCTTGTGATGAGCCGACTGCCAGAGCACCCGAAAGTGGGCTAACAGCCATAGTGATGAATTCATATGATTTACATAGTCCAGTGGAGCAGAATTTGGGTGAGATGGCTTCCACTGATAGTAGAACTTTGTTTGAAGTTGCGACTGTAGAAGACGGGGAAGAAGTTGATCAAGAAGAAGCTGTCAGCAGTAGAAGCCCTCTTAGAGCTCATTTGGGCATCCCATTTTGCCCGATGAGCATTGGTGGTGCGCGAATTGATCTAGCTAGTGATGTAAGTGGGAGCTACAGGGAGAGCACAGAGCTGCCTGATGCTGAATCCTTGAGGAAAAGAATGGAATGTACAGCGAAATTCCATGGCCTTGATGAAGTTTCCATGGACTCCGCCAATCTGTTGAACAATGGGCTGGATGTGTTTCTGAAGAGGTTGATCGAGGCTTGCATGGGGATAGCGAGAGCAAGAAGTAGGCATCAGAGAGTAATGACTGTGGTTGATAAACAACGCCATCGAGTTGCATCGGTAAATCCTTTTGTTGGCATGAATGGAGTTTGTGAGGCTGATGCATGGGTTCTTCGTACAGGAAGCTCTGCGGCATACAAGGAGACGACACAAACTTGCACGGTCTCAATGCTAGATTTTGTGGTGGCAATGGAAATGAAACCTCAGCTTCTTGGAGAAGATTGGCCTATACAGCTTGAGAAGATATGCTTACATTCTCTCAGCGAATAATCTTTTTTTTAAGGGATAAGATTGTCATGTACAGCTTGAGAAGAGGATGTGCTTTTAAGGAATAAGGTTCACCTTTGATACTATGCTTTCAATCTAAATATTAAATAACTCTATCTCTTAGGTCATGACTAAGTTGCGGTTTTTCTTCCAACACCAGCAATTCATACATTATACCCACTAGTATATTATACCCACTAGTGGACAGGTTGATTAGTAATTGACGATGAACCAGCAGAGCATCAATGAGAGAGATGATAAAATCCAACGTGAAAACCATGGTTTTGGGCTTCTGATGGAAGGGCTGCAATGCACTTATATCTTAATGCGTGAACTTGGACAAGAGTGAAGGCTCGAGCTTCATCGTCAGGGCAATGTGCTTTAGTTGGGTGCAGCTTTAGTTTGTAAAATGTAACTCCAGTTCAACAATGTTAATTATACCAAGAGATAGTCTGCAATTCATTTTCCTTCTCCTTCATAAGGGAAGGTCCATTTTTTGCTGAAAATGATATGAAAATTTCCTTGTAATGTGTTTTCTTGGGTGCAGCTTCATGGCGGTTTGTGGTTGTCATCAAAGAGGGTAGCCTTCTTTAACAGTGGCAGTCAAGGAACTTCATAACATAGGGAATTTCCTCGATCTATGGCTAGAATCTCACTGATGTAGAACTTTTTAAGTGTTATGACAATAGGATGATCACCGGAGCCTTGAAGAGAACAGAATCTGTCATACAGCGGCAACCAATCAGCTATCATGAATATTTTGAAGATCAGGAATTGATCTGCAGTTTCACATAAAAATTAAATAAAAGGACCTATTCAAGCCTAAGCATCTGTGTAAATTCAATTGAGGGCCTCTTACATATTTCACATCTCAGGCCATCTGAAACATTGATTGGTAGAGAAGAAATCTACATAGAGGCCTGTAGAATTTTGTGTTTAACACCATCAAATTTCGAAAAGGATGCATTACTTTGGTAAAACATGTCTAATAACAAACGTTGTAAAGGAACAAGCATAATTTTGTAGTACCATCAAGTTTTTTCTCAATCAGTCTCCAAAAATTACTCATCATATGCCTGTTCACAATTTCCCTTGGGCACAAAGACAGCATCATATGCCTGTTGGGTGGGGAAGATTGGGAATCAACTAACTGCTTCCAAACTCCACACAAAATCCTCATTCGAGCTTAAGTGTCATAAAAAAGCCAATGTTCTTCAATGTTTTGTATGCTAGAAATAAGGAGGTTTGCATATTCAAGTGCTATTGAAGAGAAACACATACTGTCAATTAATAAGGATTTGCTTAAAACTGATACATGTGCCCACTACAATCAGGTGGCACAGAAGGATGTCATGAACTTACTCTGCTTCAAGAACCAAATGATACCCCGTTTACTGCATTAAATTGTTGAGATGCTATAATTCCTGGAGTGTCGGGGGAGAAACCAACTTTGACAGGAATTTGAACATGATGGAAACAGCTCAAAGAGAATATTCAGTGGAGTTCCAGATTGGCATGCTGAATGACTTGATGATGTGTTATGGTTGAAGGAACTTCATATTTGATCATGGCCTTCGTGATAATGACACCTAAGGTGAGCCTGTTTGCATGTGGCAAATATCTTTTCAATCTCTCTTTGCAAGTGAGCAAAGCCCAATACCAAGCAATTATTTCAGCTCATACCCCAATAATTCTTCCATGCCAATTACTCTCCAGATACTGTAACTCCAAAAATTAGGTAGCGACCTTGGTATAAGCAAGAACAGATACTGTTTATATTCATCCATAGAGAATCATCCACTGACTCTCAGTAAATGGGCCATGCTGAACACAGCCACAAACTTAGATTGAGTCAAAACAACTTGCATGGTGAGATCCCAACTAGATTGTAATTTGTAGGTACAATTGATAGTAGCATATGTATCATCATGAGATCCCAACTAGATTGTAATTTGTAGGTACAATTGATAGTAGCATATGCAGAATCGTGAGATCCCAACTTGATTGTAGGCACCATTGATTGTAGCAAATATATATCCTATATACACGTGTGCGTGTGCAAGTGTGTGTGCGCGCGTGCGCACTAAGAAACAAGAAAATATTCGGAAACAGAATAATCGCACTATCAGAAACAGGAAAAAATTCACATATTTAAACATGTGAGCTCCCTCGAAACAAACTGACTAGGACTAATTAAATCACATTCTAGTTTGAACAAGAACAGACCAAACTCATGGGGCAACACATACAAAATAAACCCCTTCAAACAAAACCTCTGAAATGCGAACCATGATTGCGAAGATGAGGGCACACACCTGTAGGAGCAAAGCACCAAGAATAACATGATATGCAGTTCCAACTGAAGCAACCAACAGGGTAATGAAAAATTTATAGGATCACCTGCATATGTCTTAGAGACAGATCATGTCGATGCGGTGCGGGTGACTTGTTGTTTTCGATGCCAATCACAGAACCTCCAATGTGGCTATAATCAATCAACCACACGGTGGAGCGAATGCACAAGATGAATCAATACATGACAGAGAACAGGATTGAAAGAACGTGTATAAATGAAGAAAAATTTGCATAAAAGAGAATACGATGATACAGTCATGCCACTTTACACTTCTCCCCAAACTGGATTTCTACATGTAAAACAAAGTAAAAGAGAACTATTGTTATGAGAGAACATACACCCACCATTACACATTTCTGGCTCGCACTGCTTTGGTGTTTCATACTGCCGGCGTCCTCTGTTTCCGATGGTTTCCAGGGACGACGGGGTTTGAGGTTCTAACTTCTTCCTACTTGTTTGGTTGTAGAACGAGGCTTTCGCACATCACCATGAGGGAAAACCGGAAAAGGATATTGGAGGATAATTCACAGGTATCATCAACTTGGTGGCTCTCATTTTGTGGTGGCTCACGTTCAAAGGCGATTCTCTGGCTTGCCTCGTTGGGTGGGGGTGGGGGTGCAAAGCAGGTTATATGTTCCCCCCCGAACAGGGCAGTAAGATACATCTCATGTTCGGGGGTCCCAAAGAGCACCACGTATGTAAGCATGTGTGTCTCGTATCCCCATGTTTGTCAACATTAATTAGCATTGGAGTTTGATGTGATTGCAAAGACTTAAGTACCCTCTCCTCCATTGGTGCAAAAAAAAATGACGATTCTTGAAAAGAAGTGGTTGTAAAGACTTAAGTGCCCCGAAGATGATTATTTAAGACCCAGTCTCTGCACTACAGGATTATCTGAGAAAGAAATCTCCCCTGGAGGAGGCCATGAACATCAACCCTCTCACTCTCTCTCTCTCCCTTCTATTTCTGCTTCTATGCACATCCAACAAAAGATCTTACATTGCTTCATCAAGCACCGGCTGACCTGCACATTGACTGTTGTGGAGCCTGATTCAGAGTTTTTACCCTTACAAGAGGAGGGTTTTTAACAGGTTTGAAATATTAAATGAGCATAAAAAGTTATAAAACTTTCCAGATATAAACTAGACACATAGAGGAAGAAAACCTCTTTTACGGATTTGGAAAATGATATTCCGTTGGGGAGATATGACTCTTACAAAATGAAATAAACACCTATGTCACTCAAATAAGGCAGACTGATAGGGGTCTGGTTTTAGATCCAAATGGGGTATCAAATGACCATAGAAATCGCTGAAAATTTACAGGAATAAACTAGACTTCATAACGAAGACACCACTTTTTACAGATTTGAAATCCGATCTCTGGTTAGGGAGATATGGTTCTGACAAGTTGGTCATGATTCAGATAGCGATTTGTATCACAAATCGCTGTAGTGTTTAGCGAGAAACACTACAAATCGCTATAGCGAGGTCCAGCAACACTATAAATCGCTGTGGGTCTCGTTAGAGACCCGAAAATACTATAAATCATAGTTAAAAGACCGAAAAACACTACAAATCGCTGTGGGGCTCGTTGGAGACCCCAAAGCACTATAAATCATAGTTAAAAGACCGAACAACACTATAAATCATTGTGAGGCTCGTTGGAGACCCAAAAATACTACAAATCATAGTAGAGACTCATTAAAGAACCAAAAAAATTATAACAACGATTTGCTGAAGAATATTGCCAATCAAATAGCGATTTGTTGAAGAAGTGCTACAACAGTCATGATATGGGAGCCAAAATCAGAACATTTATAAAATATGAATACAAGGTTCTGGTATTTAATCAAAATAAAATAGTAATTGACCATGAAATTTTTTGAAAATTTACAGGGATGAACTAGACACATAAACGAAGAGAACCCGTTTTACAGAATTGAAAAATGATATTCCATTAGGGAAATACAATTCAAACAAAATGGATCAAAATCTGAGCCGTTAAAATGACACAGGGTGACAGTGTTATGGTTTTTGACCCAAAACTGGTATGAAAACACCATAGAAATCGCTGAAATTTGGTATGAACAAACTAGATTCAATTTAAAAAACAACCCTTTTTACGGATCGGAAAGATCATCTCTGGTTAGGGAGAAATCACTCTCGCAAGTTGGTCCTGATTCTGCTAAAATCCTGACGGTACAAAATAACAGGTTCTGAATCTCGATTTTTAAAGTGGGTCAAACAAACTCAGAATGATCTGATTTTTGATGGAGAGCATGAAGACATATGCATGAAGTTGCAGTAAAAAATTCAGATTAAAATGCGCTCTGGTTACATTCAAATCGATAGATCTAAAATGCACCAGAATTCAAAGTATAATCTAGAAAGCAACTGAACATGATGAAAGCAAACTGCACATGCGTGAATGTTCAAACATGAGATCTAATGCCTTAAAATATGAATAGGTAAAAACTTTGAATCAGACTCCACAACTCTTCAAGTTGAATGATGCTACCCACGCTGGGAGGAGCCCCCAAACCCCCCTCATGTAAGGGCAAAAACTCTAAATTAGGCTCCACAACTCATCAAGTTGAACGATGCTACAGTCAGTGTGCAGGTCAGTCGGTGTTTGATGGAGAAATATTGGATCGTTTGTTGGATGTGCACAAAAGTAGAGAGAGAAGGGAGATAGAGTGAGATGAGGTTTTACCCTCTCCTGTAAGGGTAAAAACTCTGAATCAGGATCTACAACTCATTTAGTTGAATGATGCTACCCACGTTGGGAGGAGCCCCCAAACCCTCCTCCTGTAAGGGTAAAAACTCTGAATCAGGCTCCACAACAGTCAATGTGCAGGTCAGTCGGTGCTTGATGGAGCAATGTAGGATCTTCTGCTGGATGTGCACAGAAGCAGAAAGAGAAGTGAGACAGAGAGTGAGAGGGTTGATGTTCATGGCCTCCTCCAGGGGAGATTTCTTTCTCAGATAATCCTACAGTGCAAAGACTGGGTCTTAAATAATCATCTTTGGGGCACTTAAGTCTTTTCAAGAATCCTCCCTTGATTTCTTCTCTAGAGAGAGAGGGTTTTACAGTGTTTTACGGAGAAAAAAGAAGAAGACTTTGAAGAGTCAACATCATCCTCGACTTTCTGGATAGAGGACATGTTTGTCCTTTTTTTGAACTGTTTGTTTTTTCTTTTTTGAATAAAGGGCATTTTTGTCATTTTCTCAAACCATCAGTTTATGAGAAGAATAGCAAGAAAGGGTACTTAAGTCTTTGCAACAACACCACAGTCCGATGCAAAGTTATGTCAACATACACGGGAATACGAGCCCCATGTGCTTGTATACGTGGTGCTCATTCAAAGCCCCGAACATAGACGTGGGATTCAATGAATCATCGGGGGGGGGGGGACATACACCACCCTCTCGTGGGGGTGGTGGGCGGGGGTGTCATGAGTCTAAGGCACCCACTTGTTTAATATTTTATGTGAGATGGCGTATTCATGTTATGTGCTTTTATGGGAAAGTGAATCGCGCAGGCTGCGCTGTTTTTATTTTTATAGTCATGATAAAGTGCATAGACTGCAGTGTTGGGTTAAACCAACGTGGTTACCCACGATGCGGATAACCTCACCCACGGAAGGTGTTCCTTCCATTAAACTCGCACAGAATCAGGGTATAAAAGGAGGTTTCATGAGCAACCCCAATACAAAGTGAAATACTTGTAAAAAAAAATGCAGTTGCAACAACCTTCCATTGATTCCGGCTCAGCAATGGCGGCATCAGGTATATCTGCCCCCTGCAACTGTATTTTTTTTTTACACAAAATCTGGTTTCTTCTGTGTGTTTTTTGCGCAGGCCAGCCGATCAACAGGAAAGTCCCAACATGCAGTAGTTTCCATATTAACCTAATGTTTGGTAAATATAGAGCTTATCGTGGAAAAGTTGGGTAAGAAAACAAAATCACATTACATGGGTCTTATTTGGTAAAATCCCATGATGTCAGTGGTTTTTGAAAAACTTATATGATTGACATTGTTTTTCTTTTCCAGACGGACATAATTGAAAGTGAGAAAAAGCCAAAAAGGTAAGAAAATTTTGTACGAAATACAAAAAAATAGTTATGTTCTATCTTTTTATGGCAAACAAAATGAAAAAGTAGTTCCTCTTGTTGGGATTCTCCTCTTCAAGCAAGGCCACAACGTGCATATGGATTGAAAGAATTCAGTAAAGATTTGGCTGGAAAGCGGTTAAAGAATTCAAAGGCATTAGACTTTAATTCCACTAAATTCCTAGAATCCAAACACACAATGGGAAGGAAAAAAATGAAAAGAATTGGGAAAAAAAATACGGCCTTTTAAAATTTCCCTTCCCCCACAGGGCTAAGAAAAATGCAAAGCGGCGAGCCAATGGTAACGGCGGATTTTGGGAGAAGAATGAATATCAGGGTGCCCGCCAGGAAGCAGCTCCAGCTCTCTCCCTTCCCCCTCATCCTCCTCGTCTCTTTCTGCCTCTTCCTCATCTTCCTCTACGCCTCCTCCTGTACCACCCTCAGGAGGAGGACCACCACCTCCTCCTTCTCCCTCTCCAACGGCACCCAGAAGAAGAAGAAGGACGATTCCATCCCCTCCTGCGGTTACTTCGATGGACGATGGGTCTACGACCCGCATGCCAAGCCCCCCTACGACCACACCTGCAAGGAGATCTTCAAGGGGTGGAATTCTATCTCCAACAATAAATCCAACGCCCTCGATCTGCTCAAGTGGCGATGGCAGCCCCACGGGTGCGACCTTTCTTGATTCGATCCCTTTCGGTTCCTTGACGGGTTTCGCGGCAACAATATCGGTCGGCGCCTTCGGATTCCCAGCGTTTCCTCGTCAGATTAATGGTGGATTTTCGACATTTCGCTCATTTGGGGTTGTTGTAGCTTGGGTGTTTCAGGGTTTGTTGGCGATTCATTGAACAGGAACATGTTCGTTTTTCTCGTTTCTTCGCTCAGACGAGCTTCGGGTGAGGTGCGGAAGTGGCGTCCTGCGGGGGCGGATCGTGGGTACACGTTTTTGAGGTATAACCTGTTGGATCATATTTCGGATCACACAGTTTCACAGTCGTCATCATGATATAAAACATGATATAAATAAGGAAATACAACAAAGTATAAATCATGATCAATAGAAGACCGAAACAATGACAGGGTGCAGGCATGTCGGTTTCCGCAAGCAACCAAAATCCAGACCACAGCAAATAGACAAACAGTTGCATAGAACACAATGAAAACAACGAACGCATGTTAATACTGTGTAAAAGGCTAAGGCGTACGAAAGTACTCCCCTTAGAGAAGATTCGCCCCCACATACTATGCAGATCAGGGTCCGGCGTCCTTCCCCCAGGATACAATAGCCACGACGAACCAAACGGTGCACTCCGGCGGGTCGTCCTTCGAAAACAACCTCCACGAACCAAATGTTGCAGAACACCCTTTCTGGAAAACTCAGGAAAGAGAGAGAGAGAGCAACAGAGGAGATGAGAAATCGCAGAGCCAGAAATTCGTCTGTCTCAGTCTTTATGCATCTCCGTAACCCCACCCCTGACCATGCTTTTATAACCCACGAACGGTTATAAACGTGGAAGGAGCCCGTTACGGAATCCGAGGGGACGTGACCCGTTAACGGACTTCGAAAGATCGAGATCCGTTACGGAATCCGGAGAGCGATAACGGGCACGGAATACGAGGAGTCGTGACCCGTTATCCATTCCCATAACCCGTTACCGAATGTAAATAACCGAAGAAACTTTGGGTAAAAAGATACTTTGTCTTGATTGGATATGGCCCTAAAGGGCCAATTACCCGAACCCGAACCCGAACCCGAACCCGAGCCCGATCCCGATCCCGATCCCGGCTCGGCTCGGCACGACACGGCACGGCGGGCGGGCGCGCGCGCGCACGTGTGTGTGGTGGTCATCCCACTCCCTTGTTCTCAGGAACAAGTGTATGAGTTCACTAGTTGCTTATAAAGCCCTCAGAAAACTCAAGCAAAAGCAATATGGGACTATTCCACCTCATCAAGACCACTATCTCTAAACAACCCATTTTCTTCTTTGAATTTTCTCTCCCTTCCTTCTTACACCTAACATTCCCCCACAAATCCAAAAAATGAAACGGGAAGAAACCAAGGTGTAAAATGAGACAACCTGCAACAGGACATATCATGCTTTCAGCAATGGTACCTTCCGGTTTGAACCACTACCTTAGTTGACTAACTTTACCCCCACAGGAACGAAGTGAACTGAAGTCTTGAACTTGAACCTTTGGTGTAGGAGTGTCCATCAGCAACAACATGATAAAGGTTCTGGTTGTAATCTTTAGGGGCGGAGCGTTAAAGGCCATGCGCCCGAATCCTGTTTCATGAGTGACTTCAGGAATAACCCAATTCCTTAAACTGCGGCCACACAGTCACACTCACATAGGTGGGCTTCTCCAAAGATGCACTGCTAACATCTCGCATATAAGGCTTTGAACCCATTCAGAGTTTTAACTCTTTCTTAACTTGCAGCTACAACACCTTTCCAGAGTAAACAGGGGAACAGACACAGATACATAGTATCATATAAATAAGGTGCTATCCAGTTCACCCTACAACTTGTTATTACCACATTGAACCTACTTTGTGGGATCTCCACTCAGATAGGTTGGGTTGCTACTACAGATGAACTACTGATGGGTTTCAGTCCCATCCCCTCTCTGGATTTTAGGACTAAAGACTTATCTAGTCCTTTTGTTAATGGATCAGCTGTGTTCTCTTTGGATCCAACATAGTCCACAACAACCACTAACTGAGACAACAGTTCCCTTACAGATTTTATTCTGACTTGGATGTGTCTCCTCTGCTTTTGGTTATATTTTGTGCTTTTAATCTTTGCAATTGTGGCTATATTGTCACAATGCACAGATATCGCAGGAATTGGCTTGCACATTAAAGGAAGTTCCTCAAGAAGTCCCTTTAACCATTCAGCTTCCAATCCTGTGACATCTAAAGCACAAAGTTCAGCCTCAAAAGTAGACCGAGACAAGATGGTCTGCTTTACTGATCTCCAGTCGACTGCGCCGCCACCCAAGGTAAATACATACCCTGTCACGCCATAACTTCCAGAGTTCATGGCTATCCAGCTCGCATCACTATATCCCTCAAGAACTGCAGGGAATCTCTTGTAATGCAAACTCAAGGAAATAGTTCCTTTCAGGTATCTAAGTACCCTGTCCAATGCCTTCCAATGAGTGCGATTTGGACAACTTGTGTATCTACTTAATTTTGTCACGGAGAACGAAATATTTGGTCTCATGCAATTTGCAAGATACATCAGACTTCCAATAATCTGGGAATACCTCAATTGAGACACAGGAACACCAGTCGTATTCTTATGAAGAGGGATAGAAGGGTCATATGGAGTTGCTACAGATCTCCCTTGGTTATAGCCAAATTTCACAAGTACTTTCTCAACAAAGTGAGATTGAGAAATGGTTAACCCTTCAGCTGAACGAGTCAGCTTTAAGCCTAAGATCACATTTGCAACACCCATATCCTTCATATCAAACTTACTACTAAGAAACAACTTTGTCTCATTTACAATTCCCATATTGGAACCAAACAATAGAATGCCATCTACATACAGGCATAAATAATACAACCATCACTTTTAACTTTACAATAAACACACTTATCAGATTCATTGACAACAAAGCCAAATGATAAAATAATATTATCAAACTTTTCATGCCATTGTTTAGGGGCTTGTTTAAGTCCATATAATGACTTAACAAGTCTACAAACTTTATTTTCATTACCAGGAGCCACATAACCCTCAGGTTGATCCATATAGATCTCTTCTTCAAGATCGCCATGCAAGAAAGCGGTCTTCACGTCCATTTGATGGACCGAGAGATCATAAATGGAAGCCAGTGCAATAAGCACCCTAATAGTGGTCATCCGGGTAACCGGAGAATAGGTATCAAAATAGTCTATTCCCTTCTTTTGTTTGAACCCCTTGGCAACCAGTCTCGCCTTATACTTGTCAATAGATCCATCTGGTTTCAACTTCTTCTTAAAGATCCATTTGCACCCAATTATGGAACTACCACGAGGGAGGTCAATCAGTTCCCAAGTACCATTAGAGATAATGGAGTCCATTTCACTCTTGATGGCATCTTTCCAATGCTTTGTTTCAGGTGAAGCCATTGCATCTCGGAAAGTGGGAGGATCATCTTCGATAAGGTAAGTGATAAAGTCACTTCCCAAATCCTTGGTAATCCTTGGTCTCTTGCTCCTTCTAGGTTCAACCACTTCCTCAGACTCATCGGGTCTAGGATGAGAACAAGATGGTTCTACCCCCACATCTGTCATCCTTTCCACATGTTCGGGAATGAAACCAGAAGTTGAAGGTATATCTAAAGAAGACAGATTCTGAGGTACACCAACTTTCATGGGAAATACATCCTCAAAGAATGTAGCTTCTCGAAGCTCTACAATAGAGTTAACATCTATGCCAGATATCTCAGACTTAATTACTAAGAACTTGTAGGCATATCTGTTCTCTACATAACCCCAAAAGACAACATCTACTGTTTTAGGACCTAGCTTCTTCCTATTGTGTTCTGGGACAAGTACCTTAGCAAGGCACCCCCACACTTTAAGGTATTTTAAGCTAGCTTTCCTATTTCTCTAGAGTTCAAAAGGGCTACTATCCTTATGCTTCTGAGGTACTCTATTCAGAATATGGCAAGCCGTATTCAGAGCATCCCCCCACATATAGGTAGGTAATCCAGAACTCCCAAGTAGAGTATTTATCATGTCAGTTAGGGTTCTATTCTTTCTTTCTGCAATCCCATTGGATTGAGGAGAATATGAAGCAATAAACTCATGAACTATTCCAACAGATTTGCAATATTCATCGAGTTTATTAGAGGTATATTCTCCTCCTCTATCAGACCTCAATCTTTTAAGTTTTCTACCAGTTTGTGTTTCTGCTTCATTCTTAAAATTAAGAAACTTATCAAAAGCTTCATCTTTTGATTTTAGCAGATACACATAACAGTATTTAGTGCCATCATCTATAAAAGTGATAAAATACTTTTTATGATTTCTGGTTAATACTCCATTAAACTCACAGATATCTGTATGCACCAGATCCAATATTTCAGAATCTCTAACAATCGTATGGAATGGTTTCCTACATTGTTTTGCTTGCACACAAATTTCACATTTTTTAGTTTTATCAATGGAATGCTCAGGAATCATTTTCAAGTTCATCATGCGTTTCACAGAGTTGAAATTCACATGACCTAATCTATTATGCCATAAGTCAGACGATTCTATGTTATATGCAACATTAGACAATGAATCAAAAGAAACATCATTTTCTAATTTATCACTGCAAACATGTTCAACACGAAGTTTAAATAAACCATCATCTAAATACCCCTTGCCAATAAAGGTTCCAGAATGTAAAATAACAACTTTATTACATTTAAAGTTAAATTCATAACCCTCTCTAACAAGACATAAACCACTTAGAATGTTCCTTCTAACTACAGGCACATGGTGCACTCTGTGTAAAGATAGAACTCGTCCTGAAGGAAACTTCAGATCCACGCGTCCAATCCCTAACACCTTTGCAGCCGTTGAATTGCCCATAGTCACGGATCTGCCTGCAGCAGCCTGGTATGAGACAAAGACAGCCTTATCAGCACAAACGTGCACATTAGCCCCAGTGTCAACCAACCACTCTGTTGGCTCATAGACGTGATAGATTTGCGGGTTAATAGAAACATACCCAGTACTGGTCCCAACGACCTCAGTCACCATGTTGACTTGAGGCGTTCCGTCTGTGGTCCCATGAGCTTTGGCCTTCTTGGAAGGACATTCCTTAGCCCAGTGCCCAACCTGCCCACAGTTCCAGCACGGTTTGTTCTTTGCCTTTTTCTGGATTTTGGTCTTAGGTTTAAACTGGTTTTTCATTGCAGATTTCGATTTTTGTCCTTTGCCCTTAAAAACTCCGGTCATCATGTTCACCTTAGGCGGTTCAGTTGGCATCACGATATGTTTCTGGCTCCTATGCTCCTCTTCAATGGCAATGGCTACCATAAGATCATCTAGGGATTTTTTCCCTCTACGGTGCTTGAGAGACATACCGAAGTCTACCCAAGACTTAGGAAATTTCTCTACGATGGTCATAACTTGAAACTTCTCAGGAAGTTTCATTTCAGCCTCAGCCAAACTATGGAGCAGTAGTAGAAACTCGTGTGCCTGCTCAGTGACCGACTTGCCCTCTACCATCTGATATTTCAGAAACTTGGCAACGGAGTACTTTTCAAGACCTTGGTCTTCGGTATTGTACTTCTTGTCAAGTTGATCCCATAGACCCTTAGCAGTGGTAGACGAAGAACAGTATACATCGAACAATGTGTTGGACAGAGCCAACAGTATGCAGCCACGACATATACTGTCCTTTTCTTTCCACTGAACTGCTGCAGTCACTGCAGTAGGGTCAGGGTCCGTATCAGAAACCGAAGGGCAGTCGATTTCCAGAACGGACAACAGCCCTATAGTGGTGAACCAGATCTTCATGCGTTGCTGCCAACGCTTGAAGTTCTGACCAGCAAACTTTTCCGGCATACCGGCCATCTCCACTTTTGGTACAAAAGCGGAAGAGGTCGACATGCTTAGAATCTTCTCTAAGTCTGTTGGATCATATTTCGGATCACACAGTTTCACAATCGTCATCATGATATAAAACATGATATAAATCAGGAAATACAACAAAGTATAAATCATGATCAATAGAAGACCGAAACAATGACAAGGTGCAGGCATGTCGGTTTTAGCAAGCAACCAAAATCCAGACCACAGCAAATAGACAAACAGTTGCATAGAACACAATGAAAACAAGGAACGCATGTTAATACTGTGTAAAAGGCTAAGGCGTACGAAAGTACTCCCCTTAGAGAAGATTCGCCCCCACATACTGTGCAGATCAGGGTCCGGCGTCCTTCCCCCAGGATACAATAGCCACGACGAACCGAACGGTGCACTCCGGCGGGTCGTCCTTCGAAAACAACCTCCATGAACCAAATGTTGCAGAACACCCTTTCTGGAAAACTCAGGAAAGAGAGAGAGAGAGCAACAGAGGAGATGAGAAATCGCAGAGCCAGAAATTCTTCTGTCTCAGTCTTTATGCATCTCCGTAACCCCACCCCTGACCATGCTTTTATAACCCACGAACGGTTATAAACGTGGAAGGAGCCCGTTACGGAATCCGAGGGGACGTGACCCGTTAACGGACTTCGAAAGATCGAGATCCGTTACGGAATCCGGAGAGCGATAACGGGCACAGAATACGAGGAGTCGTGACCCGTTATCCATTCCCATAACCCGTTACCGAATCCAAATAACCGAAGAAACTTTGGGTAAAAAGATACTTTGTCTTGATTGGATATGACCCTAAAGGGCCAATTACCCGAACCCGAACCCGAACCCGAGCCCGGCCCGACCCGGCTCGGCACGACACAACACGGCATGGCGGGTGCGCGCGCGTGCGTGTGTGTGTGTGGTGGTCATCCCACTCACTTGTTCTCAGGAACAAGTGTATGAGTTCACTAGTTGCTTATAAAGCCCTCAGAAAACTCAAGCAAAAGCAATATGAGACTATTCCACCTCATCAAGACCACTATCTCTAAACAACCCATTTTCTTCTTTGAATTTTCTCTCCCTTCCTTCTTACACCTAACATAACCTTACGGTTGCGTACCACCGGACGAATCTTTTAGCGCGTTATGTTCGATAAGGAGTTCTTTCCGTTTAATTCTCATTTGAAGAGATTATTCTGCAGTTGGATTCGGTGTTGGTTTGGATTGTGGGACTAGTTAAACATGGTGAACTGCATTCTTGATTTCTTTATTTGGCAACCTGCAAGATGATATGTTCCTCTATACATAATACTTGATTATTTATATTAGTCTTGTGGGGCGTTTCCTTATATGGCTCTATTTCCACTGTATGTTTATCTTTTACAGTTGCCTAGCATTAAAGTGAAGGATAATAATTTGCTCTTTCTTGTACTGCATGCGCTGGATCATTCTCAAACTTTAAATATTGTAATATTAGGGATCTTTTATTTCTTGCAGGTGGACTGCAAGTGCAAATGGTGGTGCATTGGAGTCACTTGGTTACAAGAATGGCTTTAGGGTAGATGTTGACATCCCTGATGGTTCGTGGTCTTTGGCTCTAACCTAGGGATGGCAGTGGACCGGGGGGAAAGGATGCCCCGCTTTGCCCAGGGATGGAGGACATGAAAGGGGGAATGGACCGGGGATGGAGGTTAAAATCAAAACCCGTGTGTGGATGGAGGCGAGGATGAACTTACTCTTGCTCCTAACCTGCCCGCCTCTCCCCATCCCCGTTAAGAAAATTGCTATTATACCCTTATACATATTATAAAATCCTATATATTATATTCCTAACCCTAACATAAAACCCTTTCTCGAATCTCTCCTCTCTCCTTTCCCTAACGATCTGCGCGAGTTCCCATTTCTCTCCTCTCCTTTCTCTAACGACAGAAGGCGGCAGCGACGGAAGGACCGGGTAAACGGCCCCCACCCCGCCTCACCCCGTTTAGACTGGGGACGGAGAACATGAAACGGGAATGAACCGGGAATGGAGGTTAAAATCAAAACCCGTGTGGGGATGGAGGCCGGGATGGAGGGCAAAATTTTGAGACGGGGCTGGATTGGAGACCTTGTCCCCCACCCCAGTCCACTGCCATCCCTACCCCAACCTTCCATGATATTCTTATCTTGAACACAGACCACTTGTAATCTTCTTTGACATTCCCCTGTTAAATTCGGTGCATTGGATACTCTTCTGGCATTATGTACCGAGGTGCATCAATGCGTATATTAGGAGATTTAACTCTGCTCTTACCAAAAATGAGTATTAACTCATGTATCATTAAAAGCAGCAATTAGGAAATAGTTACCGATTACTTATAAGATCTTTAACTTAGGCCTTGCCAGACAACCACATGGGTTTAGAGTTTAGACAATGTATAACTTTTGAGTGGGGCCATTATTTTTGTGCAATTTGTTTAGAATGAACTAAACAGTTTTAAGTATCGTTTCCCTTTTTGGGTTGCTAATCTAATTAATCTAGTTTTTATATATTTTTGTTTCTTGTCTTTTGAAGGTCCCAGCAGGACATTTTATGATCATAGGTTGGCATTTTCTTAATTCTGGTGTCTTAATGACTTTGGGAAGGTTTTTAGATTATATATATTATTTTGTTTAATTTGAACCAGTCACTGTTTTCCACCCAAATATCTTCATTATTTGACTTCAAGAATTTCTTCATTATTAGATAAAGTTTGTTGCTATGTCACATAGGTACGTGTATGGGCATGGGTGCGGGTACTTAGCACATGACACAAGAATTTCTAAAAGTATAGGTATGGAGTTATGGATAGACATAGATACATACATGCATCCATATATATTTATGCATATATTTGTGTGTGTATGTATGTAACACATGCATGTATAAAACACCATACAAGAATGGATGAAAACAACCCTTTATGCACCTTAGTCCTCGAAAATTATCCCACATAGTTTGTAGTGGGTTGGGTGTGCATTGAGCCAGATCCAACACTGGTTTGACCCATACCCATGACATACCAGTACCCTATGTCACATGGGTGCAGGTGCGACATGGGTGCGGCGCAATTTCAAAAATTTTGGACACGGGGACTCGGCTATATATATATGTATATATATATATATATAACAATAATAAGTCGGCTATAGCCCATTAGGGGACACAACTATAGCCTTGTGCAATGCAGTTGCACAGACTGTGCAATGCAGTATGTGACTGTGCACAGTCTGTGATTGTGCACAGTCTGTGATTGTGCAATGCAGTTGCACATTTCGAGCTCAAATTCGAGCTCTTCATTTTCTTTTGTTGATCCGGGTTCCGACTCGAGATCTCTTTATTCATTCGAGCTCAGATTCGAGCTCTTCATTTTCTTTTGTTGATCCGGGTTCCGACTCGAGATCTCTTTATTTATTCGAGCTCAGATTCGAGCTCTTCATTTTCTTTTGTTGATCCGGGTTTCGACTCGAGATCTCTTTATTCATTCGAGCTCAGATTCGAGCTCTTCATTTTCTTTTGTTGATCCGGGTTCAGACTCAAGATCTCTTTATCTTATCCAAGCTCTAATTCAAGCACTTCATTTTCTTTTGTTGATCCGGGTTTCGACTCGAGATCTCTTTATTTACTCGAGTCCTGACTCAAGCTCTTCATTTTCTTTTGTTGATCCGGGTTTCGACTCGTGATCTCTGTATTTTATTCAAGCTCTGACTCGAACTCATCATTCTCCTTTGTTGATCCAAGTCATTTCGATCCTCAGGGTCTGTCAATTGCTCAAATTTGATATTTTGCCCACCAATTTTTCAATTCAAATCTTCGAATCATCCAACTTCCAATTTTGACCTCTAGGTCACCCAATTCCGATTTTCCAATATGCAGTTGCAGTTGCACAGTTTGTGATTGTGCAACTACATTGCATAGTCTGGCTATATTTTTTTAAAAAAAAAAATACATAAACTATATATTTTTTTTAAAAAATACATAAAAATATTTTTTTTTTGTTTTTTGTCCTAAAAATAGACCAAAATAGACTCGGTCAAAGTTGATCGAGTCTATAAAGTGGACAGACTCGGCCCAGGTGCATTGACTGAGTCTGACGCCTGTTGACCGAGTCTGCCCCGTGTTCGAAGCCGCACCCGTGTCGGGGCATGTCGACGTGGGTGCGTCGCCTCCCCAGCCGAGTCCGTGTGACATAGCCAGTACCAATGTTAACACAGGTACATCCTTTCAGAAGTATCCATATTGCATGTTTTTTTTGCTAATTCAGTTAATAATATTGGAGTTCATACCAGAGTTACCAGAAGCTTCTTAGATAGGTGGGAAGCCTGCTTCCCGAAAACTCGCTTCAGAAGCGCGATAAGAATCTCGATTCTCCCACGCTTATCCTATGTTTTTCACATGCTTCACTTATTCTTCTTATATATTGTCTCACTCTACTTTTCATGTTTTTTATGTGTTTCCTCTCACGCTTCTCACTCACTTTCATGAGCTTTCTCTAAATTGGCCGTCATCATTTTTAAATTTTGTTAAAAATTTAATTTTTACAATAAAAAATCATGAGATTTAAGAATAGTCACTTTTATTTTAGTTTTTATTTGTGTTTAATTTTGATTTCCATTCAATTCTTATATTGTTTTTTTTTTTAATTCCGTGCTTTCCCCTTCCTATACATTTTAAAATGCATCGCTTCTCTCTTCTGCTTCCTGTATCATTTCCTGTTTTTGCTTCCTAGTCTGGCAACCTTGGTCAAATCCAATTGAGTGAGTCCAAGTCCAGTCGTATTAAGGTTGGATTGGATCAATGCACAAGTCAAGCTGTGCTCCATTGGCAGCCCTACTGAAGATGTATATGTTAGATTATGTTGTCTATATGCTGGATTTGAGGATAAATTTTTATTATGATCTAGTATTCTTTTTGATGCAGAGCATCTAGAGACAGAAGCGGATTTGGATCCCAATCCAAATATCTAGACCTGTTCCGGACATCGCTACCCAAGGCGATCCACACGCTTGTAGGACATCCGTGGTCCTACTGGATCTCCCAGTTAATTGATGCTCATCATGATCCTTTTATTGTTTTGATTCCATTACAGAATCATATTTTTGGATTTTACTTTATCAATAGTTATTTCATGTAATTTTTTTTTTATTTCTTTTAGGAGCCAGATTCTATGGATCCGGATAGTTCTGGTACCCTGTAGGATCTTTTTGTGGTACTAAAGGGTGTATGAGGTCCAAGGGTAGTTTTTATTTTTTTCGCAAATTTTGCTTCTCTCTTGGTGTTGGTGCAGGATTCAATTCACAACCTATTTGGATTCGGATCTTGATCCGTCTTCATGAGGGGGGTCCTAGGTGGCACAACTTTAGTGTGGTCCATCTTGGACCTCATTTGAATTCATGTTGACCAGCCCAAAGTAAAAAATGGACTGTTGGTAGAGTTATTAGTATTTGACAAAATCTAGGCTTGCACACTCGTTTTTTGTGCAAAGCTTGGGAAGGCCAAGGTCTCTTTATTGTGGCTCTTCCCAAGCAACCTAAGCCCTTAACTAGGGAGGTAGTCCAAGGGGTGAGGGGTCTTGTTCAATTTCGAAATTGGTAGTGTGACTGGTTCTAGAGTGAGAAAAATCAAGTTTTTTGGTGTGGTTGGTGCTAAAAAGAAAGCTATCTTGGTGTGAAAGAAAAACTGAACTTCGTTTTTGTGTGGAAGGTGCTCTTGTGAAGAGGTTCTATTCGTGGTGGCTGTTCTAAGTTTGATCGTGGTGGTTGGTAATCCATCCCTACTGTTCGTGGTTCATCTTGTGGTGTCGGTTGCTTCCCAACGATGACCATTATCGATTTCAGCCCGGATATCAACATTGGTTCTTCGTTCTTGTCATTTACTACCTTGATTCGCATTTGCTTGCGATTGTTCATGTTTTATTGTTGCTAAGTTGTATTGAATCATTAGAGAGTTGCAAATACATGCTTAGAGGAGTTTTATATTAAAATTTGTCTTCTTTGGTCTTAAGGTCTTTCGGATTATTGTTGTGTGTGAATGAACTCGGTCACTACCAAAAAGACCAAAACCCTGTTACAAGATAACAGAGGAGTCTCTGATAAAACATCCGTATCGGACTCAATACTGAACGGATTTTCGTGTTCTTTAGTTTCCTGGAAAGCTAAAACAATTTCCTACAACTTTGTAGTTGAAAAGTTTCTGAGATTCATCTGTTTGAACCTCTGAACTTGTCTGTCAAGTTGTCGGACTGACAGAAGTCCCCTGTTACATTTCTGCTACAGAACCAACTTAATAGTGTTCGGTATTTTCTGATTATCTGGAGATTCCCTGAATGACATTTCGATTTTTTTGATTCTGTGAAAAGTTATAATCTAGACCTACAACTTTCATGTTTTTGGTTTTGATTGAATCGTTGCTTAGTTGCCTAAAAAATATTGATCTTTTCTGCTACTGTCGAATCTTTGAATTTTATTTTCTGAAACAATAACTCATATCATTCCGAAATTCAAAAATTCGTAGAGGACTGTAGAAAATTTCAAAAATTGCGATCTTTAGTGTTCTGGAAAGGTCTGGATCTGACCTTCATTTCTTCAGTTGTGAGTTTGTCAAAACTCTAACGTTTGAATGGTCCAAATTCCCTTCAAACAGTCTACCCCTGAATTTTGATAATTTGTGTTGGACTTGTTTAGCAGTCCCGGTGTCGAGTCCGTGGAGCGGTCGTTCTTGCTCCGAATTTAGTATTTTTGGATTCGTTGGAAAGTTGTGTGAATCACGCACAACTTTCATTTGGATCTCCTCTGTCGAAACAGAGCGCACAGATCCCAAAAATCAGTTTTCCAGAGTTCTGTCTAGACTCTATATCATTTCAGCTTCCGCGTGCGTTTGGATCTTGGATCGTGGATCGGTGTGTACCGAGTCCACCGTAGCATTGCATCACTTTTAGTCTTTAATTGCTTCATGGATATGGTGCATCTTTCACTTCAAGATATTTCATCGTATCATGGATTGAATATGATAAGTGGGTTGTTATATATATGGGAGTATCGTTGGATAGGGGCATCAAACAATTTTCCATCGCTAATCGCGTGTAAGGCCTTTAGTGGTGGTTGCGACTGCTGCTAAAGGCCCTTTGGGCGGACACACGGCGGGTGATTACACGTCCGCCCGTTAGACATAAAATTAGCACCCACCATTATGCTAGTCTGAATATATATATTAATGCTGAGGGAAGGGGAGCTTTAATTATACTCGTGTCCATTAAAATTTTCATGCAATACTGCAAATTGGCTTATCTAAGAAGAGTTTTCTGGATTATGAGTTGAATTGTTCATGCGTTGAACTTGATGACCAAATGCCAAGGATCATAGCATTTATAGGGATGGACAATGAGCGGGGCCATTCCAGCCCGGCCCATTTAGTGGACGAGCTTGATCTGGCTGAGCCTGGTCAAGCCCAACCCATTGACCAACCAAGTTGGGCCCGGGTCTATTACAAAACCCACAGACTACTTGTTAGGCCCATGGGCCTAATTCGGATCGGATTGGGCCGGGTTGCAAGCCATCGTATGGTCATAACCAGTGTTGTGAAAAGCGTTGAGGCGTAGCGAGGCGCTCAACCAAAAACCGAGGCGAGGCGTAAGCCTTGAGGCGTAAAGCGTAAGCCTCAAAATTTTTTTTTGAAAACTTTTAAAAAATTATAAAAAAATATCTAAAAATACAAATAAATAAAGAAATGCGTTATTGATGAAATTGACAACCCATAAGAAATAGAAAATGTCAAATAAGTACTAAAAAATATAAGATTAACATATAAAAGTAACTAAAACCTGATTACATAACTAAAAAATATATGAGATTAGCCTACAAAAGTTAAAATATATGGGATTAACCTATAAAAGTTAAAATATATGAGATTATTCTAAAAAATATGAGATTAACATATAAAAGTAACTAAAAAATTGATTACATAACTGGAAAATATATGAGATTAACTAAAAGAAATTAAAATATATGAGATTATTCTAAAAAATATGAGATTAACGTATAAAACCAAACATCAAACCATGATAGTATATCATACACCTAACATCAAACCATGGCAGTAGAAGTAAATTTAGCCACAAACAACTTAGTTATTGTATTGTGGAATAATTAAAGATTGATAAAATTGATTAAATACTTAGTATCAAGAGCATTTACATTATTATGCCATAAAATAAGTTTGTTTGCATGTGCACACAGTGTTCTGGCCAATGAATGGAAACTCTAAATAAAGTAAAGTAAAAGGGTAAAGAAGACATGAGAGGGATCCCCAACATGAAAAGAGATCTGATATTTTTTTATGACATAAGAAGCGAACCAATACAATTAGCCAGAATCCTATATATTCCCAAACCTATACCATGTGCTTGAAGTTAGACTATTGGATTTGATTCCTGAATTAGTTATACTTGTCAAATTATGTGTTGAAAACTACGTTTCTATAAGCTAAGTAACCAGTGAAACTATGGTTCTCTTTACTGATCCAACTGTGATTTGCATCTTTTTATGAGACAGCGTGCAAAATACAACACTCCCAGTGTGGATGCTATTGAGAAAGCAAGAACAGTTCAACTGTTACAGTTGTATAAACTGCAGTGAAACAACCGTGACACTTTCATTAACGTGACACCCTTTTCTAAGATCTAGTTATTTAACTAATCCTAGGGATGATGTTTCTATATATATACCTATATATCCATTATTTTTGTAGAATAAGATTTAAGTCTGAGCAGCAAATTGGCCTATTGTTGGCCCATCTTTAAATTCTTGTATAATAGTCTACTGCACTTCTAATCTTACTAAAAGTGAATCTAACTTATTGCTTATGACTTGAATAGTAAATTCCAGGACAAACTAATTAAAGTTGAACGATTAAACCTATACAAAGATTCTCACAAAGCACATATGAACAGACACACCACAGGGAGCACTTTGGAGTGGAGATAATAATAGATCGATAAGAGAATCCTGGTATTAATTCTGTGTAAAAAGGTGAATGTGGATATGATGAACATATAAGTGATCACTTTATTGAAGGGGAAAAGTGGGCATGAAAATCAATTATATAATTTCCTTCTTCGATAGGCATGTATCTATGGATTATATATAGAGAGATTCAGATGGCATATGCTAGCTGTTGGAGAGTATAATTTGCTAATGACATAGGATAAAGTTAATTACCCACTTAGTTCTTAATTTCATAAGGGGGTTTACTGTTTTCATACAACTTGCAAAAGATTGGTGTTTGAGTTGGACTCCCACTGCATAAAAGTTAGAAAAAGTTGGAGAGAAAATTCAATAGGACAAAACCAGTGTTATTAAAAGCCTCACCTTGAGGCGCGTACGCCTCACCTTGAGGCGCGTACGCCTCACCTTGAGGCGCGCCTCGCTCTGAGGCGTACGCCTCAAGGCGTATGAGGCGTGCGCCTCAGGGCTTTTGCGCCTTATGCCTGCGCCTCAAGGCACAAAGCCCCTCGCCTTGAGGCGAGGCGCGCTTTTTGCGCCTTGAGGCGCGTTTTTAATAACACTGGTCATAACATTTTTCATTTGTTTCCTTGAATTCATAGGCTCTTTTAGCAAAATTTTAAAAAATGCAAAAGAATAGATAGAATCCAAGATGGATCCATTTTTTGAATCTTGACTCGATTTGAATCATAGTCACAAATATCGGTATTGGCTATATCTCGGCAAGGTATAATATAGGGATATTATCAGTTTTCTATTAAATCTTGGAAAAATCTCGAAATTTAAAAAAAAAATAAAAAAAATTGTAAAGTTCCCTTCCCTCTTCCTTCCTCTTTTTTTTCTTCCTTCCCTTTTCTTTTCTTTTTTTTCTTCCTTCCCTTCCTCTTTCTTTTCTTCCTTTCCTTTTTTTTTTTCTTCCTTCTTTCCTTTTTTCCTTTCCTCTTTCTTTCCTTCTTTTCTTCCTTCATTTCCTCTTTCTTTCCTTCCTTCCCTCCTCTTTCTTCTTTCAATCCATCCTTCCTCTTTCTTCTTTCCTTTCATCCTTCCTTCCTTCCTCTTTTGTTTTCTTCCTTCCCTTTTCTTTCTTTTCTTCCTTCCTTGATTTCCTCTTTCTTTCCTTCTTTTCTTCCTTTCCTCCTCTTTGTTTCCTTCCTTCCTCTTCTTTCTTTCTTTCTCTGTTACGGTTCTTGCTGGGTTGCAACAGCGATAATGTCACGATATTTTGAAAATATCGCGATCTTTTGCCGTTAATATCATTTGTTCAATTTCTAGCATTAATATCACAATATTTTCAAAATATCAGCAATATCTATGACTATGATTTGAATATATATATATATATATATATATATATATATATATATATATATATATATATATATATATATATATATATATATATATATATATATATATATATATATATATGGGGAATGAAAACTTCCCCAATGAAAATCCTCCCAAACCTCCCCAATGATTTTTTTTTGCTTTTTTCAAAATTCTGACCATACATATGTGTTTAACATGATTGCTTTACTATAAATTGACACTTGGATCATGAATTTTGGATAGAAAAAATGGTATTTGGAGCCTAAAAAATTTATGAAAAATTATATGTACTGATTCCCTATCCATGCATCGGAATCAAATGATCCAAGAACTGATTCCTATAAAAACAAGCATATAGATCACATCTGTACGGTTGGAATTTTGAAAAAAACACCAAAAATCCAATAAAACGTCCATTGGGGAGGTTTGAGAGGGTTTTCCATTTGGGAGGTTTTTATTTCCGTATATATATGTATCAGAGTTGTCAGTCGAGGAAGCGAGAGCGGGAAGCGATGCACTTTCAAAATTTTAGGAAGCGGGAAGCGTGTGACGACTTAAAAGCGAATCAGGAATCGTCTCGGAAGCGACCTAGAAAGTGAGGGGGAAACGAAAAAAGAGAAAAAATAAAAATACAAAAAAAATGGAAAAAAGGGGAAGCACGCTTCCCAAAAAAAACTGTGCTTCCCAGCACGTTTCGGGCTTCCTCAATGCCTTTGGCATTTCCGATAACTTTGATATGTATACATATAAAGCCTGCATATAGCCCATTAGCCCGTGGGCTGGCTCGACCTGACACATGATTTTGTTGGGTTGGGTTTAAGCCCGGTTCAGGTTGGGCCTTCTTCCAAAAACTAGGCCCAAGCCCGACCTGTTTGGGCCGGTTTGCGGGCTGTCCGGCCCATTGTCCAGCCCTATTATTATAACCTCTTCCTCTTCTTCTTCCCCCTTTCTTCAATTCGGCTCTCCAATGGGTGTAGCAGCAAAAGAGGATGCAACAAACCATTAAGGAACGTGTAGGCGTGAATCCAATCTCCAATTAACCGCTCTACCTCTCTACCTTCGTCGAATCTCCCTTGAGCTATGATCTTCCCTTTCTCCTTCTTTTAGTAAAATCGAGTCCACCCTC
The DNA here is from genome assembly GCF_984573655.1 of Nuphar pumila. Taxonomy (NCBI): domain Eukaryota; kingdom Viridiplantae; phylum Streptophyta; class Magnoliopsida; order Nymphaeales; family Nymphaeaceae; genus Nuphar; species Nuphar pumila. The sequence continues at coordinate 51,499,196 of NC_143254.1, read as the reverse complement.
TTCTCATCCCCAGCCCCTTCTTATTTTCTGTTTTTGTTGACAGCAAGACCACTGTCTTAATTCTGTATTTGTAAGGTCGAGTTGAGTCCTAGACCAGTCGTCCACTTAATCACTGGTTTTGTTTTGCTCAATTGCTCAAATCGGGCTTCCCCAATGCCTTTGGCATTTTCGGTAACTCTGATATGTATACATATAAAGCCTGCAGATAGCCCATTAGCCCGTGGGCTGGCTCAACCCGACACATGATTTTGTTGGGTTGGGTTTAAGCCCGGTTCAGGTCGGACCTTATTCCAAAAACTAGGCCCAAGCCCGACCTGTTTGGGCCGGTCTGCGGGATGTCCGGCCCATTGTCCAGCCCTATCATTATAACCACAAAACCTGGTTTCAGTTCAAAATTTTTGAATCAAGAAAGAAGAAAAGGATATGGTAGTGCACTCTCATGAATGTGAGGATTTAAGTTTTAGTTACTTATTTGTCCATTTCTTTGTTGTTCTTTGGAGAAAAATAAAAATTTTACCAGCATGGGAAAACTTTCACCTGAAACCAAGCGGCCACAGAAAAACACAGGAGGTTGAAAGCAACAGACAAGATCAAATGACATCACCACATTTCATTAATGAAGCAAGGATTGTTTGAAGCCTTTATGTCCAAAATAAGATATCCTGATTTCAGTATTGGGGCTGTTAATTTCAAAGATTCTGTCTACTTTGTGGTTACATAAGTTTATTTTTGACAGGCAAGCAGTTTTTTAGCCCTTATCGGATTTGAAGCTGAGACCCCTTGGTTACATAAATTTTCTGCAGTGGGAACTCATTTTTTTGTTATTATAGGCCAAAAATAATAAAATCTGATTTTAGTATCAAGGCTGTTGTCGCGCAAGTTTCTGACTATATGGTTAAGAAAGTTGCTGTAGTTTCATTTCCAAATACTTTTAGCCAACTACCTGGAAATCTCACGACTAAATAAGCCACAAAACTAAGTATTTTGATGTGCATCAAATGTCTCTTTTAAGTTATTCTATCATAATTTTATAGTTTCATTAGTTCATGTGATTTACAATTTCTAGTTATAATGTGCTATAAAGACATATCTTGATTCATTTTCCTTATTTCCATGTTGTAACTTCTTGTTATTAGGTGGTGGGCACCTTCAAAGTTTGATCCAGTGAATTCACCCATGCTCTTTTCAAAAAAGGGTTTGCCTGTGATTCCTCCTAAATCTCCCGAGTTTGGCCTAGATATAACTCTAAAATATATGGTATGACCTGTTAAGAATAGTCGACCACTTAAAGTCTTTATTCTTAAAAGTTGTTTTTAGGTATTTTATATATAATAAGGGACCCATATGTAATTTTAACCTTTTAGCTAATCTCTATTTAACTAAGAGGAGATTAGACCTAATATAACTTTTTGACATTTTTTTTCTATCTCTCTTTCTTCCTCTCTCTCTCTCCCTCTTCTTTTCTCTCTTTGCCTCGGTTTTTGCGTATTCTACATGGTATCAGAGTAGTCGACCCTGGGAGCGTGATCTTGTGTTCTGCGCCAAGTTCGAGTGAAGGACAGTAGATTACGTGAAGAAAAATAAAAAGGTGTGATGGATCTCTGTTTTGGAAAATAAGTCATACAGATCTAAGGTTTGACAAATGTCATGACTTAGATCTGTAGTCAGATCTAAAGGTTACGGTGGATCTATATATCCATGTCAACGGGATCGAGTAGCTACAGGTACAGGTGCTGTGCAAAAGTCGTGAAACTGGATTTTTTTTTGGATCCGATCTGGTTAGTTCAGATCTTATAATGGATCTGAGTGGGGTAAAGAATAACTATGTTGTTCAGTCGTGGATCTGGCTGTCGAGGGATTTTTTTTTGAAGTAGTCATTTTTTTTGGGTTAAATTTAGATCTGATCACAGATCTGGTGGTGCCGTGAATCCTGCATCGGGTGGAAAAAGAATAACTATGTTGTTCAGTCGTGGATCTGGCTGTCGAGGGAATTTTTTTTGAAGTAGTCATTTTTTTTGGTTAAATTTAGATCTGATCACAGATCTGATGAAGTCTTGAATCCTGCATCGGGTGGAGTAGTTTGTCTGAGATTTGTTCATATCAGATCATCTATTAAATTTTTTTGAACCTAGATCGATGCCATTTTTTTTTTACTGATTTCTTTTGGATCCGATCTAGTTAGTTCAGATCTGATCTGATCAGGTGTGCCATGATTCCGCATCATCTCTGGTGTCATCTTAAGTTTTGCATCGTGTGGAGCAGACCGTATGGTCTTGAAGCATTCAGTTTTTGTGGAGTGGAGAGTAAATCCAAATGAATTTCCTTTTAGAATCTACCAGATATACAAACTGTGATAAATTCTGTTTCACGTGGTCGTTTGTTGCAGCAGTGTTGTTGGCATTATTTCTTGAGTTAGCGGCATTCACTATGGGTGAAGTTTTGAAATCCGATTCCAAGAATGAGACTATTGGGGAATATAAAGCCTTTGCAAATCCTTTCTCTTATGGTTCTTCTGTGAAATTAAATGAAACGAACTATGCCAGGTGGTCCAGAACGTTTATGATGTCAGTATCTGAACATCGTAGAAAACATATTCTGTTGAAAACTGAACCAAATGATAAAGTGAGAAAATATATTACTTGGGATGAAGATAATGACATTGTTATGTCATGGATCATGAATAACATCAAACCTCATATTGCAGATGGTCTAATTTATTATACCACAACTAAACAGATGTGGGACAATCTTTGCGATACGTACTCTCAAGAGACTAATATGAGTCGTATTCTCCAAGTTGAACAAGAGATATATAACTTGCAGCAGGGTGATCAGACCTTGGCACAATACTATGCCTCCGTTAAAGCTGCTTTTGAAAGACTTAATGCTCATAGGCCACTGTGTTGTTCAAAGCAAAAAGACCATCAAGAAGAGACTATGGTTGCTCGGTTCCTCACAGGCTTATCTTCAGACTTCTCAGTTGCTAAAGTTCAAATGTTGACCGGGTCTGATGTTCCTACCCTTGCTGATGCATACAATCGTTTGAGTAGACTTGCCATCTCTCTTTCACAATCTCAACCTATATCTCAGACATCTGTTCTAGCTGCTCCATCTAGTTATGGAAGAAGAAATCATCTAAATATTAGAGGACGAGGTCGTGGAAGAAGTATGAGGGGTAGAGGAAAACTCCAATGTACTTTTTGCAAAAAATCAGGACATTTAGAAGATCGTTGCTGGGATAAACATGGACGACCTACCTTTCCTACATCGAAGCCTAATGTTCCAAAGCTAATGTTACAAAATTTGAGGTAGCGAATGACACCACTTCTCCAAGTGACTGTATCACCCTGAGTCGTGCAGAATATGATGAATTGGTCGCTCATCGTCCTTCAAGCTTCTCTTCTCCTGTAGCTGGTGTGGCCTACTCAACAGGAGACCATCTTCATCCCCATGATAATAAGTGGATCATTGATTCTGGTGCATCTAGACATCTATGTGGAAACTCTCAAAATCTTTCAGATCTAAAGGTTATTGCTGCACATCGGGGGGTCTCATTAGCAAATGGGAGTTCTTCTCCGGTTATTGGTCAGAGAAATGTTTCTATATCTTCTTCTTTGCAGTTGAAAAATGTCCTTGCTCAGAGTTACCAGTCGAGGAAGCAGGAGCGGGAAGCAATATGGGAAGCGGGAGCGGGAAGCGAGGCACCTTCAAAATTTTAGGAAGCGGGAAGCGTGAGACTACTTATACCATGTAATAAACCCAAATATTAAAACAGATTTTTTTTTGAACTTCAAAGTACCACTGCGTGAGGACTCAGATCCCTACCAGTCATACAACTATACCATTAGATTGCGTGCAACTTCCATATGAAATAAGAAAGATGACCAAATAAACTCCGTTAAAACACAAAATGTGAAATGCTTCTCAACCAATATATTGATCTTTTCTTTCATGGGACTCACATAAGAATATAAATCACCATCGTATTGATAACACAAAAGATAAAGACCACCGTGTTATTGCAACATGAAAATGAAACAAATAGTCTCTAACAATTCCCTATTCCCTAAATGTACCTTCTAGAGAGAATGAAGGGATCAAACTTGCAACACAAACCTCTACTCACGAGTTGAACCTCACACAGGTCAGACACCAACCCTATATCACTTGAAAACTCTTCATCAACGCGAAATACAGGCCCACCATTTGGGGGAAACAATTTGGATGGGTCGAAACAGGTCTAAAGTCTAAACTCATTGACTGACCTTATTTCCCCACCTTAACGCCCTCTGAGTAGCCACACAAATCTCAGATCTCCAGAAAGTGCACCAAAATAAAATTAAGTTAGACAATGATGTCCCAAACCCTAGGTAGAGAATCAGATCTCCAAGGACCAAAACTTTCAGAAAATAAAATTGATAAGCTTTCTGTTTTCAGAAGATCAAGGTTACGGTTACAAGGCAACGATAAGCTATAAGCAACCCAATAAATAATGATAAACATAGATAGAATAAATTGTTTCCAACAGCATGCACATGAATAAGCAATTCTGCAGAACCGACAAAAGAGTGTAAAACATATTCCCATTTTGTCATGCTATTCATAACCTAAATGCATGAAATGTTATCAAAATGACATGCTGTTACAAATATATGGCTTTGAATAACTAAAAAGAAAAACCACATTGGAATGAGTGTCGAATATAAGTAATGATTGCAATTTTTTTGATGATTGCTTCTATGAAACCATTGGAAAGAGAAATGGTCATTATATTCAATGCCAGATGAGGATGGGTTTGCATATTTATCAAGGAAAACGGGAAAGAATAAATCAATCACATTACTATATCAGAATCATTTTTCTGTGTAGGCCATGTGAACCCCCACCTCTCAACTGCACATTGGCAGGCCTCCAGTTGGTAAACCCCTTGAGGTCCCCCCCTGCCCGCTGGGGAGTGCACCCAACTTTGACCATGTGGAGGGCATCGATCCAGGGTAAAGAATAACTATGTTGTTCAGTCGTGGATCTGGCTGTCGAGGGATTTTTTTTTGAAGTAGTCATTTTTTTTTGGGTTAAATTTAGATCTGATCACAGATCTGGTGGTGCCGTGAATCCTGCATCGGGTGGAAAAAGAATAACTATGTTGTTCAGTCGTGGATCTGGCTGTCGAGGGAATTTTTTTTGAAGTAGTCATTTTTTTTGGTTAAATTTAGATCTGATCACAGATCTGATGAAGTCTTGAATCCTGCATCGGGTGGAGTAGTTTGTCTGAGATTTGTTCATATCAGATCATCTATTAAATTTTTTTGAACCTGGATCGATGCCATTTTTTTTATTGATTTCTTTTGGATCCGATCTAGTTAGTTCAGATCTGATCTGATCAGGTGTGCCATGATTCCGCATCATCTCTGGTGTCATCTTAAGTTTTGCATCGTGTGGAGCAGACCGTATGGTCTTGAAGCATTCAGTTTTTGTGGAGTGGAGAGTAAATCCAAATGAATTTCCTTTTAGAATCTACCAGATTTACAAACTGTGATAAATTCTGTTTCACGTGGTCGTTTGTTGCAGCAGTGTTGTTGGCATTATTTCTTGAGTTAGCGGCATTCACTATGGGTGAAGTTTTGAAATCCGATTCCAAGAATGAGACTATTGGGGAATATAAAGCCTTTGCAAATCCTTTCTCTTATGGTTCTTCTGTGAAATTAAATGAAACGAACTATGCCAGGTGGTCCAGAACGTTTATGAAGTCAGTATCTGAACATCGTAGAAAACATATTATGTTGAAAACTGAACCAAATGATAAAGTGAGAAAATATATTACTTGGGATGAAGATAATGACATTGTTATGTCATGGATCATGAATAACATCAAACCTCATATTGCAGATGGTCTAATTTATTATACCACAACTAAACAGATGTGGGACAATCTTTGAGATACGTAGTCTCAAGAGACTAATGTGAGCCGTATTCTCCAAGTTGAACAAGAGATATATAACTTGCAGCAGGGTGATCAGACCTTGGCACAATACTATGCCTCCGTTAAAGCTGCTTTTGAAAGACTTAATGCTCATAGGCCACTGTGTTGTTCAAAGCAAAAAGACCATCAAGAATAGACTATGGTTGCTCGGTTCCTCACAGGCTTATCTTCAGACTTCTCAGTTGCTAAAGTTCAAATGTTGACCGGGTCTGATGTTCCTACCCTTGCTGATGCATACAATCGTTTGAGTAGACTTGCCATCTCTCTTTCACAATCTCAACCTATATCTCAGACATCTGTTCTAGCTGCTCCATCTAGTTATGGAAGAAGAAATCATCTAAATATTAGAGGACGAGGTCGTGGAAGAAGTATGAGGGGTAGAGGAAAACTCCAATGTACTTTTTGCAAAAAATCAGGACATTTAGAAGATCGTTGCTGGGATAAACATGGACGACCTACCTTTCCTACATCGAAGCCTAATGTTCCAAAGCTAATGTTACAAAATTTGAGGTAGCGAATGACACCACTTCTCCAAGTGACTGTATCACCCTGAGTCGTGCAGAATATGATGAATTGGTCGCTCATCGTCCTTCAAGCTTCTCTTCTCCTGTAGCTGGTGTGGCCTACTCAACAGGAGACCATCTTCATCCCCATGATAATAAGTGGATCATTGATTCTGGTGCATCTAGACATCTATGTGGAAACTCTCAAAATCTTTCAGATCTAAAGGTTATTACTGCACATCGGGGGGTCTCATTAGCAAATGGGAGTTCTTCTCCGGTTATTGGTCAGAGAAATGTTTCTATATCTTCTTCTTTGCAGTTGAAAAATGTCCTTGCTCAGAGTTACCAGTCGAGGAAGCAGGAGCGGGAAGCAATATGGGAAGCGGGAGCGGGAAGCGAGGCACCTTCAAAATTTTAGGAAGCGGGAAGCGTGAGACTACTTATACCATGTAATAAACCCAAATATTAAAACAGATTTTTTTTTGAACTTCAAAGTACCACTGCGTGAGGACTCAGATCCCTACCAGTCATACAACTATACCATTAGATTGCGTGCAACTTCCATATGAAATAAGAAAGATGACCAAATAAACTCCGTTAAAACACAAAATGTGAAATGCTTCTCAACCAATATATTGATCTTTTCTATCATGGGACTCACATAAGAATATAAATCACCATCGTATTGATAACACAAAAGATAAAGACCACCGTGTTATTGCAACATGAAAATGAAACAAATAGTCTCTAACAATTCCCTATTCCCTAAATGTACCTTCTAGAGAGAATGAAGGGATCAAACTTGCAACACAAACCTCTACTCACGAGTTGAACCTCACACAGGTCAGACACCAGCCCTATATCACTTGAAAACTCTTCATCAACGCGAAATACAGGCCCACCATTTGGGGGAAACAATTTGGATGGGTCGAAACAGGTCTAAAGTCTAAACTCATTGACTGACCTTATTTCCCCACCTTAACGCCCTCTGAGTAGCCACACAAATCTCAGATCTCCAGAAAGTGCACCAAAATAAAATTAAGTTAGACAATGATGTCCCAAACCCTAGGTAGAGAATCAGATCTCCAAGGACCAAAACTTTCAGAAAATAAAATTGATAAGCTTTCTGTTTTCAGAAGATCAAGGTTACGGTTACAAGGCAACGATAAGCTATAAGCAACCCAATAAATAATGATAAACATAGATAGAATAAATTGTTTCCAACAGCATGCACATGAATAAGCAATTCTGCAGAACCGACAAAAGAGTGTAAAACATATTCCCATTTCGTCATGCTATTCATAACCTAAATGCATGAAATGTTATCAAAATGACATGCTGTTACAAATATATGGCTTTGAATAACTAAAAAGAAAAACCACATTGGAATGAATGTCGAATATAAGTAATGATTGCAATTTTTTTGATGACTGCTTCTATGAAACCATTGGAAAGAGAAATGGTCATTATATTCAATGCCAGATGAGGATGGGTTTGCATATTTATCAAGGAAAACGGGAAAGAATAAATCAATCACATTACTATATCAGAATCATTTTTCTGTGTAGGCCATGTGAACCCCCACCTCTCAACTGCACATTGGCAGGCCTCCAGTTGGTAAACCCCTTGAGGTCCCCCCTGCCCGCTGGGGAGTGCACCCAACTTTGACCATGTGGAGGGCATCGATCCAGGGTAAAGAATAACTATGTTGTTCAGTCGTGGATCTGGCTGTCGAGGGATTTTTTTTTGAAGTAGTCATTTTTTTTTGGGTTAAATTTAGATCTGATCACAGATCTGGTGGTGCCGTGAATCCTGCATCGGGTGGAAAAAGAATAACTATGTTGTTCAGTCGTGGATCTGGCTGTCGAGGGAATTTTTTTTGAAGTAGTCATTTTTTTTGGTTAAATTTAGATCTGATCACAGATCTGATGAAGTCGTGAATCCTGCATCGGGTGGAGTAGTTTGTCTGAGATTTGTTCATATCAGATCATCTATTAAATTTTTTTGAACCTGGATCGATGCCATTTTTTTTTTACTGATTTCTTTTGGATCCGATCTAGTTAGTTCAGATCTGATCTGATCAGGTGTGCCATGATTCCGCATCATCTCTGGTGTCATCTTAAGTTTTGCATCGTGTGGAGCAGACCGTATGGTCTTGAAGCATTCAGTTTTTGTGGAGTGGAGAGTAAATCCAAATGAATTTCCTTTTAGAATCTACCAGATTTACAAACTGTGATAAATTCTGTTTCACGTGGTCGTTTGTTGCAGCAGTGTTGTTGGCATTATTTCTTGAGTTAGCGGCATTCACTATGGGTGAAGTTTTGAAATCCGATTCCAAGAATGAGACTATTGGGGAATATAAAGCCTTTGCAAATCCTTTCTCTTATGGTTCTTCTGTGAAATTAAATGAAACGAACTATGCCAGGTGGTCCAGAACGTTTATGAAGTCAGTATCTGAACATCGTAGAAAACATATTATGTTGAAAACTGAACCAAATGATAAAGTGAGAAAATATATTACTTGGGATGAAGATAATGACATTGTTATGTCATGGATCATGAATAACATCAAACCTCATATTGCAGATGGTCAAATTTATTATACCACAACTAAACAGATGTGGGACAATCTTTGCGATACGTACTCTCAAGAGACTAATATGAGTCGTATTCTCCAAGTTGAACAAGAGATATATAACTTGCAGCAGGGTGATCAGACCTTGGCACAATACTATGCCTCCGTTAAAGCTGCTTTTGAAAGACTTAATGCTCATAGGCCACTGTGTTGTTCAAAGCAAAAAGACCATCAAGAAGAGACTATGGTTGCTCGGTTCCTCACAGGCTTATCTTCAGACTTCTCAGTTGCTAAAGTTCAAATGTTGACCGGGTCTGATGTTCCTACCCTTGCTGATGCATACAATCGTTTGAGTAGACTTGCCATGTCTCTTTCACAATCTCAACCTATATCTCAGACATCTGTTCTAGCTGCTCCATCTAGTTATGGAAGAAGAAATCATCTAAATATTAGAGGACGAGGTCGTGGAAGAAGTTTGAGGGGTAGAGGAAAACTCCAATGTACTTTTTGCAAAAAATCAGGACATTTAGAAGATCGTTGCTGGGATAAACATGGACGACCTACCTTTCCTACATCGAAGCCTAATGTTCCAAAGCTAATGTTACAAAATTTGAGGTAGCGAATAACACCACTTCTCCAAGTGACTGTATCACCCTGAGTCGTGCAGAATATGATGAATTGGTCGCTCATCGTCCTTCAAGCTTCTCTTCTCCTGTAGCTGGTGTGGCCTACTCAACAGGAGACCATCTTCATCCCCATGATAATAAGTGGATCATTGATTCTGGTGCATCTAGACATCTATGTGGAAACTCTCAAAATCTTTCAGATCTAAAGGTTATTGCTGCACATCGGGGGGTCTCATTAGCAAATGGGAGTTCTTCTCCGGTTATTGGTCAGAGAAATGTTTCTATATCTTCTTCTTTGCAGTTGAAAATGTCCTTGCTCAGAGTTACCAGTCGAGGAAGCAGGAGCAGGAAGCAATATGGGAAGCGGGAGCGGGAAGCGAGGCACTTTCAAAATTTTAGGAAGCGGGAAGCGTGAGACTACTTATACCATGTAATAAACCCAAATATTAAAACAGATTTTTTTTTGAACTTCAAAGTACCACTGCGTGAGGACTCAGATCCCTACCAGTCATACAACTATACCATTAGATTGCGTGCAACTTCCATATGAAATAAGAAAGATGACCAAATAAACTCCGTTAAAACACAAAATGTGAAATGCTTCTCAACCAATATATTGATCTTTTCTTTCATGGGACTCACATAAGAATATAAATCACCATCGTATTGATAACACAAAAGATAAAGACCACCGTGTTATTGCAACATGAAAATGAAACAAATAGTCTCTAACAATTCCCTATTCCCTAAATGTACCTTCTAGAGAGAATGAAGGGATCAAACTTGCAACACAAACCTCTACTCACGAGTTGAACCTCACACAGGTCAGACACCAGCCCTATATCACTTGAAAACTCTTCATCAACGCGAAATACAGGCCCACCATTTGGGGGAAACAATTTGGATGGGTCGAAACAGGTCTAAAGTCTAAACTCATTGACTGACCTTATTTCCCCACCTTAACGCCCTCTGAGTAGCCACACAAATCTCAGATCTCCAGAAAGTGCACCAAAATAAAATTAAGTTAGACAATGATGTCCCAAACCCTAGGTAGAGAATCAGATCTCCAAGGACCAAAACTTTCAGAAAATAAAATTGATAAGCTTTCTGTTTTCAGAAGATCAAGGTTACGGTTACAAGGCAACGATAAGCTATAAGCAACCCAATAAATAATGATAAACATAGATAGAATAAATTGTTTCCAACAGCATGCACATGAATAAGCAATTCTGCAGAACCGACAAAAGAGTGTAAAACATATTCCCATTTCGTCATGCTATTCATAACCTAAATGCATGAAATGTTATCAAAATGACATGCTGTTACAAATATATGGCTTTGAATAACTAAAAAGAAAAACCACATTGGAATGAGTGTCGAATATAAGTAATGATTGCAATTTTTTTGATGATTGCTTCTATGAAACCATTGGAAAGAGAAATGGTCATTATATTCAATGCCAGATGAGGATGGGTTTGCATATTTATCAAGGAAAACGGGAAAGAATAAATCAATCACATTACTATATCAGAATCATTTTTCTGTGTAGGCCATGTGAACCCCCACCTCTCAACTGCACATTGGCAGGCCTCCAGTTGGTAAACCCCTTGAGGTCCCCCCCTGCCCGCTGGGGAGTGCACCCAACTTTGACCATGTGGAGGGCATCGATCCAGGGTAAAGAATAACTATGTTGTTCAGTCGTGGATCTGGCTGTCGAGGGATTTTTTTTTGAAGTAGTCATTTTTTTTGGGTTAAATTTAGATCTGATCACAGATCTGGTGGTGCCGTGAATCCTGCATCGGGTGGAAAAAGAATAACTATGTTGTTCAGTCGTGGATCTGGCTGTCGAGGGAATTTTTTTTGAAGTAGTCATTTTTTTTGGTTAAATTTAGATCTGATCACAGATCTGATGAAGTCTTGAATCCTGCATCGGGTGGAGTAGTTTGTCTGAGATTTGTTCATATCAGATCATCTATTAAATTTTTTTGAACCTAGATCGATGCCATTTTTTTTTTACTGATTTCTTTTGGATCCGATCTAGTTAGTTCAGATCTGATCTGATCAGGTGTGCCATGATTCCGCATCATCTCTGGTGTCATCTTAAGTTTTGCATCGTGTGGAGCAGACCGTATGGTCTTGAAGCATTCAGTTTTTGTGGAGTGGAGAGTAAATCCAAATGAATTTCCTTTTAGAATCTACCAGATTTACAAACTGTGATAAATTCTGTTTCATGTGGTCGTTTGTTGCAGCAGTGTTGTTGGCATTATTTCTTGAGTTAGCGGCATTCACTATGGGTGAAGTTTTGAAATCCGATTCCAAGAATGAGACTATTGGGGAATATAAAGCCTTTGGAAATCCTTTCTCTTATGGTTCTTCTGTGAAATTAAATGAAACGAACTATGCCAGGTGGTCCAGAACGTTTATGATGTCAGTATCTGAACATCGTAGAAAACATATTATGTTGAAAACTGAACCAAATGATAAAGTGAGAAAATATATTACTTGGGATGAAGATAATGACATTGTTATGTCATGGATCATGAATAACATCAAACCTCATATTGCAGATGGTCTAATTTATTATACCACAACTAAACAGATGTGGGACAATCTTTGAGATACGTAGTCTCAAGAGACTAATGTGAGCCGTATTCTCCAAGTTGAACAAGAGATATATAACTTGCAGCAGGGTGATCAGACCTTGGCACAATACTATGCCTCCGTTAAAGCTGCTTTTGAAAGACTTAATGCTCATAGGCCACTGTGTTGTTCAAAGCAAAAAGACCATCAAGAAGAGACTATGGTTGCTCGGTTCCTCACAGGCTTATCTTCAGACTTCTCAGTTGCTAAAGTTCAAATGTTGACCGGGTCTGATGTTCCTTCCCTTGCTGATGCATACAATCGTTTGAGTAGACTTGCCATCTCTCTTTCACAATCTCAACCTATATCTCAGACATCTGTTCTAGCTGCTCCATCTAGTTATGGAAGAAGAAATCATCTAAATATTAGAGGACGAGGTCGTGGAAGAAGTATGAGGGGTAGAGGAAAACTCCAATGTACTTTTTGCAAAAAATCAGGACATTTAGAAGATCGTTGCTGGGATAAACATGGACGACCTACCTTTCCTACATCGAAGCCTAATGTTCCAAAGCTAATGTTACAAAATTTGAGGTAGCGAATGACACCACTTCTCTAAGTGACTGTATCACCCTGAGTCGTGCAGAATATGATGAATTGGTCGCTCATCGTCCTTCAAGCTTCTCTTCTCCTGTAGCTGGTGTGGCCTACTCAACAGGAGACCATCTTCATCCCCATGATAATAAGTGGATCATTGATTCTGGTGCATCTAGACATCTATGTGGAAACTCTCAAAATCTTTCAGATCTAAAGGTTATTACTGCACATCGGGGGGTCTCATTAGCAAATGGGAGTTCCTCTCCAGTTATTGGTCAGAGAAATGTTTCTATATCTTCTTCTTTGCAGTTGAAAAATGTCCTTGCTCAGAGTTACCAGTCGAGGAAGCAGGAGCGGGAAGCAATATGGGAAGTGGGAGCGGGAAGCGAGGCACTTTCAAAATTTTAGGAAGTGGGAAGCGTGAGACTACTTATACCATGTAATAAACCCAAATATTAAAACAGATTTTTTTTTGAACTTCAAAGTACCACTGCGTGAGGACTCAGATCCCTACCAGTCATACAACTATACCATTAGATTGCGTGCAACTTCCATATGAAATAAGAAAGATGACCAAATAAACTCCGTTAAAACACAAAATGTGAAATGCTTCTCAACCAATATATTGATCTTTTCTATCATGGGACTCACATAAGAATATAAATCACCATCGTATTGATAACACAAAAGATAAAGACCACCGTGTTATTGCAACATGAAAATGAAACAAATAGTCTCTAACAATTCCCTATTCCCTAAATGTACCTTCTAGAGAGAATGAAGGGATCAAACTTGCAACACAAACCTCTACTCACGAGTTGAACCTCACACAGGTCAGACACCAGCCCTATATCACTTGAAAACTCTTCATCAACGCGAAATACAGGCCCACCATTTGGGGGAAACAATTTGGATGGGTCGAAACAGGTCTAAAGTCTAAACTCATTGACTGACCTTATTTCCCCACCTTAACGCCCTCTGAGTAGCCACACAAATCTCAGATCTCCAGAAAGTGCACCAAAATAAAATTAAGTTAGACAATGATGTCCCAAACCCTAGGTAGAGAATCAGATCTCCAAGGACCAAAACTTTCAGAAAATAAAATTGATAAGCTTTCTGTTTTCAGAAGATCAAGGTTACGGTTACAAGGCAACGATAAGCTATAAGCAACCCAATAAATAATGATAAACATAGATAGAATAAATTGTTTCCAACAGCATGCACATGAATAAGCAATTCTGCAGAACCGACAAAAGAGTGTAAAACATATTCCCATTTCGTCATGCTATTCATAACCTAAATGCATGAAATGTTATCAAAATGACATGCTGTTACAAATATATGGCTTTGAATAACTAAAAAGAAAAACCACATTGGAATGAATGTCGAATATAAGTAATGATTGCAATTTTTTTGATGACTGCTTCTATGAAACCATTGGAAAGAGAAATGGTCATTATATTCAATGCCAGATGAGGATGGGTTTGCATATTTATCAAGGAAAACGGGAAAGAATAAATCAATCACATTACTATATCAGAATCATTTTTCTGTGTAGGCCATGTGAACCCCCACCTCTCAACTGCACATTGGCAGGCCTCCAGTTGGTAAACCCCTTGAGGTCCCCCCTGCCCGCTGGGGAGTGCACCCAACTTTGACCATGTGGAGGGCATCGATCCAGGGTAAAGAATAACTATGTTGTTCAGTCGTGGATCTGGCTGTCGAGGGATTTTTTTTTGAAGTAGTCATTTTTTTTTGGGTTAAATTTAGATCTGATCACAGATCTGGTGGTGCCGTGAATCCTGCATCGGGTGGAAAAAGAATAACTATGTTGTTCAGTCGTGGATCTGGCTGTCGAGGGAATTTTTTTTGAAGTAGTCATTTTTTTTGGTTAAATTTAGATCTGATCACAGATCTGATGAAGTCGTGAATCCTGCATCGGGTGGAGTAGTTTGTCTGAGATTTGTTCATATCAGATCATCTATTAAATTTTTTTGAACCTGGATCGATGCCATTTTTTTTTTACTGATTTCTTTTGGATCCGATCTAGTTAGTTCAGATCTGATCTGATCAGGTGTGCCATGATTCCGCATCATCTCTGGTGTCATCTTAAGTTTTGCATCGTGTGGAGCAGACCGTATGGTCTTGAAGCATTCAGTTTTTGTGGAGTGGAGAGTAAATCCAAATGAATTTCCTTTTAGAATCTACCAGATTTACAAACTGTGATAAATTCTGTTTCACGTGGTCGTTTGTTGCAGCAGTGTTGTTGGCATTATTTCTTGAGTTAGCGGCATTCACTATGGGTGAAGTTTTGAAATCCGATTCCAAGAATGAGACTATTGGGGAATATAAAGCCTTTGCAAATCCTTTCTCTTATGGTTCTTCTGTGAAATTAAATGAAACGAACTATGCCAGGTGGTCCAGAACGTTTATGAAGTCAGTATCTGAACATCGTAGAAAACATATTATGTTGAAAACTGAACCAAATGATAAAGTGAGAAAATATATTACTTGGGATGAAGATAATGACATTGTTATGTCATGGATCATGAATAACATCAAACCTCATATTGCAGATGGTCTAATTTATTATACCACAACTAAACAGATGTGGGACAATCTTTGCGATACGTACTCTCAAGAGACTAATATGAGTCGTATTCTCCAAGTTGAACAAGAGATATATAACTTGCAGCAGGGTGATCAGACCTTGGCACAATACTATGCCTCCGTTAAAGCTGCTTTTGAAAGACTTAATGCTCATAGGCCACTGTGTTGTTCAAAGCAAAAAGACCATCAAGAAGAGACTATGGTTGCTCGGTTCCTCACAGGCTTATCTTCAGACTTCTCAGTTGCTAAAGTTCAAATGTTGACCGGGTCTGATGTTCCTACCCTTGCTGATGCATACAATCGTTTGAGTAGACTTGCCATGTCTCTTTCACAATCTCAACCTATATCTCAGACATCTGTTCTAGCTGCTCCATCTAGTTATGGAAGAAGAAATCATCTAAATATTAGAGGACGAGGTCGTGGAAGAAGTATGAGGGGTAGAGGAAAACTCCAATGTACTTTTTGCAAAAAATCAGGACATTTAGAAGATCGTTGCTGGGATAAACATGGACGACCTACCTTTCCTACATCGAAGCCTAATGTTCCAAAGCTAATGTTACAAAATTTGAGGTAGCGAATGACACCACTTCTCCAAGTGACTGTATCACCCTGAGTCGTGCAGAATATGATGAATTGGTCGCTCATCGTCCTTCAAGCTTCTCTTCTCCTGTAGCTGGTGTGGCCTACTCAACAGGAGACCATCTTCATCCCCATGATAATAAGTGGATCATTGATTCTGGTGCATCTAGACATCTATGTGGAAACTCTCAAAATCTTTCAGATCTAAAGGTTATTGCTGCACATCGGGGGGTCTCATTAGCAAATGGGAGTTCTTCTCCGGTTATTGGTCAGAGAAATGTTTCTATATCTTCTTCTTTGCAGTTGAAAAATGTCCTTGCTCAGAGTTACCAGTCGAGGAAGCAGGAGCGGGAAGCAATATGGGAAGCGGGAGCGGGAAGCGAGGCACCTTCAAAATTTTAGGAAGCGGCAAGCGTGAGACTACTTATATCATGTAATAAACCCAAATATTAAAACAGATTTTTTTTTGAACTTCAAAGTACCACTGCGTGAGGACTCAGATCCCTACCAGTCATACAACTATACCATTAGATTGCGTGCAACTTCCATATGAAATAAGAAAGATGACCAAATAAACTCCGTTAAAACACAAAATGTGAAATGCTTCTCAACCAATATATTGATCTTTTCTTTCATGGGACTCACATAAGAATATAAATCACCATCGTATTGATAACACAAAAGATAAAGACCACCGTGTTATTGCAACATGAAAATGAAACAAATAGTCTCTAGCAATTCCCTATTCCCTAAATGTACCTTCTAGAGAGAATGAAGGGATCAAACTTGCAACACAAACCTCTACTCACGAGTTGAACCTCACACAGGTCAGACACCAGCCCTATATCACTTGAAAACTCTTCATCAACGCGAAATACAGGCCCACCATTTGGGGGAAACAATTTGGATGGGTCGAAACAGGTCTAAAGTCTAAACTCATTGACTGACCTTATTTCCCCACCTTAACGCCCTCTGAGTAGCCACACAAATCTCAGATCTCCAGAAAGTGCACCAAAATAAAATTAAGTTAGACAATGATGTCCCAAACCCTAGGTAGAGAATCAGATCTCCAAGGACCAAAACTTTCAGAAAATAAAATTGATAAGCTTTCTGTTTTCAGAAGATCAAGGTTACGGTTACAAGGCAACGATAAGCTATAAGCAACCCAATAAATAATGATAAACATAGATAGAATAAATTGTTTCCAACAGCATGCACATGAATAAGCAATTTTGCAGAACCGACAAAAGAGTGTAAAACATATTCCCATTTCGTCATGCTATTCATAACCTAAATGCATGAAATGTTATCAAAATGACATGCTGTTACAAATATATGGCTTTGAATAACTAAAAAGAAAAACCACATTGGAATGAGTGTCGAATATAAGTAATGATTGCAATTTTTTTGATGACTGCTTCTATGAAACCATTGGAAAGAGAAATGGTCATTATATTCAATGCCAGATGAGGATGGGTTTGCATATTTATCAAGGAAAACGGGAAAGAATAAATCAATCACATTACTATATCAGAATCATTTTTCTGTGTAGGCCATGTGAACCCCCACCTCTCAACTGCACATTGGCAGGCCTCCAGTTGGTAAACCCCTTGAGGTCCCCCCTTGCCCGCTGGGGAGTGCACCCAACTTTGACCATGTGGAGGGCATCGATCCAGGGTAAAGAATAACTATGTTGTTCAGTCGTGGATCTGGCTGTCGAGGGATTTTTTTTTGAAGTAGTCATTTTTTTTTGGGTTAAATTTAGATCTGATCACAGATCTGGTGGTGCCGTGAATCCTGCATCGGGTGGAAAAAGAATAACTATGTTGTTCAGTCGTGGATCTGGCTGTCGAGGGAATTTTTTTTGAAGTAGTCATTTTTTTTGGTTAAATTTAGATCTGATCACAGATCTGATGAAGTCTTGAATCCTGCATCGGGTGGAGTAGTTTGTCTGAGATTTGTTCATATCAGATCATCTATTAAATTTTTTTGAACCTGGATCGATGCCATTTTTTTTTTTACTGATTTCTTTTGGATCCGATCTAGTTAGTTCAGATCTGATCTGATCAGGTGTGCCATGATTCCGCATCATCTCTGGTGTCATCTTAAGTTTTGCATCGTGTGGAGCAGACCGTATGGTCTTGAAGCATTCAGTTTTTGTGGAGTGGAGAGTAAATCCAAATGAATTTCCTTTTAGAATCTACCAGATTTACAAACTGTGATAAATTCTGTTTCACGTGGTCGTTTGTTGCAGCAGTGTTGTTGGCATTATTTCTTGAGTTAGCGACATTCACTATGGGTGAAGTTTTGAAATCCGATTCCAAGAATGAGACTATTGGGGAATATAAAGCCTTTGCAAATCCTTTCTCTTATGGTTCTTCTGTGAAATTAAATGAAACGAACTATGCCAGGTGGTCCAGAACGTTTATGATGTCAGTATCTGAACATCGTAGAAAACATATTATGTTGAAAACTGAACCAAATGATAAAGTGAGAAAATATATTACTTGCGATGAAGATAATGACATTGTTATGTCATGGATCATGAATAACATCAAACCTCATATTGCAGATGGTCTAATTTATTATACCACAACTAAACAGATGTGGGACAATCTTTGAGATACGTAGTCTCAAGAGACTAATGTGAGCCGTATTCTCCAAGTTGAACAAGAGATATATAACTTGCAGCAGGGTGATCAGACCTTGGCACAATACTATGCCTCCGTTAAAGCTGCTTTTGAAAGACTTAATGCTCATAGGCCACTGTGTTGTTCAAAGCAAAAAGACCATCAAGAAGAGACTATGGTTGCTCGGTTCCTCACAGGCTTATCTTCAGACTTCTCAGTTGCTAAAGTTCAAATGTTGACCGGGTCTGATGTTCCTACCCTTGCTGATGCATACAATCGTTTAAGTAGACTTGCCATCTCTCTTTCACAATCTCAACCTATATCTCAGACATCTGTTCTAGCTGCTCCATCTAGTTATGGAAGAAGAAATCATCTAAATATTAGAGGACGAGGTCGTGGAAGAAGTATGAGGGGTAGAGGAAAACTCCAATGTACTTTTTGCAAAAAATCAGGACATTTAGAAGATCGTTGCTGGGATAAACATGGACGACCTACCTTTCCTACATCGAAGCCTAATGTTCCAAAGCTAATGTTACAAAATTTGAGGTAGCGAATGACACCACTTCTCCAAGTGACTGTATCACCCTGAGTCATGCAGAATATGATGAATTGGTCGCTCATCGTCCTTCAAGCTTCTCTTCTCCTGTAGCTGGTGTGGCCTACTCAACAGGAGACCATCTTCATCCCCATGATAATAAGTGGATCATTGATTCTGGTGCATCTAGACATCTATGTGGAAACTCTCAAAATCTTTCAGATCTAAATGTTATTACTGCACATCGGGGGGTCTCATTAGCAAATGGGAGTTCCTCTCCAGTTATTGGTCAGAGAAATGTTTCTATATCTTCTTCTTTGCAGTTGAAAAATGTCCTTGCTCAGAGTTACCAGTCGAGGAAGCAGGAGCGGGAAGCAATATGGGAAGCGGGAGCGGGAAGCGAGGCACTTTCAAAATTTTAGGAAGCGGGAAGCGTGAGACTACTTATACCATGTAATAAACCCAAATATTAAAACAGATTTTTTTTTGAACTTCAAAGTACCACTGCGTGAGGACTCAGATCCCTACCAGTCATACAACTATACCATTAGATTGCGTGCAACTTCCATATGAAATAAGAAAGATGACCAAATAAACTCCGTTAAAACACAAAATGTGAAATGCTTCACAACCAATATACTGATCTTTTCTATCATGGGACTCACATAAGAATATAAATCACCATCGTATTGATAACACAAAAGATAAAGACCACCGTGTTATTGCAACATGAAAATGAAACAAATAGTCTCTAACAATTCCCTATTCCCTAAATGTACCTTCTAGAGAGAATGAAGGGATCAAACTTGCAACACAAACCTCTACTCACGAGTTGAACCTCACACAGGTCAGACACCAGCCCTATATCACTTGAAAACTCTTCATCAACGCGAAATACAGGCCCACCATTTGGGGGAAACAATTTGGATGGGTCGAAACAGGTCTAAAGTCTAAACTCATTGACTGACCTTATTTCCCCACCTTAACGCCCTCTGAGTAGCCACACAAATCTCAGATCTCCAGAAAGTGCACCAAAATAAAATTAAGTTAGACAATGATGTCCCAAACCCTAGGTAGAGAATCAGATCTCCAAGGACCAAAACTTTCAGAAAATAAAATTGATAAGCTTTCTGTTTTCAGAAGATCAAGGTTACGGTTACAAGGCAACGATAAGCTATAAGCAACCCAATAAATAATGATAAACATAGATAGAATAAATTGTTTCCAACAGCATGCACATGAATAAGCAATTCTGCAGAACCGACAAAAGAGTGTAAAACATATTCCCATTTCGTCATGCTATTCATAACCTAAATGCATGAAATGTTATCAAAATGACATGCTGTTACAAATATATGGCTTTGAATAACTAAAAAGAAAAACCACATTGGAATGAATGTCGAATATAAGTAATGATTGCAATTTTTTTGATGACTGCTTCTATGAAACCATTGGAAAGAGAAATGGTCATTATATTCAATGCCAGATGAGGATGGGTTTGTATATTTATCAAGGAAAACGGGAAAGAATAAATCAATCACATTACTATATCAGAATCATTTTTCTGTGTAGGCCATGTGAACCCCCACCTCTCAACTGCACATTGGCAGGCCTCCAGTTGGTAAACCCCTTGAGGTCCCCCCTGCCCGCTGGGGAGTGCACCCAACTTTGACCATGTGGAGGGCATCGATCCAGGGTAAAGAATAACTATGTTGTTCAGTCGTGGATCTGGCTGTCGAGGGATTTTTTTTTGAAGTAGTCATTTTTTTTGGGTTAAATTTAGATCTGATCACAGATCTGGTGGTGCCGTGAATCCTGCATCGGGTGGAAAAAGAATAACTATGTTGTTCAGTCGTGGATCTGACTGTCGAGGGAATTTTTTTTGAAGTAGTCATTTTTTTTGGTTAAATTTAGATCTGATCACAGATCTGATGAAGTCTTGAATCCTGCATCGGGTGGAGTAGTTTGTCTGAGATTTGTTCATATCAGATCATCTATTAAATTTTTTTGAACCTGGATCGATGCCATTTTTTTTTATTGATTTCTTTTGGATCCGATCTAGTTAGTTCAGATCTGATCTGATCAGGTGTGCCATGATTCCGCATCATCTCTGGTGTCATCTTAAGTTTTGCATCGTGTGGAGCAGACCGTATGGTCTTGAAGCATTCAGTTTTTGTGGAGTGGAGAGTAAATCCAAATGAATTTCCTTTTAGAATCTACCAGATTTACAAACTGTGATAAATTCTGTTTCACGTGGTCGTTTGTTGCAGCAGTGTTGTTGGCATTATTTCTTGAGTTAGCGGCATTCACTATGGGTGAAGTTTTGAAATCCGATTCCAAGAATGAGACTATTGGGGAATATAAAGCCTTTGCAAATCCTTTCTCTTATGGTTCTTCTGTGAAATTAAATGAAACGAACTATGCCAGGTGGTCCAGAACGTTTATGAAGTCAGTATCTGAACATCGTAGAAAACATATTATGTTGAAAACTGAACCAAATGATAAAGTGAGAAAATATATTACTTGGGATGAAGATAATGACATTGTTATGTCATGGATCATGAATAACATCAAACCTCATATTGCAGATGGTCTAATTTATTATACCACAACTAAACAGATGTGGGACAATCTTTGAGATACGTAGTCTCAAGAGACTAATGTGAGCCGTATTCTCCAAGTTGAACAAGAGATATATAACTTGCAGCAGGGTGATCAGACCTTGGCACAATACTATGCCTCCGTTAAAGCTGCTTTTGAAAGACTTAATGCTCATAGGCCACTGTGTTGTTCAAAGCAAAAAGACCATCAAGAAGAGACTATGGTTGCTCGGTTCCTCACAGGCTTATCTTCAGACTTCTCAGTTGCTAAAGTTCAAATGTTGACCGGGTCTGATGTTCCTACCCTTGCTGATGCATACAATCGTTTGAGTAGACTTGCCATCTCTCTTTCACAATCTCAACCTATATCTCAGACATCTGTTCTAGCTGCTCCATCTAGTTATGGAAGAAGAAATCATCTAAATATTAGAGGACGAGGTCGTGGAAGAAGTATGAGGGGTAGAGGAAAACTCCAATGTACTTTTTGCAAAAAATCAGGACATTTAGAAGATCGTTGTTGGGATAAACATGGACGACCTACCTTTCCTACATCGAAGCCTAATGTTCCAAAGCTAATGTTACAAAATTTGAGGTAGCGAATGACACCACTTCTCCAAGTGACTGTATCACCCTGAGTCGTGCAGAATATGATGAATTGGTCGCTCATCGTCCTTCAAGCTTCTCTTCTCCTGTAGCTGGTGTGGCCTACTCAACAGGAGACCATCTTCATCCCCATGATAATAAGTGGATCATTGATTCTGGTGCATCTAGACATCTATGTGGAAACTCTCAAAATCTTTCAGATCTAAAGGTTATTGCTGCACATCGGGGGGTCTCATTAGAAAATGGGAGTTCTTCTCCGGTTATTGGTCAGAGAAATGTTTCTATATCTTCTTCTTTGCAGTTGAAAAATGTCCTTGCTCAGAGTTACCAGTCGAGGAAGCAGGAGCGGGAAGCAATATGGGAAGCGGGAGCGGGAAGCGAGGCACTTTCAAAATTTTAGGAAGCGGGAAGCGTGAGACTACTTATACCATGTAATAAACCCAAATATTAAAACAGATTTTTTTTTGAACTTCAAAGTACCACTGCGTGAGGACTCAGATCCCTACCAGTCATACAACTATACCATTAGATTGCGTGCAACTTCCATATGAAATAAGAAAGATGACCAAATAAACTCCGTTAAAACACAAAATGTGAAATGCTTCTCAACCAATATATTGATCTTTTCTTTCATGGGACTCACATAAGAATATAAATCACCATCGTATTGATAACACAAAAGATAAAGACCACCGTGTTATTGCAACATGAAAATGAAACAAATAGTCTCTAACAATTCCCTATTCCCTAAATGTACCTTCTAGAGAGAATGAAGGGATCAAACTTGCAACACAAACCTCTAC
The DNA here is from genome assembly GCF_984573655.1 of Nuphar pumila. Taxonomy (NCBI): domain Eukaryota; kingdom Viridiplantae; phylum Streptophyta; class Magnoliopsida; order Nymphaeales; family Nymphaeaceae; genus Nuphar; species Nuphar pumila. The sequence continues at coordinate 51,475,978 of NC_143254.1, read as the reverse complement.
TCACGAGTTGAACCTCACACAGGTCAGACACCAGCCCTATATCACTTGAAAACTCTTCATCAACGCGAAATACAGGCCCACCATTTGGGGGAAACAATTTGGATGGGTCGAAACAGGTCTAAAGTCTAAACTCATTGACTGACCTTATTTCCCCACCTTAACGCCCTCTGAGTAGCCACACAAATCTCAGATCTCCAGAAAGTGCACCAAAATAAAATTAAGTTAGACAATGATGTCCCAAACCCTAGGTAGAGAATCAGATCTCCAAGGACCAAAACTTTCAGAAAATAAAATTGATAAGCTTTCTGTTTTCAGAAGATCAAGGTTACGGTTACAAGGCAACGATAAGCTATAAGCAACCCAATAAATAATGATAAACATAGATAGAATAAATTGTTTCCAACAGCATGCACATGAATAAGCAATTCTGCAGAACCGACAAAAGAGTGTAAAACATATTCCCATTTCGTCATGCTATTCATAACCTAAATGCATGAAATGTTATCAAAATGACATGCTGTTACAAATATATGGCTTTGAATAACTAAAAAGAAAAACCACATTGGAATGAATGTCGAATATAAGTAATGATTGCAATTTTTTTGATGACTGCTTCTATGAAACCATTGGAAAGAGAAATGGTCATTATATTCAATGCCAGATGAGGATGGGTTTGTATATTTATCAAGGAAAACGGGAAAGAATAAATCAATCACATTACTATATCAGAATCATTTTTCTGTGTAGGCCATGTGAACCCCCACCTCTCAACTGCACATTGGCAGGCCTCCAGTTGGTAAACCCCTTGAGGTCCCCCCTGCCCGCTGGGGAGTGCACCCAACTTTGACCATGTGGAGGGCATCGATCCAGGGTAAAGAATAACTATGTTGTTCAGTCGTGGATCTGGCTGTCGAGGGATTTTTTTTTGAAGTAGTCATTTTTTTTGGGTTAAATTTAGATCTGATCACAGATCTGGTGGTGCCGTGAATCCTGCATCGGGTGGAAAAAGAATAACTATGTTGTTCAGTCGTGGATCTGACTGTCGAGGGAATTTTTTTTGAAGTAGTCATTTTTTTTGGTTAAATTTAGATCTGATCACAGATCTGATGAAGTCTTGAATCCTGCATCGGGTGGAGTAGTTTGTCTGAGATTTGTTCATATCAGATCATCTATTAAATTTTTTTGAACCTGGATCGATGCCATTTTTTTTTATTGATTTCTTTTGGATCCGATCTAGTTAGTTCAGATCTGATCTGATCAGGTGTGCCATGATTCCGCATCATCTCTGGTGTCATCTTAAGTTTTGCATCGTGTGGAGCAGACCGTATGGTCTTGAAGCATTCAGTTTTTGTGGAGTGGAGAGTAAATCCAAATGAATTTCCTTTTAGAATCTACCAGATTTACAAACTGTGATAAATTCTGTTTCACGTGGTCGTTTGTTGCAGCAGTGTTGTTGGCATTATTTCTTGAGTTAGCGGCATTCACTATGGGTGAAGTTTTGAAATCCGATTCCAAGAATGAGACTATTGGGGAATATAAAGCCTTTGCAAATCCTTTCTCTTATGGTTCTTCTGTGAAATTAAATGAAACGAACTATGCCAGGTGGTCCAGAACGTTTATGAAGTCAGTATCTGAACATCGTAGAAAACATATTATGTTGAAAACTGAACCAAATGATAAAGTGAGAAAATATATTACTTGGGATGAAGATAATGACATTGTTATGTCATGGATCATGAATAACATCAAACCTCATATTGCAGATGGTCTAATTTATTATACCACAACTAAACAGATGTGGGACAATCTTTGAGATACGTAGTCTCAAGAGACTAATGTGAGCCGTATTCTCCAAGTTGAACAAGAGATATATAACTTGCAGCAGGGTGATCAGACCTTGGCACAATACTATGCCTCCGTTAAAGCTGCTTTTGAAAGACTTAATGCTCATAGGCCACTGTGTTGTTCAAAGCAAAAAGACCATCAAGAAGAGACTATGGTTGCTCGGTTCCTCACAGGCTTATCTTCAGACTTCTCAGTTGCTAAAGTTCAAATGTTGACCGGGTCTGATGTTCCTACCCTTGCTGATGCATACAATCGTTTGAGTAGACTTGCCATCTCTCTTTCACAATCTCAACCTATATCTCAGACATCTGTTCTAGCTGCTCCATCTAGTTATGGAAGAAGAAATCATCTAAATATTAGAGGACGAGGTCGTGGAAGAAGTATGAGGGGTAGAGGAAAACTCCAATGTACTTTTTGCAAAAAATCAGGACATTTAGAAGATCGTTGTTGGGATAAACATGGACGACCTACCTTTCCTACATCGAAGCCTAATGTTCCAAAGCTAATGTTACAAAATTTGAGGTAGCGAATGACACCACTTCTCCAAGTGACTGTATCACCCTGAGTCGTGCAGAATATGATGAATTGGTCGCTCATCGTCCTTCAAGCTTCTCTTCTCCTGTAGCTGGTGTGGCCTACTCAACAGGAGACCATCTTCATCCCCATGATAATAAGTGGATCATTGATTCTGGTGCATCTAGACATCTATGTGGAAACTCTCAAAATCTTTCAGATCTAAAGGTTATTGCTGCACATCGGGGGGTCTCATTAGCAAATGGGAGTTCTTCTCCGGTTATTGGTCAGAGAAATGTTTCTATATCTTCTTCTTTGCAGTTGAAAAATGTCCTTGCTCAGAGTTACCAGTCGAGGAAGCAGGAGCGGGAAGCAATATGGGAAGCGGGAGCGGGAAGCGAGGCACTTTCAAAATTTTAGGAAGCGGGAAGCGTGAGACTACTTATACCATGTAATAAACCCAAATATTAAAACAGATTTTTTTTTGAACTTCAAAGTACCACTGCGTGAGGACTCAGATCCCTACCAGTCATACAACTATACCATTAGATTGCGTGCAACTTCCATATGAAATAAGAAAGATGACCAAATAAACTCCGTTAAAACACAAAATGTGAAATGCTTCTCAACCAATATATTGATCTTTTCTTTCATGGGACTCACATAAGAATATAAATCACCATCGTATTGATAACACAAAAGATAAAGACCACCGTGTTATTGCAACATGAAAATGAAACAAATAGTCTCTAACAATTCCCTATTCCCTAAATGTACCTTCTAGAGAGAATGAAGGGATCAAACTTGCAACACAAACCTCTACTCACGAGTTGAACCTCACACAGGTCAGACACCAGCCCTATATCACTTGAAAACTCTTCATCAACGCGAAATACAGGCCCACCATTTGGGGGAAACAATTTGGATGGGTCGAAACAGGTCTAAAGTCTAAACTCATTGACTGACCTTATTTCCCCACCTTAACGCCCTCTGAGTAGCCACACAAATCTCAGATCTCCAGAAAGTGCACCAAAATAAAATTAAGTTAGACAATGATGTCCCAAACCCTAGGTAGAGAATCAGATCTCCAAGGACCAAAACTTTCAGAAAATAAAATTGATAAGCTTTCTGTTTTCAGAAGATCAAGGTTACGGTTACAAGGCAACGATAAGCTATAAGCAACCCAATAAATAATGATAAACATAGATAGAATAAATTGTTTCCAACAGCATGCACATGAATAAGCAATTCTGCAGAACCGACAAAAGAGTGTAAAACATATTCCCATTTCGTCATGCTATTCATAACCTAAATGCATGAAATGTTATCAAAATGACATGCTGTTACAAATATATGGCTTTGAATAACTAAAAAGAAAAACCACATTGGAATGAGTGTCGAATATAAGTAATGATTGCAATTTTTTTGATGACTGCTTCTATGAAACCATTGGAAAGAGAAATGGTCATTATATTCAATGCCAGATGAGGATGGGTTTGCATATTTATCAAGGAAAACGGGAAAGAATAAATCAATCACATTACTATATCAGAATCATTTTTCTGTGTAGGCCATGTGAACCCCCACCTCTCAACTGCACATTGGCAGGCCTCCAGTTGGTAAACCCCTTGAGGTCCCCCCCTGCCCGCTGGGGAGTGCACCCAACTTTGACCATGTGGAGCGTAATGTTAAAATAAATAATTAAAATGTATATATACCTTTGTAATTAGTCATAACCCATAAGGGCATTTTGGTCCTTTTGTTGGATCTGTAAAAAGAATAGTCTACTAGAGACTATATCGTAATTGTCTTTTTAATTTTTTATTTTCTTTTCTTTTTGGTTTGACCAAGGCCTTTTTGGGCAACTCATAGAGCCCTTGGGAGCCACCCCAATTGTCACAAATATGACTGTTGTCCCTTTTGTATATAAATAGAGGTGATTGGACCCTCTTTATTTCATTGCTTTTTCTCAAGGCTATTGTTTTTTATGTTTGACTTAGCCTTATTAGCACTTTTGTGCTTATCTACTTGTATTTGGCTCTTTGTAAGCCTTATTAGCACTTTTTGTGCTCATCTTCTTGTGCATTGCCTCTTGGCTCTTGTATAGTTCGTTAGTGGACTGTTTTGTGCTTGTGCACTTGTGTTTCATTACATGGTATTAGAGTCCATTGGGTTCATTTGATCTTAGTGGCCTTGTTCGTGGTGATTGAAGATTGGGTGCTCGTGATTAAAGTGTATTGCTCTCCTACAAACTCAATGGAACCAACTATATGATGTGGGCTTCTAACATGGAGAATCATCTCAAAGGTAAGAAACTTTGAGGGTTCGTAATGGATACTACTCTTGAACCCTCTCTAAAACTTACCAAAATCAAAGAAGGTGTAGAGAAGGCTCTTATAGGTGATGATCGATATAAAGCTATTCATGAACTCCAAATAATGGTAGAAGATTGAGAAAGCAATCATGCAAAAATTTTGGCATGGTTCATGAACAATGTTGACTTAAAGATATATGCCAACATTGCTAAGTATAGAAGAGCCAATGAAGTTTGGTTCTTTCTTAAATGTATGTATATACTAAAAAAGATCTTGCTAGACAATATTTTTGTCAAGACAAGATTAGAACCACTAAACAAGGGGACATGTGTGTCCGCGACTATTTTAGTGGTTTGTCTCCTCTTTGGGACGAGTTGACACTACTTGAGCCAAAATGGGTAGCTCCCGAAAATGTTGAGCTTAAAAGAGAGCAAATTGAAAAAGAATATTTTTTCAATTTCTTCATGTTTTAAGACCAGAATTGAACAAGTGAGGTCGTCTCTTCTTCATAGGACCAAAACTATACCAATTGAAGATGCTCTTGCTGAGATATGCCAAGAAGAAACTCACCTTGGCATGACTAATAAAAGTGTTGATGTTTTGGCCGTTACAAGGTTGGGTACCAATGTAAGGGCTTATAAGCCCCTCACTTTGTAAAAAATAACTATAATAGTGTATCAAACAATAATAATGGATATAGGAAGGGTGTCATTTGTTACTATTGTAATGAAGTGTACATATTAGACCGATTTGCCTAAAGCTTAAAGCCAATATCGCTTCTGTTGGAGAAATCACACCCAAGAAAAAAGAATCTAGCAAGAATGGAGGAGATATCAAAGATATTCTTACTCAAATATCGGAGACACTTCAACAACTTCTCAAATCATCTTCTACTTTGGGTGCCGCTATTGCATCTTTTTTCTCTCCTCTAGGTATGCGAATTCTTGACTCGGGTGCCTCATTTTATATGACCCCTTATAAGAATACCCTTTCCGAAGTTTGCACTAATTCTACTTCATCTTATGTTTGAACCGCCAATGAAACTTCTTTAAAAATAAATAGTATTGGATCTCTTGATTCTAAAAATTTTCAAAAATTTCTTGTTCAAAAAATAAGGGAATATATTTTTCGTCTTTCAACTTTCAGACCATGATTGCAAAAATTTTCTCTCATCTAAAGATTGCACCGTGCACGATCTCCAGTCAGGAAAGCTGATTGGTCAAGGCCATAAAAGAGACAATCTTTACCTTATGAATTTTTTGACACTTCCACCCAAGTCATTTTGTAATTACGTACAAGGCAAATATATTGATACTTGGCATAAGAGATTTGGGCATCCTAGTTTTTCGAAGATGTATCTCTTTTCCTTTTTAAAAAATATTTGTAATGAAAAAGATATATCTTGTAAAGATTGCAATTTTGGAAAAATAAAAGCTATTCCCTTTCCTCATAGATTTTTTGTTTCTACTCGACCTTTTGAATTAATGCATTTGGATGTATGGGTCCTTCACCGGTCATATCAAAAGGAGGTTACTCTTATTATGTTATTTTTGTGGATGATTTCACTAGATACACTTGGGTGTATTTTCTAAATCTCAAATATGATGTGTTCTATTCTTTAAAGAGTTTCATATAATGATTAAAAATCAATTTCTTAGTAACATATCTATAGTTAGATTCGGGAGGGGAGTATATGTCAAATGACTTTCAAAATTACTTCAAACAAAATGAAATTTGTCATCAAAGATCTTGCCCTATAATTCCTCAACAAAATGGGTTAGCAGAAAGAAAACATAAATATAGTAGAAACCACTAGAACCCTTCTCATTTCTAGGGACATTTCAAAAAAATTTTGGCCCTTCTCATTGCTTGATTTTCACATATCCCCCAAAAAATTCTTTTGAATTGTGTTAAAAAATGTCTCATTTGAAAAACATTTTAAAATGACTCTCGATTTTAAAAGACTAATTTTTTTTTGTTGCAAGTGTTATGTACTTACTCATAAAAATGATAAACTTTCTCCAAAAGCCATTGAATGTGTTTTCTTGGGATATGGGAAAAATAAAAAAGGGTATCATTGTTTTGACCCAAAAAACAACAAACTTTATGTTTCTAAAGATGTTACCTTCCTTGAAAATGAAAATGGATTTAATAACCAAGGAACTAAAGAAGAAATTGACTATTCATTTTTATTTGATCTATTGTCAAGGCACGATGAGTCTAACTCTATTGATGTGATTGACTCTTGTTTGGTTGATAACTCTAGTATTGAACATCCGACTGTGAATGAAGTTAGTCATCAAAATGAAAGTCTAAATGAAAATGCATCTAATGATATGCATGTACTCGGTGTAACCATCAATGTGATTTTGACAAGTTCTCCCAAAACATACCCCTAGTGGAATCCCAACTTAGGTGATCTAATCTAATCTCTAATGTTGTTAGTAGATTGTATCATATGACTCTTTTTCTCCAATTTTAGAGCATGTTTAGTAACTCTCCACTCTTATTATGAACCATCTAATTATCATGAAGCCAAACAATATCCTCATTGGATTGAGGCAATGAAATTAGAACTTAATGTTCTTTGGAAAGCAAATACATGGGAAATAGTTGATCTTTCTCTAGGCATTAAACTTATGGGATGTAGATGTGTGTTTAAAGTCAAAACTAAAAGTGATGGATTATTTGCTAAAGGATATGCCCAAGAATATGAAAGACTATGTCACATAGGTGCGGGTGCGGGTGCGACGATGCGACACTTTAAAAAAAACTTGGGTGCAGGGGTGCGGGAGGATATATATATATATATATATATATAATTTTTAACAGTTAACAATAACACTAATGAAATAAAAAACAATTATCATAATATTATCAATTCATCATGCATGCAATAAATCAAATTAACAATCTACAATTTTATTCTTCATCATAAAAGCTAACACCATAATTAAATCAACCTAAATATATTAAGGAAACAATCAAACAAGTAAAGCAGAAAAGAAGTAATATCTTTTTCAATTTAGCAATGGAATGGTAGGTTTGCTGCATATCATTTTCGGTTAGCTTTCCTTCATCTTTCAATATAAATGCATGCCATAGCATCCTCATTAAAAAAAATAATATCCTTTGTTTTCTCAATTTAGTTTGGTTTCGTTTTCCTTTTATTTTTATCTTTTTTTATTGGAAAGAATGGTCCATTGATCTTTTAAAGATACTTGTAGTTGGCTCCAAATTAATGATGATCTTGGAGGCGGTTTCTCCGTATAAATATAAAAACAAACAAATATGAGAAAATAGGTAGTGAGATTTGGAATCACATTTGTTGGTGCCACTTGCTCACAAGATTTCAAATCACATAAGGTGGAATAACATGTGATTTTGAATCACATGAGAAGCAAGCAAACATGCCCTTAATGATATTTTGGAAAATCTTGAGAAAACATTCTTATATATACAAATATAGTTTGACATCGTACTGTTCTTAGAAAATATCGGTGGTATAAAGCAGCATGAAAGATCAACAGTACCCATGATTGTCGCATTGTGACATAACATAAAATATTGCAAAAATTGTTTTTGTTGTGTTAATATCACGATTAAAACTCGATGAAGATGTTTCCAAATCACTTTCATGCATTGTGTTATTAGAAAGTGAGATTTTTTGGGTATCATATTGACTTTAGAAAATATCGCGATAAAATTTCAAAATATCGGTGATAATTGCAAGTAGAGGAGAAGGCTATTACGATGATCACTCCCATTACCATTGGACTGCGACAGTCAGTGCCTGCAACACCCTTTTTTTTTTACAGAGCAAGTTGCGCTCGAGTTCGAGAAGATCGGTCACCACCGTCGCAGGTGGTCGAGCCGTGCCCTCCCTGCCTCCGATAGAGGCTGAGAGGAAGAAAAGAGGGTGATAGGAGAATGTCCTCAGCCACCCCCTTCCGGCATGCCTCAAGAAGAAGAGGAGGAGGAGGTTGGGGAGAGAGTGAGAGAGATACGCAGAGGGGAGAGAGAGAGAGGTACGTAGAGAGAGAGGTGGGGCGGGGGTTTACCCGAGAAGAGCGAGAGAGATAGGGGTGTAATGAGATATAGCAGAAATATAAAAAGTGCTTACAAGCACTTACAACAATGAATAAAAGAGACAATATCACAAATCCACAAAGGGACAATACAAGCACAAGTCTTTAAGAAGGCAACAATATAAAAAGCCTCTTATTGAAAAGAGAGAGAGCTCTCAAGAATGAAAAATATACAAGGGGATCACCCCTATTTATACAAAAGGGAGTGAAGAGAAAGAGAGGCAAAATGCCTCAAAAGGAGAGCCCAAAAGGGGGCTCCCATGGAGTCGTTGGGAGCTCCAACGACTCTATGGTTGGAGCCCCTTTTGGCCTTTAATAAATACAAAAAATAAAATTAAAAAATAAGAAAAGAAAAATACATTTTAACAAAAACAGAAAATAGTTGTTTTCTAAAACAACTATGTGAAATTACAAAAATACCCCTATCGGGTATTGATGTAATTATATATATATATATATATATATATATATATATATATATATATATATATATATATAAGAGATACATTTTAACACCCCCCCTCAAACTTTACGGGGAGATGACGGAAAGTTTGCCAAGAAGGAACATGAAGCGAGGAGCCGGAAGAGCTTTAGTAAAGAAGTCCGCCAACTGATATTCGGAAGTGACATAAGGTAGCGCAATTGTTCCTTGTAAGAATTCGTCACGAACATAGTGGCAATCCATTTCGATGTGCTTTGTACGCTCATGGAATGCATGATTGCTCGCAATATATATGGCACTCTTGTTGTCGCAACATAATTTTGAGGCTTCGGTAATATCAACCCCCATGTCTTTAAGCAGGCTGCGAAGCCATACAAGTTTCATTGTCGTGGTTGCCATGGCCTGATACTCAGCTTCCGTGGATGACAGTGAAACTTTTTGCTGCTTCTTGCATCGCCAGACAATCAAAGAGTCCCCTAAAAAGACACAAAAACCAGTAGTTGAGACTCGATCATTGGGATTACCTCCCCAATCTGCATCAGTATAAGCAAGAAGATTCAAGGAAGAAGAGGAGGATAGAAATAGCCCTTTATTGATGGTATTCCGAATATAGCGGATGATTCGGAGAACAACACTCATATGCACAGTTGTAGGAGCATGCTGAAATTGGCTAACTGAGTAAACCGCATGGGCGATATCTTGTCTGGTGATGGTTAAATAGGTAAGAGACCCAATGAGTTGTCTGTAAGGCGTAGAATCTTCCAGAAGAACTCCATCCTCCAACCGTAATTTGGCATTAATAACCTCGGGAGTCTCTACTTTCTTGTCATCAGAAATCCCAGACTTAGAACAGATATCTGTAACAAGCTTCATCTGTGACAAAATATATCCTCGAGAAGAATATGCAACTTCAGTTCCAAGAAAATATCGAAGAAAACCTAAATCAGACATATCAAAATTATTTTTTAACATATTTTTAACATCAATAATACTATTTTGATCATTCCCAGTGATAATCATATCATCAACATAAAGCAACAATATTATGATACTAGTACCTGCATTTTTAACAAAAAGAGCAGTGTCAGTATAACAAGAGTGAAATCCTAACTTTACCATGATATCACTGAAACGATCATACCAAGCCTTAGGAGCTTGTTTGAGGCCATATAATGCCTTCAAAAGCCGAAGTGTTTGACCTTGCTTAACATTAATTCCGGGTGGCGGATCCATGTAAACTTCTTCACTTAAACTGCCATTTAAAAAGGCATTTTTTACGTTAAGTTGATAAATAGGCCATTTTTTGGTTGATGCGACAACTATTAAGGTTCTGACACTGGTCATTCGAGCGACGGGAGCGAATGTTTCTTCATAATCAATGCCGTATTCTTGGGAGTATCCCTTAGCGACTAATCTAGCTTTATATCGTTCCAAAGAGCCATCACTTTTAGTTTTAACTTTGAAGACCTAGCGACACCCAATAGGTTTTTTGTGTGAGGGTAGATTAACTATTTCCCAAGTATTAGCCTTTTTTAATGCATTTAGTTCAACTTGCATTGCTTCAACCCAATGTGGTATAGATTTAGCTTGATTATAGTGAGCGGGTTCAAAATAAGAATGTAGGGTTATTAAACATGCCTGATAGTTGGCGGTCAAGGAATCATAGGATACAAACCTATTTGGGGGTATTGATATTCTAGAAGAATGTCTAACTTGTGGTTCCTTGGTAGATTTAGAAATTTGAGAGTATTTTTCGAGGGCACTAATAGGATTTTCTTGATTTCTTCTTGAGTAAACATTTATATTTGTATCACTATCATTTATATTTGAATCACTATCTTTTGAGGATGTTATATCAAGATGGGACACTTCACGTGTATCTTCTATGTTTTCAAGAAAATCTTCTTGTATGTCATCAATAAGATCATATAAGAATATATAATCAATTTCATTTGTTTCTTCTATTTTATCAAAACCGTTTTCTTCTTCTAGAAATGTTACATCTTTTGAAACATATAGTTTATCATTCTTAAAATCATAACATCTATACCCTTTTTGATTTTCACCATATCCTAAAAAAACACATTCAATTGCTTTTGGAGACTGAAAAAAAGTGTTTTCTCTGGTTATGGGTCATGGATCTGGAGATCCAGACCCGTGACATCCACTTCTCATTAATGGCATTGTGTAATATAAGTTATTGTAATGAAGGGTATTTTAGTACCCTAATTTTGTAATCACATGTTAATATAAAGGAATATACACAACAGCCGACCCTAACACAATAGGGTATCAGTTTCTCCCATCTTCTCTCTCCCTTTCTCTATCTCTCTCTTTGTTTCTCAGCTCTCATGCGTGGAAGGACCTGGAGATTGCAAATCTGACAGAGACAACTTATCCCTTTTATGTAATAGGACAAAACATTTGCAACCAAAAATACGAAGACGATTGAAATCGGGTGAAAATTTTAAGAGCTTTTCATAGGGAGAAGCATTTTTCAATTTTGAAGAAGGCATTCTATTGATTAGATAAGTTGAGGTTAGAACGGCTTCAGCCCAAAACTTCTTTGGAATATTCCTAGAAACAAGTAATGTTCTAGCGGTTTCTATAATGTACCTATGTTTCCTTTCCGCTAGACCATTTTGTTGAGGAGTCATAGGACATGACTTTTGATGGCAAATTCCATTTTGGGTTAAATAGTTTTGAAATTCATGGGATGAGTATTCGCCATCGGAATCGGATCTTAAAATAAATATATTATTTTGAAATTGGTTTTGAATTTTTTTATGAAAATCTTTAAAGGAAGTAAATACTTCCGATTTATGACTAAGAAAATAAATCCAAACATACCGAGTAAAGTCATCAATAAAGGTAACATAATATGAATAACCCCCTTTAGACATAACCGGAGAAGGCCCCCAAACATCTGAATGCACCAATTCAAAAGGTCTAGATGAAAGAAAAGTTCTAGTTGGAAATGGAATAGACTTCATTTTTCCAAAAATGCAATCTTTGCAATTAATTTCTTTTTCCTTACAAAATTTGTTTCCAAAAGGAAAAAGATACATTTTGGAATAACTTGGATGACCAAGTCTTTTATGCCAAGTTTTCATGTTTTTTTCTTGGACATAAGAACAAAAATAATTTGTAGGGAGATCGAGATGGTCCATATAATATAGTTCTCCCTTTCTATGACCTTGCCCAATCCGCTTCCCGGACCGGAGATCCTGCACAAAGCAACCATTAGATGAGAAAGATATTTCATATCCATGGTCGGCAATTTGAGAGACCGAAAAAAGGTTCAAATTTAGTTTGAGAACAACTCTTACTTTTGGAACACAAAAATTTTGAGAATCTTTAAAAGAGCCAATACTTGAAATTTTTAAAAAGGTTCCATCGGCCGTAGAGACACAAGAGTCTTTTGAATTGGTGCAAACATCAATAAGTGCATTTTCATGGGGGGTTATATGAAAAGAAGCTCTGGAGTCAAGGATCCAAGAATACGTACCGGGTGAAGATGACGAAGCAATAGCCGCACCCGATGTGGAGGAAGAAACTTTTAGAATTTGTTGGAGAGCCATAGATATTTGTCCAAGAGTTTCTTTGATGTCATTGTTCTTGCCTTCATCTTCTTTGGTGGCAGTTTCTTCAAGAGAGGCCACCTTAGGTTTGAAAGTTCCATTAAGCTTTGGGCAAGCGGGTTCAATGTGACCTGACTCATAGCAATGATGACAAACAATCATTTTTCTTCCTCCATTGTAGTTTCCTTGTTTCCCAAAATGAGGAGGTTTATAGGTTCTAACATTGTTACCCGGTTTTGATACGACAAATACTTCATCAACATGTTTACTCATGCCAAGTCTTGTCTCCTCTTGAATGATTTCGGTAATAGCATCCTCAATAGGAGGAAAAATAGATCTATGGAGAAGTGAGGATCTCACTTGCTCAAATTCGGGACGTAGCCCAAAAAGGAATTGAAACAATCATTCTTGTTCCATTTGTTTTTGTCTTAAATCAATATCTTCCATAGAAACCTATTTCGGCTCCAAGAGAGCCAATTCATCCCATAGTGGGTTTAGGGCACTATAATAGTCTTGAATGCTAGAATCACCTTGTTTGGTGGTTCTAATCTTTTCTTGTAAGAAATATGCTCTTGCAAGATCCTTTTGGGTATACATACCCTTCATAAAGGACCAAGCCTCATTGGCTCTACGAAATTTAGCTATATTAGCACATACCTTAAGCTCAACATTGTTCATAAACCACGCAAGGATTTTTGCGTGATTGCTTTCCCAATCTTCCACTTTTTTTTGATGATTTTCAATGGCCTTGAGGCGAGCATCTCCTTCAAGAGCCTTTTCTTGACCTTCTTCGTCCTTTGTGAGCATAAGCTTAGGTTCCAGAATGGTGCCCATGACAAAACCCCAAAGTTTCTTACCTTTGAGATTATTTTCCATTGCCGATGCCCACATCATATAATTCTTTCCATTAAGCTTGAATGATAGGTCGATCTTTGCCTCCATGATGTTGCCAAGAAGTGAGAAGAGATCCACCAAATATGAAATACACGAACCACACCTTTCCTTCAAGAATCGAGTGGCTCTGATACCATGTAATGAGATATAGCGGAAATATAAAAAGTGCTTACAAGCACTTACAACAATGAATAAAAGAGACAATATCACAAATCCACAAAGGGACAATACAAGCACAAGCCTTTAAGAAGGCAACAATATAAAAAGCCTCTTATTGAAAAGAGAGAGAGCTCTCAAGAATGAAAAATATACAAGGGGATCACCCCTATTTATACAAAAGGGAGAGGAGAGAAAGAGAGGCAAAATGCCTCAAAAGGAGAGCCCAAAAGGGGGCTCCCATGGAGTCTTTGGGAGCCCCCAACGGTCACATTTGTGACCGTTGGGGGCTCCAATGACTCTATGGTTGGAGCCCCTTTTGGCCTTTAATAAATAAAAAAAATAAAATTAAAAAATAAGAAAAGAAAAATACATTTTAACAAAAACAGAAAATAGTTGTTTTCTAAAACAACTATGTGAAATTACAAAAATACCCCTATCGGGTATTGATGTAATATATATATATATATGTATATATATATAAGAGATACATTTTAACAAGGGGAAGAGAGAGATTAAAGGAGAGATTGAGCGAGAGACATACCTGCAGTCGCCGTGCCAGAGTCGCCTGAGGAGATGGGCTGGGTTGGAGAGCTCTCAAAGGAGAAGGGGAGGCATCAAGGTCAAGGGGGTAAATTGTTTTGCCCTAATCCCCCGCCCAACCCTCATTTCATCGAGATTTTTTTTAGAGTCCAGATTTGGAGTATTATGACCTTGGGTGCGTTGACCGCACCTAGTATCAGTTTGACCACACCAGGTGCCTCGCCCTCACCTGCACCCGAGTTGCGTTGACGCAGGTGCAATACCCTGCTGGCCGAATCCCTGTGACATAGGGAATAGATTATGACGAAACCTTTGCCCCTATTGCAAGAATGACTAGTGTTTGCACCCTAATTGCCATTGCCTCTATCCAAAAATAGCTCATCTATCAATTAGATGTTAAAAATGCCTTTTTAAATGAAGAACTTCGTGAGGAAGTATACATGGTCCCTCCTCTGGGGTTAATATAAATAAAAAAATTTTAAAACAAAAAAAGACCTTGTATGGTCTTAAACAAGCTCCCCAGGCTTGGTATGATAAATTTAGTGATGTTTTGATTAATTTGGGATTTACCTCTTGTTATACTGACACTGCTCTTTTTGTTAAGAAAACATGTATACAAATTGTGATTCTTTTTCTATATCTTGATGATATGATCATTACAAAAAATGACAAAGTAGTTATTAAAATCAAATTTGTTTTAAAGAAATTTTTTGATATGTCTGACTTGGGGTTTTTGAAATACTTTTTAGAAATTGAGGTTGGCTATTCACCCAGAGGGTATATTCTCTCTCGGATGAAATTGACTGTTGATATATATACTAGGTTAGGAATTTCTGATGAAAAGAAGGTAGAGACCCCAGAAGTCATTAATGCCAAATTAAGACTTGAAGATGGTGTGTTGCTCGAAGATCCTACTCCATATCGCCAATTGATTGGATCTGTCACCTACCTCTCTATCACCCGACCTGATATCGCCTATGCGGTGCACACAACAAGTCAGTTTCAACATGCTACTACCTCAGTGCACATGACTGCAATTATGAAGATTGTTCGTTATATTAAAAATATAATCTCGAAAGGACTTTTCTTATTCTTTTCCTCATCCTTAGATTTAACTACTTATACTGATGCAGATTGGGGTGGTAACCCAAATGATAGAATCTCAAATGCTGGTTTTTGTATTTTCTTAGGAGATTCATTAATTTTTTGGAGGTGCAAGAAACAAAAGAAGGTCTCATTATCTTCAACTGAGGTAGAATATCGCGCAATGACTACAATTACAATGGAGTTGGTATGGTTAAGGACTTTGCTTCAAGACATAAATTTTAATCTCCAAACCTTCGAAGATGTGTTGTGACAACAAAAGTGTCATTTATATTGCAAGAAATCACACATTCCATGAAAGAACAAAGTATATTGAGATGGATTGCCACTATGCACGTGATGAGTATTTGTAAGGAATTATTGAGTTGTCGTACGTCACTGTGGAGTACCAGTTTGTAGACTTTTTTGCCAAAGCTCTTCTTGCACCTCAGTTTTTCTTTTTTCCTTAACAAATTTTCGGTGATCTCACCGTAAGTTTGAGGGGGATGTTAAAATAAATAATTAAAATGTATTTATATATATATATATATACATCTATGTATATATATATATTGTATACATATATAAAGTAATATATATACCTTTATAATTAGTCATAACCCATAAAGGTATTTTGGTATTTTTGTTGGATCTGTAAATAAAATAGTCTACTAGGGACTATATTGTAATTTTCTTTTTAATTTTTTATTTTCTTTTCTTTTTGGTTTGACCAAGGCCTTTTTGGGCAACTCATAGAGCCCTTGGGAGCCACCCTAGCGGTCATAAATATGACTATTGGGGGGCTCCCAACTGCTCTATGGGAGCCCCCTTGGTCTCTCTTTTGTATATAAATAGAGGGGATTGGGCCCTCTTTATTTCATTGCTTTTTCTCAAGCTATCTCAATAAAGGCTATTGTTTTTTATGTTTGTCTTCTTGTGTTTGACTTAGCCTTATTAACACTTTTGTGCTTATCTTCTTATCTATAAAGGCTATTGCCTTTGTGTGTTTGTCTTAGCCTTATTAGCACTTTTGTGCTTATCTTCTTGTATTTGGATCTTTGTAAACCTTACTAGCTTTTTGTGCATTGCCTTTTGGCTCTTGTATAGTCCCTTGGTGGACTGTTTTGTGCTTGTGCACTTGTGTTTCATTACAGGTAATGTATCAGAATCATGACAAATAAGGACATCAGGAAAAGCAGGCAAAATAATAAATTGGTTATATTGGTACATGTAAACCATAACAAGTAAAGGGCAGCAGACACCAATCCTTTCCAGCATTCTTACTCGCCATTTGGTGTTAGCACCTTTTTGGATTCCATGTTTGGGGCTTGATGTTATTTGGGCTTACAGAATATTTCACCATTTTTTCATTTGTTATGTGCTTTCTTCTCAAACACTTCACTTAGTCCTATCTACCATTGTCAACTTGATAAATTGCATGACAGTAATGCTGACACTTAACAAGGCAAAAAATGGAGATGTTCAAATGTCTGTTGAGAATGGTCAGCGCTATGTCTGTGGTTCTTTTTTTCTTTTCCAAATTTTCTATAGTCAAGAGTCAAGACTATTGTTAATTGCTATTTTTCTTTTTGTTATTTATCATTAGGATCTTTATTCACAGTTTTCATTCTGGAGTCTCCATTTCATCGTTTGTACCATGTACTTTACCAATTTGGTGTGTGTTTGTGTCTATATATATATATATAAGCATGCTAAATGAAACATGTTAAATGGGGTTTTCATTTTTTTTGTTTATTTTTAAATTTTAGCTGTACAGATGTGATCTACGTGCTTGATTTTATAAGGTAGGTTTTTAAAAATCTGCTCTTAGAGCATTTGATTTTGACACATGGGTAGGTTTTTGTAAGGTTTGAAAAATCAACGGCTGAAAGTCTTAGTAAATTTTTGAGGCTCCAAATATGGTTTTTCATCAAAAAACATGATGCAGGTGACGATTCCTAGTAAGTCATCCATGATGAACACATCTATGGGATCAGAATTGTGAAAAAAGCACTGGAAAAGTTGAAAAACCCCATTTATCATGTTTTCATCATTCCATATATTTCCTTTATTTCTAATGAGCTTTCTTATATTCCCTATCTCCTCTTCAAAGGTATCTGACTTTTGGAAATAGGTAGATTGTATCAGACAATCCTGTAGAACATTCCAATATTTTGCGCTGCAGATGAAGATTTTTAAGGAAAATGTGTTCCTTGACAGAAGGTGACCCTGAAGAAAGCCAGAATGTTCGAATTTGCTATTATGAGAGAGAGAGAGAGAGAGAGAGAGAGAGAGAGAGAGAGAGAGAGAGAGTTTTGTCCAGCTTTATTGTGCTGGAATTGCTAGGTATTTTCTACGTTTTTGTGATCATTCATCATATTTTTGTATGCCTTTGTGGCATTCTCTAAACGTCAAGCTGGTGGGTGAGACCTTTTGTTTGAATCACAATGTCAAATTTTTGATACACTGTTTATATTCTATTAGACATGAAACCATATTTTACATATTCAGTTTCCTATTGGATTTTCCTTTTTATTATTATTTTTAATTTGACAGACATTGTTTGTGGAGAGACAATTGAAAGCCAGCGGATGGAAATTTTTTCACACAGTCTCCAAGGCATTTTGAAGGTGGTGATTGGAATGAAGGTGGTTTTTGTTAACTCAAAAAACCTTTGCTACATAAGCAGGTACCTATCTCTTATGTGATCTCTGCTTGTCATATTCACTTTTCTACTTTTCCTTTTTTTAAAGTTTTTTATTCCTTTTAAAAAGCATTTCCATATGCAGGTCTTTAATTTATCTTATTGAGGTTCTGTTATCCATGACCTCTATTTTTACCGTAAGTTTAATATTTGGCTGGTTGCAATTAAGGGTCACAACTTTTAGGCAATAAAATGCATAGAATAGTTGAAGTTCTGAGAAAATGCTCTTTGAATTTCAATCACTATTCCTTTTTTACTCCCAAAAGAAAAAAGTTCCAGAAAATGACAACTTGCCGAGGATGCGTGAGATTTTTATGGAAAATGGTGTGAAGGCTCCATTAAGGAGGGCTTATGTCAAGGATGATTTAGTGTGAGTCACCTGTTGGAATCATTGAGAAAAATGGATAAAATATGTTTGACAAGAGTACAATTAAAGGGAAAGAGGAAAAAGTAAAAAAATGATAAAACTGAAATAAAAGAAAATTTGAACTGGGTTGAAGAGTGATGGTATATGTTTCAAGAATTGCAATAATGTATTAACTTAGGTGATGTATTCCTTTATGCCGTTGATTGGATTTATTAGGAATGCTCCAGACTGCTCACCGTGAGTTTTTGCTGATTGGTTGTCTCTTCTCAGGTGGAGGAATTGTTTTCATTAGACAATAACAGAACAAATAGAGAGGCACGATTGGCAAATCAGCACATTTATCGTGCTATCAGAGGTACAAGTTTTCCCATTCTGGACATTGCTCGCATGAGTCAATATAGAGCTGATGCTCATCCATCAAGTTCAGGAGGGAAGAAACATGATGATTGCATGCACTGGTGCTTGCCAGGAATTACAGATTCATGAAATGACTTGCTTGTTGCTCATATATATATATATATATATATATATATATATAAAGATCAGTGAAGAATAGAGATGCATACATTTCAAACTCTATGTAGATGCGCAACAGATGAGCAACAAGCAAGTCATTCCATGAATCTATAATTTCTGGCAAGCACCCGTGCATGCAATCATCATGTTGAGAGAGAGATTCTGGGTCTCTTTGCCCAACACATTTATTTGGTCGGAACTATGAAAAAACACCGGAAGAGCACAAAAACCCATTTAGCATGGACTCATATATATATATATATATATATATATATATATATATATATATATATATATATATATATATATAGAGAGAGAGAGAGAGAGAGAGAGAGAGAGAGAGAGAGAGAGAATCACTCATGAAGATCAACAAAATGTTGAACCCATGAACCGAACAAAATAGAAAACAAAACTAAAATATAGAAAAACAAAAGCTAAAGAAAAAGAAATTACAGACAGTTAGCAACAAACAATAAAGCCAAGCTCAACCAGGATCCACTGGGTTAGAAGAAACCACCGATGAGTGAATCGTTGTTCAGACTGAAGGAGAGGTCTCTAAGATGCATACGTAGAATTGCATATACATCGACCAGGATTTTATGGACAAGATTATTAAGGATGACCGGAATTTGACGGAAAGTAACATCATTGCATGCCATCCAAACAAACCACCAAGTAGTAAGCACCCATGTCTTTCAGATCCGTCTCCACCACTTGCATTGTCTAATTTCAATAGGGCCCAGGAGCATATCAAGTGCAAAAGACTCCTTTTTGACAATTACGTCCGGAGATCTTCACATCCTATTAAATAGGGCTACAAAGATTGGGCAAGACCAGAATAAATAAAAAGTAGTTTCTTCAGCAGAGAGAGAGAGAGAGAGAGAGAGAGAGAGAGAGAGAGAGAGAGAGTAATGAGCTCGTTCTTCCCCATTAAGCCCATTCAACAATCATAGTTTTTGATAATTTTTCTCACATCTAACACCATAGATGAATCTGACCTATAATCAGGTTTTTTGGTTGATCTAAAATCAATGGCTATGAATGCATCAATTTTTTCTGGCTCATAAAAATACATTTTTTGTAGAAAAAACATTATCCGAGTCATTTTCCACTCAATCGAGCATGCTAAACACATCTAACGGTTTAGATATATCATAAAACACTTAAAACTATGGGGCCTAACAGGGCAGAATGAGAAAAAATGGCCTAATATATGTTCAGCTCTCTCTCTCTCTCTCTCTCTCTATATATATATATATATATATATATATATATATATATAACATTAACACTGGTAAGACGCTACGACGACAGAAATTCGAGCGTCAGAAGAAAATAACCCTTGGGCGGTCACTCATTTACCTGAAGGGAAGCCATAGTTATTCATAAATACATTATAAACCTATAAACCTTCACAGGTACAGGAAATTCTCTTGATGGCAATGTTAGGTGCACAAGCTAGAAAGATACATAGTGATGGCTAGAGCTGGGGAATGAGCAGAGCAAGCAGAGCTTGTTTCGGCTTGGCTCATTAAGGCTATATCCCTGCTCGAGCTTGGCTCGTGAGCTCTTCATGAGCTCATCTAAGCCCAAGCTCGTTACAAGCCAATCACAAGCTGGCTTCTTTTCTAAAAAGTTTGTTTTTTAAGTGTTTTTTACAGCTTGATAATATATAAAATATATGTATAATACATGCATAAAACACATATAATATATATTTTAAGGATATCATATATATAATATACAATATACAATATTTAGATATATAATATGTAAAACGAGCCAAGCTTGCCATGTTTGTGCTCGCCTCGTTTAGTTAAATGAGCTGGCTTGTAGCTCAGCTCGCTGAGGTCAATTTTCAAGCCAAGCTGAGCTACTCAAGCCGAAAGATGAGCTGCTCACCTTGTTTCCCCGCCCTAGTGATGACTTTTTTTAAACAAAGGGGATTGTATATGCCAAAAACTGTTTATATGCACAATGGTGGCTAAAATTTATAGTGATAGATATATGCGACCAACCTGAATGGCTTCGATGGCTGCACACCAAAATTATATTGAAACCTTCATTTTCGATGCTGAACAAGCCTGGGGTACCATGAACGGACCTGTTGGTTTACGTGAAAAAGTTCATGAAAAAGATTGCCTCAATTGTCACCCCAAGTTCACGGTAAGCGATCGTAATGAACATGTGTAGATTCCAAAATGGCTTTTCCAATGGTACTGCTCATATGGCATGCCAACTATTAACTCTTCTCACCCCTTTCTTCAGGAAAAATGTTGTACCAGTAAGGCAATAACTTAAGTTTGAGTCATGTTGGGCTTCACAGTATGGGCTAGCTTGAGTTCAGGGTTGGTTTATGTTGGACTAGGCAGGGGCGTAGCTAGGGGGGGGCAGGACTGGGCTGTAGCCCAGTCCTGCCTCCCCAAACAGTTAATTTTTTTTTTTTTTTTTAAAAGCCCAGTCCTAGCCCTGCCCTGATTCCATATGAAATAGATTTTTATCCATTT
Source organism: Nuphar pumila (assembly GCF_984573655.1). Lineage (NCBI taxonomy): Eukaryota > Viridiplantae > Streptophyta > Magnoliopsida > Nymphaeales > Nymphaeaceae > Nuphar > Nuphar pumila. Next base: position 51,454,424 of record NC_143254.1, on the reverse strand, counting down.
TTTAGCCCAGCCCTTACTGCAGCAAATAGTTTGATTTGTCCATATGAAATAGATTTTTATTAATAATTGTAGCCATTTTTTATTTTATCTCAAAAAAAATTTTTTCGGGGGCGCTGCCCCCGAACCCCCGACTATCACACAATTTTTTTTTCTTTCTACACCCTGTTTGCCCCCCCCTCACATGAATCCTAGCTACACCCCTGGGACTAGGTAGGGCAATTTGAAGTCCTTTGGGAAAAGTCAGGCCAAAGATTGGCTTGACCAATCCTGCTAAACTGTTCCGCATTTCTAACTAGGAGAGAGAGAGGATAAATGCCCTACACAAGTTCACAAATAAAGGACTTCAGTTAAATACCTGCATACGTTTGCTGTGAGATGGGGACGTGAGTGATTGCATGTGTCTGCTGATCATGGCCATATTCATGGTGGAGAAAGGTCACGGTATAGCGGTCCACACTACTAGTTGCAACTTGAATTGGATTGCAAATCTATACCACCGCGCGAGGGTCACCTTCATGGCCAGCCAGTGGCGTGGTTGTGAAGGTGTTGAGTTGAAGGCTCCGGATCAAACCCTGCTGACTCCCAAGTGTGTCCGTAGCTTTAAGAGGTGGGCCACGTAAGGCAGGGTGGTCGTGGAGCCTCACCTGGGCTTTTTCCTTGCTTCAGCAAGGGGGAACTCATAAAAAAGAAATTAAAACAGAATTGGTTTGCAAGCGGATGGTTCATTTCATATATTGCAATCATAGTGTAGACCCACACACAAGGAGCCGTCCTGTCAATTGCAAGCTGCCTGACATATATAGGCTTTAATTGCCGAGACAGGGTCGATTGCTCAAGGCATTATTTTGGCTTCCCCATGGAGAAGTTGCGTGGTACACCAATGAGGCACTTAATACAACATCTTATGCCCTTCCATCACGGTCTTAAACATCCGCGATATTTTGAATATTTTGCAATTTTATTACGAGAAAACTAGGGCTGTGATATTCTCAATAAAATCACAAGAAAATCAAAGTATCACCCTTCTCTAATATATTGCAATATTATCACAATATGATCATATTTAATAGTTTTAATCCTATATATTTTTAGACTTTTCATGTTTTTTAGATATATTAAGTTATCAACATAGCAATTTTTATATTTTTCAAAGAAAAAGCATTTTTTAATTTATTGTGAAATATATTTCTCCTTTCCAAAAAGCCTGAGAATGAGTTTTGTGACCATTTTGAAAAAAAAGAGTCTTGTTTTTCATTCTCTTGGTCATAAGAATGAGTACTGTGATTCACGTTTTGAATGGTCTTGGATACAACCTTTCATCTCGATAATTACTTGGAGTTCTCATACAATATCTGCGACTCTTCTTGATTTTCATTTCAATGAACATTTTCAACTGGTTCTGTTCGGAAAATTATATGCTGTGTATGTCAACTATTTCTATAGAAGGTGGTAAATTGATATCTAGAGCAGTTACATGTCTAGGTCTCCTGACACTGAGAAGTCTAATAACCGCAAGGGTGAAACTCTCTATTAGCATTTTGAGAACCCAAATATCAGGATGACTTTGAGACTTGGTCAAGACATGCCCAACTAAACCAAGTCATTATCCACTAAAAGCCTGCAAGTTTGGCAGGGAGAGTATCCTAATTAAAACTACTCCACTCACTAATGCCTTTACAAGAGATTTCAAAGAAGTTAATGTAGACTTCTTTGTAATCTCTTGTCATAGGATACTCTCCCTGCCAAACTCTCAGGCATTTCATGGATAATGACTCGGTTTAGTTGGGCATGTCTTGACCAAGTCTCATATCATACTTGGTGTTGGGAAAAAGAAGCGCAAACCGAATGCAATCACTTTTCAAATGAAGGCGATGACAACAAAGTACTTAGAAGAAGAGCACTTCTATATCTTGCACATAACACATAGAATAACTTTTTTCACCTAAGCTCCAAAATAAAATCATTATCATCCAAGAGATACCACAAAAATATATATACTTTGATTCACAAGAGTAAGAGATAATAAAGAAAATAAAGAACACAATAAGAGAAAGACACACACTAATTTTAACGTGAAAAATTCTCTCAAAATGAGAAGTAAAAACCATGGGGTTGAGAGCAACCCAACAACAATTCCACTATGTGATATAAAAAATGACTACAAAGGGGCATACACAATGCCTACCCACAATAAGCCCACAAATCACCATAATAGAAAAACATCAAAGCAAATAAAGAGGTGAAAGTGGAAGAATATCACCTAATCAATAATGATGACCTTCTCACAACAAAAGCCTTCTTTCTCTTGCCCTAATCTTTACAAAACAAGAAGGAAATAAAAAGAAGATAAGAACACCAACCAAACCTTTTCTTCTTACTTTCTCCTTCTCTCCCACTCTCTTTCTCACAATCTTGTGGAAGCCCCACACAAAACAAAAGGAAGAAACCCTCTTCCCTCTCTTTCTTTCTCGCTTTTCTTCAAAGAGCAAAAAACCCAAATGAACTCCCCAAGCATACCATCATGTTCTCTTTTCACCTTTTTCTTTCTTTTTCGCTTTTTCAATTTTAGTCCCTCACTTGCTATTTTCTTTCTTTTTCAAGCCTTAAAAAAAACACACATGGTGAAGTGTCTCTTTACCTTCCTTGGATTGGGTCCTCCACATGGAGGAAACCCAAATCCAACATATCTCTCCCTCACTGACTATGTGGAGGACTTCGCTAAACTGGCGATAGAGTAACATACATCAAGCTTACCACGATGCAACTCTTTGGTCATCATATCTGCACCATTATCATATGTATAAATCTTTTCAAGCTCAAGTAGCTTTGCATCTAACACATCATGTATCCAATGATACCTCACATCAATGTGCTTCGACCTTGCATGAAAAGTAGAATTCTTGCCAAGATGAATCACACTCTAACTATCACAATACAAAACATACTTCTCTTGAGTAAAACCAAGTTCTTGCATAAATTTCTTCATCCACAGTAACTCTTTACTGACATTTGTCACTGCAATGAACTCTGCCTCTATAGTCGATAGTGCCACACATTTCTGAAGTCTTGAATGTCAAGACACTGCACTACCTGTTGAAGTAATCAAATATCCAAATATAGACTTTCTAGAATCAACATCACCTGCCATATCTGAATCTGTATAACCTACTAAAGTAGGTTTCTGCTCACCAAAACATAGACACAAATTGCTTGTGCCTCGAAGATATCTCAAAATTCATTTCACAACATTCCAATGCTCTCTACCAGGATTTGAGAGAAATCTGCTAACAACCCCAACTGCATGAGCTATATCTGGCCTCGTACACATCATTGCATATATTAAACTGTCAACTGCTAAAGTATAGAGAATATTTTGCATATCCTCTTTCTCTTTATCTGTAGGACTCTGCTTCACACTCAACTTGAACTGTACTCCAAGTGGGGTGTTCATTGCCTTTGCCTTGTCCATGTTGAATCTTTGAAGTACTTTCTCAATGTACTTCTCTTGTGATAGCTATAACTTCTTTACCTTTTTATCACGAACAATCTTCATACCCAAAATCTGACTTGCGGCTCCCAAGTCCTTCATGGCAAATGATTTACCCAACTCTTTCTTCAAGTTAGCAATTCTTGAAGTGTTCTTGCCCACAATGAGCATGTCATAAACATAGAGCAATAAAATAACAAAATCATCATTTGAAAATTTCTTCACAAAAACACAATGGTCTGAAGTAATCTTCTTGTAGCCATGCTCCCCCATAAAAGACTCAAACTTTTTATACCACTGTCTAGGAGCTTGTTTCAAACCATACAAGCTCTTTCTCAATCTGCAGACATAGTCTTCCTTTCCTTTCTTCTCAAACCCTTCAGGTTGCACCATGTAAATCTCTTCCTCAAGATCACCATGGAGAAAAGTTGTCTTCACATTCATCTGCTCAACTTCCAAATCAAGACTTGCTACCAAGCTCGAAGCAACTTTGATAGAAGACATTTTAACAACTGACGAGAAGATCTCTTTAAAGTCAACACATTTCTTCTGACTAAAACCTTTTACAACTAACCTAGCTTTATATTGTGGGTGTGACGAGTTCTCATCTCGCTTCACTCTAAAAATTCAATGATTCTTCAAAGCTCTTTTACCTGTAGGCAACTGTACAAGCTCAAAAGTATGGTTATCATAAAGAGATTGCATCTCATATTTCATTGCTTCAATCCACTTCTCTTTCTGCACATCTTGCATAGCTTCATCATAGCTCTCAGGTTCTCCACCATCAGTCAACAAGGCATACTCATGTGCAGGATATCTAGTGGATGATTGTCTCTCTCTAGTAGATCTTTGAAGTGGCTCTGCAGCTGAAGAGGAACTTGTCTCATGCTGCTCAACATCATCACCATCAGATATATTTGACCTGTCAACATTCTGTTGTGAATCTTCAACATCCTTATGTGTGTCATCTTCAACTGAATTTGGAAAAGATGACAAAGGAACATGATCCATATCAATCAAGCTTTCACTGCTCTGAGATTTTTCCTTTACCACTTTTTCAATGTCTTCAATGGTTTGGTCTTCAACAAAGACAACATCTCTACTTCTGACAAGCTTCTTTTCAATAGGATCATACAATTTGTACCCAAACTCATCCTGATCATATCCCCAAAATACACAATATCGTGTTTTTTGCTTTCAACTTTGTCCTTTCATCTTTAGGAACATGCACAAAAGCTTTGCACCAAAAAACACACAAATGGTCATAAGAAACATTTTTTCTAAACCAAACTCTGTCAAGAACATCACCATCTAAAAGAACATGAGGAGACAAGTTAATAAATGAGCCATTGTGCATAATGCTTCACCCCAAAAAGGTCTTGACAACTTTGCCTCTGACAACAAACATCTAACTCTTTCAACAATAGTTCTATTCATTCTCTCAGCTACACCATTCAACTAAGGAGTCTTAGGAGGAGTCTTTTGATGCTTTATACCATGTATCTTACAATATTCATCAAATGGTCCCAAATATTCACCTCCATTGTCAGTTTGAATGCACTTCAACTTCTTCTTTGTCTGTCTCTCAACAAGAGCATGAAATTGCTTGAATGCATCAAACACTTGGTCTTTTCTTTTCAAAGCATAGACCCACAACTTTCTTGAATGATCATCAATGAAAGTCACAAAATAAAATACACCTCCAAGCGAACTCTCTTTCAAAGGACCCCATAAATCTGAGTGAACCAATTCTAAAATTTTATTCTTTCTTGATGGAGGATGACTCTTGAAAGATACTCTCCTTTGTTTCCCAACCAAGCAATGAGTACATCTTTTCAGCTTCTCTTTCTTCACTCCAAGAAGTATATTCTTTTTTATCAAACATCCAATGCCCTTTTCGCTCATATGACTCAAGCTCTTGTGCCACAATTCAACTGACTTCTCATTTTTAGTCACATTCACGACATCCTTTGAAATCAATGCCTGCAAAACATACAAACTGTTGTACTTCTTTCAACGGGCCATAACCAATGAGCCTCTAGTGAGCTTCCACTGTCCATCATTGAATGTACTACAAAAGCCTTCATCATCAAGCTTTTCGACTGAAATTAAATTCAAGCGAACATCTGGCACATGCCTAACATCTTTAAGCATCAACATAGTTCCATTGGTGGTTTGCAAATTTACATCACCAACACCAACAACTTTAGACAAACCATCATTGCCCATTCTCAACACTCCAAAGTCACCTGAAGTATAAGTAACAAAGAACTCTCTATTTGAAGTAACATGGAGAGAGACACCACTGTCTATCACCCAATTAGTATCATGACTAGCCAAGTTCACCACATCATCATCATAGACAACAACTAACTCAGTCAAAGTAGTTGCAGTGACACGATCACCATTCTCATTATTCTTCTTTTCTTGCTTTTCACAATTCTTGTTCTCTCTCTTCAACTGAAAACAATATTTCTTGATGTGCACTTTTTTTCTGCAATGATGACACTCTATATTTTTGTATCTTGATCTTGATTTGCTTCAACTTTTATCTCTACCCTTCTCACCCTTAATTTTACTTCTCCTCCTATTCTCAGTGACAAATGCCTCTGATTGTAAAGAATAGCCTTAAGATTTTCTTCTCATCTCTTCATTGAGGACACCGGCTTTAACAAGCTCCATAGAAACAACACCCTTAGGAGGAAAGTTGGTGAGTGTGACCCTAAATATCTCCCATGAATCCAGTAGAGTAGTAAGCATCCAAAGCCCTACAACTTCATCTTCAAATTTAATACCCATGTCAGACAACTGATTAATAAGCCCTTGAAACTCATTCAAGTGATCGGCTATAGAGCTCCCTTCTTTATACTTGAGTTGCATCATCCGTCTAAGCAAATAAAATTTGTTGTTGTTGGTCTTTGAAGCATACAAATTTTTAAGCTTAGTCTACAATGTCCTTGCATGATTCTCATGTTGAATATGATTGTAGACATTCTCATCAACGAATTGTCGAATAAAACCACACACTTGCTCATGCTCAAATTCTCATTCTTCATCACTTTTAGATTCGGGTTTTTGAGTAACAAACATAGGAAGATGCATAGCCTTAACAAACAAAAGATCTTTCATCTTGTTCTTTCATAAATTGTAATTTGTGCCATTCAAACTAATCATCCGACTTGTGCTTATATCCATTCTTGAACCTGAGGCTCTTATACCACTGATGTTGGAAAAAAGAAGCACAAGCCAAATACAACCACTTTTTAAATGAAGGCGATGACAACAAAGTACCTAAAAGAAAAATACTTCTATGTCTTGCACATAACACATAGAATAGCTTCTTCCACCCAAGCTCCAAAATCAAACCTTTATCATCCAAGGGATACCACAAAAATATATATACTTTGATTCACAAGAGCAAAAGATAATAAAGAAAATAAATAACACAATAAGAGAGAGACACACACACCAATTTTAATGTAAAAAACCATCTCAAAATGAGAGGTAAAAACTACGGAGTTGAGAGCAACCCAACAACTCCAGTATGTGATATAAAGAATGACTACAAAGGGGCATACACAATGCCTACCCACAATAAGCCCACAAATCACCACAATAGAGAAACATCAAAACAAATAAAGAGGTGAAAGTGGAAGAATATCACATAATCAATAGTGATGACCTTCCCACAACAAAAGCTCTCTTTCTCTTGCCCTAATCTTTACAAAATAAGAAGAGAATAAAAAGAAGATAAGAACACCAACCAAAGCTTTTCTTCTTACTTTCTTCTTCTCTTCCACCATCTTTCTCTCTTTTTCACAATCTTGTGGAAGCCCCACACAAAACAAAAAGAAGAAACTCTCTTTCCTCTCTTTCTTTTTCTCTTTTCTTCAAAGAGCAAAAAACCCAAAGGGACTCTCCAAGCATACCATCGTGCCCTCTTTTCACCTTTTTTTTTCTTTTTCACTTTTTCAATTTTAGTCCCTCACTTTTTGCTATTTTTCTCTTTTTTCAAGCCTTCAAAAAAATAAGCATGGTGTCACCTTCCTTGGACCGGGTCCTCCACATGGAGGAAACCCAAATCCAACACTTGGATATAAGTAGATCATTGGAAGAAGCATCAATGCCTGGCACACTAACTGAGAAGCAAAGGCAAGTCGACCAAGTCTCATATCATACTTGGATATGGAAGAAGCATCAATATATACTTGACACACTAACTAAGAATCCAAGAGGCAAGTGAACAAAGTCTCATATCATATTTGGTCAAACACGAACCTTTTTATGACTACAAGGTTACCATGGACTGTGACTGAGGTTTAACCGGTCAAATCTCAATTTAACCTATTTCAAATAGGACTTGAGATGGTCCCATTTATTGAACTTAGTGTTGGTACTAAGCGTCATCCTCAACAATGAAAGATTTTGATATAGGCGCTTTGCGTCTGATTCAGGGTAGGTGTGGGCTCTCTTTTATATTATTCATCATTGTTTCAAGAATAAGCCCTCGGTGACATGAAATCTCAACGCTTATTTTGGTAGGTACAAGTAAGGAGGAACCACAAAAAGTTCAGTGTGGGGACACTAGTTCTAGACTTTTACCCAGGGGGCACGAAGATGAAATGGGCAACTGGACTCATAAAGATAGGGACTGAGTCCAAGGCAGTGAACTTGAGGGGCCCCAGATACCTGACTATCCATCCACTGGTTGACCTTGGCCAATCTTTTGCGCCGGATGCCGATTGATCCAGCCTTGGTCCATTAAACCCCTATTGATAATGGGGCTGGAATGCATGGATCAGGCTTTGATCCAGGATGCACATCTTATCCAGCCAGTTCCCATCTGCACTTCGCCAAGCTTAGAACCTGAACTTGGACAAAAGATGAGTTTGACTGATATTTTGAAAAATGCCGGCGCCCCTCCTATGTGATGTAAGTCGACTTCACAACCATGAACAATTAAGTTCAGAACGGGACCCCTAAGGGGTTCGGTGCAGTGGGAGGGGTCTTGGCGACTTGACAGGTGGTCAGGGTTCCATTCTCATGAGCGTTAGTTAGTTAGCCCCTGAGAGCAAGAGATAAGCCCTTGCTCAGCTGAAGCATGACGACTTCCTACGAGAAAGGGGGTGTGCTGTGGGAACATAAGTAGGGCAGGCTTAGCCACTAGTGTAACTAGGCCTTTGATTCCGAGGTTGGTTTTCCCATCAGAATGGGAAAAGTGAGTTGGCTAGTTTCTCAAAGAGAGCAAGCAAGGGTATATGCCAAGTCAAACATGTCTTCTGAAATCAAGGATCTACGCCGAGTGATTGATTGGTAATACATGTGAGCATAAATTGAGGGTGTCGGAAGAGTGGGAGGGCCCATGTATGAATGAGAGACTCACCCAGATTAAGACTGAAAGGGAAGATTGTGGCCAGCAGATGGCTGTTCCCATCTGCAAGACCCGCCCCACAGAAATTCTGGGGGAATGTATATAAAACTCGATCCAAGTCCCAACATACTCATCCCTCCTCGTCGCTACCTTCCATCATCATCAACAGGACGACTGTGACCGGTAGAGAATATGGCCATCCTAGTGCAATGGGTAGTTATAACACTGTACACGTACCGAAACTCATCCTTGCAAGTCTTGGTAATCCATCCATCCATTGCTGCATCATGGTATACAACTCCAAAAGAGACAGAATGTTTCATGGTATATTGACAAGTTGATGGGAAGAGATGGGGAGATGTTTGCGAAGTAGGGCATGTACCTGGAGAGCAGATGGGCAATGAATGAATCATAGAGAACTCCTTAATATTCTTCTCTTTTTGATTGGTTGGTTTGAACTGTGCAGTTTGGACTGTAGGGATGCCAAAACTGATAGTGAATGTAAGCGGTACTAGGACCAACTAATCCTTCTTTATGATTTAGATGCACATATCATATCATAGTTACCTGAAAGCTCGACTTTGAAAGTAGGAAACTCGTAAACTTCTTACCCTATGGTTTTTATACTTGCATTTATGTCATTTCTAATTTGCTTCTGCCAGTGCTCCATATTATTTTCTCTGTGTGTCTTTTTCATTTTTCATGCAATTACATGAGCGCTTTTGCGCTTTCAGCTTCATACTACCTTTTAACAATCGCTTCCCCACTTTCACTCCTTGCATCGCTTTAGGTATCCATTTCGTTTCCTCGTAACCATGGCACACACTACAAGTTTTGTGACAAATTAATTAGAACTAGAAAGCATCCTGAGTTTGTTGCTGAAATTTAATGAGGCCATTCAAGTTATAAAATTGCCTTATTTCAAGTATAGTTAAACATGCATGTGTTCTACTTGTGATCACAATAATTAATAGAAAATGAATGTGATGGGGATGGCCTAATTTAGAGCCACATTTGATCAATAAATTTTTTTTTCTATAAATGATTACAACATCAAGAACATTTTATTGAGGTTTTGTCTCAAAACTATTGAGTTAGAACCTAGTTTTTCCTACTTATTATCCTATATTTAACTTAGTGGGTTTTCATTTCTTCCTACATGTCTAGTCCCATTTTGAAAATTGTTAAAACTTCATTGGGTTTATATAGTGGGGAGTTGTATTTTTGGCATGGCCTATTGGAGGCTTGTCAATTGAATTTTGGACTTTGGATTTAGAATTAGCTTTGGATTTAGATTTGGGTTTGAATTTTTTTTTAGAAACTTAGTAAGTCCTTTGGCAAAGATTTTTTTTTGAGAAATTATCTTCAAGACATTGAGGAGAATGGGGCTAAAGCCTATTAAAATAATCACTTTTGATGAAAACCCAACCACATGATATAAGTCAAACCAAGTCTAATGATTTTATGGAAAAAATAAGTTAGTGAGTGATTGGGTTGAACACTTATTAATTTCTCATTTCTGACTTCGAGTATTCGAAACCTGTGAAAATGAGCATGAGTTCATAGGCTTTATGATTGGGGTATTTCAAACAGATTTATACCCTTGATAAACTCACCCTATGTGAGTGTGAAGGTGAGTCGGTCTCTAAAGCAATCATGAAACTAAGATCCAACATAAAACTCTTAATGTGTAGTTTTATATATTGGTAGGCACACTATAGTTCTCTAAAGTGAAAGTGTGTGTGTGTTACAATATTTAGAAAGTCGATTAGGATTTTCGATTCAAAACTAACACTATTGGGGTCCTAGACAGATTATGACCAAGTAATATTAATGCAAATATTCAAATCTAAAAGATACTTTCATTTATGTACTGGATATTCACGAATAGCCTCTTTTAAGTCTTTTTATAATTTTGATCTACGTGAAGAATTATTGGGGCTTTGTCTTAAAACTATTGAGTTAAAACTTAGTTTTTTCTACCTATTACCCTACATTTACCAAAGTTAGTAGGTTTTCATTTCTTCTTAAAAGTTTAGTCTCACATTGAAGACTATGAGAACTTGAATTAGGTTTATACAGTGAGGAGTTGCATTTTTGGGCAAGGCCCATTAGGGGCTTGTCAATTAAACTTTGAACTTTGCCCCTTGGACCTGGATTTGGGTTTTGGTATAGGTTTCAATTCAGTCTGGTATGACTAAGTTTAGTTTGGTTGGTCTTGGTTAAAGTCATTCTTGGACTTTGACAATTCCTTTTGGTACTTGGGATGAATTTATCCTCAAGACTAAGACCATCTCTCTTCAGTTGTTGACCAACCCAATTTATAAGTTTTTGCCAACTATTTTGGAACGTTGGAGCCACCTTTCCTCCAAGACCCATTTAATGGTCTAATGTTTCTAGATTATCCCTCTTAATTTTAGGCTATTGATCGTTAAACTGTGCCCTGCTTTTCAGACGAATTTGACTGAGTTACGACAATTTATGACTAATTGATTGTCCTTTTCATCATTGAACTTAGCCCAAACTATAAACTCTCTTCTACTAGCGGTTTGTCCATTATGATCATTCATTGCTAGCCATTAAGCACCTTTTATTGCTAACGATTAGGTTGAGGCCTATATATACCCCAGCTATTTCACTTTCTCTCTCTTTTTAGCGCTCTTCTTGCCTCTCTCTCTCTTTCTTTAGTGAATTCAGACCTTGACTTAGTCAATATTCTACTCAAGTTGAGCTTAGGGTGAATCTAAAGTCAAGAGGTTATTCAAGGTGGTCCATGTCGAGTTGCTCGGTCTTACATTGTTTCACGAGTAGGCTGAAGCTCGATTGTATCTTGAGAGTGGAGTTGTATGAATACCCATTGCACTAAAGACTCAGTCCCAAGTGGCACAACTATCATTTTAAAGATAGTGCATCTATAGTGTGCCTCCAAGCGCACCTTCTTAAAGCTCAATTGTCATACCAATTGAGGTAATTTTCCCAACACATTTTGCACAGTGCAACATATGGACTTACACACAGATTGCTTGCTACTGACTTTTAGAATGGTTAAAGGAAAATTAAAGGCAGTGTAAACCCTCTCCGGCAAAATTGTCGGAGGGGGTAAACAAAAAAAAAATGGGGGGAAAGGCAGTTCCCCAAAAATCGGGGAACCTCCTTTCTCTGATCTGCGATGAGGGGGGGGGGGGTGAGGGTTATCCTCACCCCACCGTGAGGGCTATAAGTAGCCCTCACGGTGCACCCTCCCTCACATTCGACAGCAGGAGAGCGCAGAGAGAAAGAGAGTGAGAGAGAGATTGAGCAAGAGGAGAGAAGGGGCACAAGGGTGTGTACCGGAATCCGACGTCGGCAACAGGTGAGTCCTCCCCATTCCCTTCTTCCTTGTTTCCTTTCTTGCTGAGCAACACAAACCGACAACCATGGCTGTCGGCGAGCACCTGTCAAAAGAAAAAAAAATGAAAAGATATTACACACACACAGAGAGAGAGAGAGGGTCTGCCGACAGATCGACGCCGGTGCCGATCCCCTATAGCAGGGTGAGTCGGCCAGCGCCGACAGCTGGCTCGGACCCGGTGGGTACAGAGCGAAGGCCGACCGGGGGTCGCTGCCCCCTCTCTATGAACGAAAGGGGCTTTGCCCCTTTCGACTCATTTTATGAGTCTGAGCTCGGTTTGGGTGTGACCCAAACCGAACCGGTCAGTCTGGGTCACGCCCAGACCGAGGAATGTTCAGAAAAAAAAATGGGTTCGGTCTAGGTCCGACCCAGACCGAGTCAGTCTGGGTCCGACCCAGACCAGACCGAGTCGGTTTGGGTCCGACCCAGATCAGAACCCGAGTTTGGGTCAAGAAAGAAAGAAAAAAAATAAAGTAGGAACCAGTTCTGGTCTAATCGGTTTATGAAGGTCGGTTAGACCAAACCGGGTCTGAGCCAAACTGGTTTGAACCAAACCGGGTCAAACTGGACCAGTTTGGGTCTGATTGGATCTGGGTTCTTAGTCTGAATCCAGTTTGAACTGGACCTGTTCTAGATCCAGATTGACTGGTCAAGATCTGTTTGGATCAGTCTCAAACCCATATCAGAATTGGGTCTGGATCTGGTCAGACAGATCTGAATCCAGTCAGACAACTCTAGATCAAATCAGACAGTTATGGATCAATTCAGACAGGTCTGGATTCAGTTAGACTATTCTGGATCCAGTCAGATAGTTCTGTATCTAGTCAAACAATTCTGGACCCAGATGGGTTATGGATTTGGATGAAGTTGAACTATTTTAGATCCAGATCACAGATGGATCTGAATTAGGTAATTCTGGAGTTGTACCGAAATCTGAAATGACCAGAATATCCATTTGAATACCCGAGATCCATTTTGGTAAAATGGACATAACTTTGCACCCCGAACTCGGAATCGAGTGAGGTTTGATGCGTTGGACTCGTATCGTAGAGAGGAATCTAATGGTTTATGACATTTAGTCAAATTAGTGATACAAAAATTGAGGGTTCATGAGTAAATTTGGTAAGGGTATTTTGGTAATTTGATTATAATATAAGAAGTTTTGTGTATTAATATGAGCATGTTATGTAATAACCAGATCACACTGTTAGAACTTTGTGAGATCCGATTATGGTGAGAGTACAACGTTCACACTCGAGGTAAGAGATATTATAAGCAAATTTTAGATATGAATAAACGCTTTCACGTTGCATGTTATTTTAATGTTATAAATGTTATGTGATTAGCATGATAGTTTTTTAGTGAGACCATGACATGCATAAACTTTCATGCTTGTCATTGTGAGTTGATTTATATACATGTTTATTGTGATATTCACATTAGTTGTGATATGTCATGCATGATAGAAAGAAATTATATTGTGATTGCATGTCTATATGATCATTAATATCATGCATTGTGATGAGACTATATTTAGATTAGAGTCCCATTTAGTCTATTTATGTTGTAGGAATGAATATTTTGAGATCAGCATGCATGACCCCTTAAATCCTAGAAGCGGCGACCTGTAGCAAGGGCTACCTGGTTCGTGGCTAGAGTGCAACCACCATGGAGAGTGGGCCACCGTTGATTTAACAATGTAGAGACACTACATCATTGCGTGCTAAGTGAGAGAGATGTGAGTTCTAATGTCATCATGAGCTTAAGAATGAGATTTGTTGTGATCAGTCATGATATCACTCGTGAGAGAATAAGTGAATTGTGAGTTTGATAATGCGGTTCAATGTGTGAACTTAGTTATAACTTAGGATTACACTCACACTGGTTTGGGACTCTGGAGGATCATGGATGGTTGATAACCATCATGGTTAGGATGTAACATGAACCATAACGAGATTGAGAGCTTGACCTCCCGGTTAGCTACCGGTGGAGTCCCCATGGTGGTTCAATGCAGTGCCTGGTGGTCCGGGGACCACTGAGAGTGTATGGTTCATTGTCTGACCAACATGTAAAATTGACGTGTTCTACGAGGTTGCTACGCTCATAGATGGCTATTACCGGTATAACCCACTTAGTGATAGTTGTTGTGAGAGAGTATTTGAGAATGATAATGATGAGTAATTAAAATATACAAACATGTATGATGTATCGAGAACTAAACTAAGACTAGGGGCTTAGAGCCCACTACAGTTGTAAGTTAATTGTTTATTTTACTTATAATTATTTTTTACTAGGTTGTAGACTCATTTCATTTTTGTTAATTACAACTGTAGGTTCCAGGCATTAGACTCATCACGTCGTGAGTAACTTCTTCTTCAGTAGAGTATTTGGTATACTTCTCTTACTTGTTATTGAATAAAAATGTATTTTGCTTTTCTTTTGTCATAAATGATGAACTTTGTAAGAAAAAATGTGATGATGGTAATAAAATTAAAAGTTTTTTTAACCATGTTTTCTTTGTGTAAACTTTGCACTCTTTCTTTTGAGAAGTAATATCAACCGAACTCGGAATCTTTGAGGTCCCAGATCGAGGTGTTGCACGCAGTTTGTTTGAGCATTCAACCCCTCTCCACACTAGATGAACTAGCTATGTTATTTCACATGGCTGTATAGAAGCCATTTAGTGGGCAGACCCAATCTAAGTGACTGGATCATGACTGACCCTCTTGCCACATTTCCTTTTTTTTTTTTTAGTGGAATTTTTACATGTCGAATGTATGTCAAGATTTCATTTGGTTGGTCCGGAGCTGCCTCCTTTACATATTTTTCCAGTGGAAAGAACCGAATCAAATCAAATTCTAATTACCTGAATGTCACCCATATCCTAAGGTGTGGTTTTAATTTGTAAGATGATCTTGCCGGTACGGGGGCAGGTATTTATTTCGACCCACAGAAAGCAAACTTACCCATCTGGGCCACTAAATTCCAAAAGACATCAAGCCTATGAAGATTATAGGCAGGCTCCCCATCTGTTTCAAAAGAGACAGAGCACTAGCGATTACTTTCAGGTGGGTGTTGATCGACTGTACTGTAACCATGTCATAATGATTCGTGCATCCAGAATTGACTCGAAAGTTCGATTTTTTTTTTTTCAAAAATGGGACACGAGGACACAGAATTTTTTATTTTTTAATCAATGAAAACTATTTTTTGAATATTTTAACATTAAATAATATTTTTATTAAAATAAAATTTTAAATATAAAAACATTTTTATAATGCCGTACATGTCGTGTCACTAGGAAAACACAGCCAAAATAGCGTATCCCTTTCTTTGACATAGACTTTAACTAAATCTCTGCTCATATATCGACTTTTGCGTATCCCTTTACCATTACAGAAATGTGTATTAGTAAACAATTTCATCGTCCGTCCAAACAATGTGACTTAGCATTTTTTTTTTTTTTGGCTAGGCCTAGAGAAAATCCTCCCTCCATGACTGGCTGCACATTGCAGGCCTGCCGTTGGTAAAACCCTTGATGTCTCCCTTACTCATTAGGGTGTATACCCAGCTTCGACCTTGTGGCAAGGGATGTCCCATCGTAGGTTTCGAACTCATGACTTCTCGTGAACTTGGTGGCATTAACAAATTGCTCCTACCAAATGAGCGGAGGTGACTAAGCACTTGATGCTTATTGCTTACAGCTACATGCTCCCGACATACCAACAGGGGCTGCGCTTGTCTGGCATGAGCAGTTAGTTCACTTCTCCTTGTATTGGGACGTTGCAAGTTCGAATCCCAAATGGTTTGGTTGTATAACTAGTAGGGGTCTGCCCTAACCCCAGCTTTCTTTGTCCAAACAAAACTATTTTCCCGACATTGTCAATACTGATCCAGAGAATGTGTGAACAAAATCAAGAAAAGATATATGTGGAAGACAGGTACCACATCAAGATTTACTGAAAAATGAACATGGTGATGTTTAACTTTGACAGTTTTGGCTGTGTTGAATGCATATTTAATTTGGTTATTCTATAGGTCGAAAGTAATTGGCTACTCGTCCATCAAAATTGTAACTGGTGTAACCAAGTTCATCCACTAATCAGTTTTGGTACTTAGACGTGATCATGATCGATGTTATGTGAACTAGAGTGCAGACATTGACCACATTTCTGGAATACTTGAGGGATATGCATATGCAACAAGTTGTCTTATTTTTCCGACATTTACGCATTTAATTCTGAAAATGCTTCAAACACACACTGAAACTTTGGGCTATAATAATAATAATAAAAAAAACACATAAGTTTTTTATATCGTCAAAAAACGCACTTAAACTTTTGATGGTTAATTGAAAAAAAAAAAAAAACTCAGGCATTACTTTTGTCAAAGTTTCATTAAATGCATGCATGTCGAAATTACCAAAACTTAATTAGGTGTGTTTTTATTATCTCCAAAAACTTGGGTGCATTTTCGATTTTTTTTCAAAAAAAATTATTTTTTTGACTGTAAGTAATTTTATCTTATTAACTCAACTTGGTTGAACGATAACCTAAGTTAATTTGACGAAAATGTGTTTTTAATTAGGAGATCATAAATTTTAGGTGTGCTTTCAACAATATAAAAAGCTTAGGTGTTTTTTTTTTTAGTTTTCCTTTAATTTTTTGTTTTGATTTAAAGAAATAGGCTCTCAGTTGTTTGACCCATCATCAATGAAACCCAAAAATAACTTTTAATTCTCCAAATTCAATTCCAATATGTTGAGCAGATATTATATTTTTTGCTGTATTCCATTTTTGACAAACTGGTCCTCAGATGTATCATAAATCGTTGATGTCTGCATATGATTGTTTTTACTTTTTTGAACAGTTATAACGTTACAACGATTATGTCTGAATCAATAATATATAAAACAAAATGGCATCCTTGTGGGTCCAATCCAATCTAGAACTGAATTAAGCATGTATGTTCTTCCTGGATGCAAATGAATCGGAAATAGACCCGTCTAGACTCATCAGGGTAGAGACTACACGGTCTTGCACCATTAATTATGTGACTCAGCTTGACTAGAAAGGTTTTTTTTTTTTTTTTCATTCTTATATTTTATATCTTTGAGAGCCAACCAAAAAGATCTTAGATCCAATTTGGTTGGTCCAATCGATTTAATCCCTAACAATAGGGTTTGATTCTAGGGATCGGATTTGGCATGGGGCTCACAAAAACTCTGAGCATTTTAGGCACTGAATCTTAAGTCTCCATCATTTTAAGCCCAAATTCACGTATCCATGTATGGATGCGTGAACCTTGAGATCATGGTGTCTCAAACGCAATATCACTTGGATTTGACATGCAAGATTTTTCAAATCTTTCTCTACTTCCTTGACCATATATATATATATATATATGACACAATTAAGCCCACTTGGTGTGGTCCTAACTCAGCCAGGTTTTACCTTACTTTCATTGGCTCAGAACTAGGCCAGTCCGACAAATGCAAAATGAGGTCATTCTGCATTCGGATCCAATAACACGCTGATGATACCGGTAAGCCGAAATCATGATTTTCAAAATATATGTCATCCAAACAGGCCCATTGACGTTTCGCCATAAAGATTGTTCTTGATCTGGGTGATCTTTTGAGAAAAAAACCAACCCTGTTGCTGTCATGTACAAGTAGATTGAAGCTTTTTGGCAAAAGCATCTACCGGTTTTTTAATATTATTAAGAACAACACTGAATTTTACGCAACTGGTGGCTGGGGGGCAAACGGGTGGGAGTTCTAACTTAATTGGATCCAATTCAAAACGTGCATATTGATTGGTCGATGCAAATATATGAAAAGGATATAAACAGATAGACCATGTAGCCGCTCGGCTTTGTGAAACATAACAAACCATGTCCCAGAATGTATAATAATTATTCGGAGGGGGCGTTCTTCTGAAGTTACAGATAGGGGGGTGTCAACGGATCGGGTTTGGTTGAGACTCAGGTGAATCCAGATTTTCAGGTATGGCATTGGGTCCAGACCTGAGTCTAATCAGGTTCACTATAAGAAAAACTACACAAGAACCCAAAAAAGAACTACATGAACCAAACCCGGACTATACCCTGTAAAATCATATTTTTTATAATTTTTACATTGAAAACTTACTGGCCTTAACCGGAACTCGAGTCGGGACCGGGTCTAGTACAAAATTTCACAAACTATACCCGGGTACATGTATTAATCAGACTTTCGGGTCTGAACCCAAGTCTTAATCGGGTCTTCTTATTTATCACCATACTCGGACCCTATAGGGTTTGGTTCGGGTGGGGTCCAGGTAAACCAGGCCAGTTTGACACCCCTAGTCAAACATGACATGACGGTGCACATCATTTTTCTGATTCTGCTACTATGCTGGCTTGTTTGTTTCATGTAATTTTCTTGAAAAAAAAGCTAAGTTGGCATCCCTTTCCCTTTCATTCTGCGTAAAATAAACATCAAATCATTATGGCAGGAAAGTGCTATGCCACACAAATCAACTTTAGTTTTTTTTTTTTTCTGAACACTTACCACTTTTCATGTGCAAATTTTTTCATATACCTCTTCTCTATGAAAGCACGATCATGAGAAGACAAAGTGGCAAGATTTTTTAAGAAAACTGTGCCCTTTTTCATGAAAGGACAGTAGTAGTTGTTCAGGAGTCAAATCAAGGGAAAGTTCCTCAAAGAAATCGGTAGCATATATGGTTCAGCCCACTACAAAGCCAACAGTCTAGACCAAGAGACAAGATTCTGTCAAAAAGAATGACGGTAGCTTTCTCTGTCAAAAAGAATGCATGCGTAGGATGCCCAAATGCTTAATGTGATTTCTAAGGCCTCGTTTGTTTCATGCAACTAACATAAGAAGGTGCTGAGCAGGCAAAAGCAAGCTTGATATAACCATTTTCCAAAACAAACAACAAATCTTCATGGTTGGTAAGTGTCATGATGGCACAAGTGTGCCCCCCACATGATGCCAACATGAAAGCTGCTGAGCTGGTAGACTTCTTTTAGAAATCCATGCACAAGCTTTTTCTTTACATGGGAATGAAACAAACGGGGCCTAAATGGTTGGCCTTGGACTTTATAATGCTAACATGTGTTTTATTCATGACATGTTTCCTCCTTTTAAAAGCCCAGCCCTGACTGCAGCAAATAGTTTGATTTGTCCATATGAAATATATTTTTATTAATAATTGTAGCCATTTTTTATTTTATCTCAAAAAAAAAATCTGGGGTGCTGCCCCCGAACCCCAGACTATCACACCATTTTTTTTCCATGTTTGCCCTCCCCCCCCTCACATGAATCATAGCTACGCCCCCCCCCCCCATAGCCAACTCTAAAACTGGTCCATGACCTGAGATAAACTCGAACCCTGTCATGGTTCTAAGAGTATCACAGTTTTTAATTTTGAATGTTACAAGCGCCATAGTGGAAAACTGAGCCCTGTTATGTAGCTTTGAATGAAATCAGCAGCTTGATGAAAATGAGGTTTAAGCACCCTATTTTATGTTTGAACAGCCTATGTAACATTTTGAACTAGATTCAATTTCATTGTATAAGGATATTCCCATCTACATATTTTAAAAAAAGTTACTCAAAAACTGAGTTATTACATTCAATTACTTACTCTTTCTCAATGCACTTCCCACCTGAAGTGTAAAATGACATTTTTGTCCTTTTTATAAAACATCTCATCTTATCCTCTTTGGTTAAAGGAATCGCCAACGAGCGAATTTAGTGACTTTACTTCACAAAGCAGTGATCAATAACTTCAGGACCGATCAAGAGGGAAGCAGATCAGGTCATGCTGAACATGAGCTTTTTTACTCATGCCAACATCGAGGCCGTCCGTTTTGTATTTTGAAAAGTTAAAAAGTCAACAGAAGGCATTCATCCAAAATGCAAACCGACGGCCACGATGTTGGCATGAGCAAAAAGCTCATGTTCATCATGACCTGATCTGCTTCCGATCAAGAATGCCTTTGAAACATAAATCATAAAATCAGGCGGCTAAATGTAATAACTAAAGTGTTAGTCGGCTTTCGGATTTATGTTGCAAACAGTTCAGATTTCCCATCACAAAATACATTGGGGAGTCGGATCAAATTGGATCCGGAACAGCCAAATTTTGCAAAAGCCCCACCCGTTTGCAACCCTAGAACTTAGGTGGCTTTTTTCAAATTATTTTTAAGAAAAGAAAAACCTCTACATCTTTATCATAAAGAATCAAACCGGAGAAAATCATACCCCAAAATCTCAAGAGGGTGGTGTATGTTCCCCCCGGATGATTCACCGAATCCCACGTCTGTGTTCGGGGCTTTGAATGAGCACCACGTATACAAGCACATGGGGCTCGTATTCCCGTGTATGTTGACATAACTTTGCATCGGACCCTGGTGTTGTTGCAAAGACTTAAGTACCCTTTCTTGCTATTCTTCTCATAAATTGATGGTTTGAAAAAATGAGAAAAATGCCCTTCATTCAAAAAAGAAAAAACAAACAGTTCAAAAAAAGGACAAACATGTCCTCCATCCAGAAAGTCGAGGATGATGTTGACTCTTCAAAGTCTTCTTCTTCTTTCTCCGTTCAAAAAAAAGACACACATGTCCTCCATCCAGAAAGTCGAGGATGATGTTGACTCTTCAAAGTCTTCTTTTTTTTCTCCGTTCAAAAAAAGGACAAACATGTCCTTCATCCAAAAAGTCGAGGATGATGTTGACTCTTCAAAGTCTTCTTCTTCTTTCTCCGTAAAGCACTGTAAAACCCTCTCTCTCTCTCTCTCTAGAGAAGAAATCAAGGGAGGCAAAGAGTTCTCCCTGGAGAAGGCCATGAACATCAACCCTCTCACTCTCTCTCCCTTCTCTCTCTACTTCTGTGCATATCCAACAGATGATCCTACATTGCTCCATCAAACACCGACTGACATGCACACTGATTGTAGCATCGTTCAACTTGAAGAGTTGTGGAGTCTGATTCAGGGTTTTTGCCTTTACAGGAGAAGGGTTTGGGGGCTCCTCCCAGCGTGAGTAGCATCGTTCAACTTGATTCGTTGTGGAGCCTGATTTAGAGTTTTTGCCCTTACAGGAGGGGGGTCCGGGGGCTCCCCCCCGGTGCAAAAATTTTTGGGCCTTCCAACAACGATTTGTAGTATTATTGGGCTTTTCTACAACGATTTGTAGTATTATTGGGCTTTTCTACAATAATTTGTAGTATTTTCGGGTCTCCAACGAAACACTATAGTGATTTGCAGAAGACACTACAAATCCCTATAGCGATTTGCGGAAGACACTACAAATCGCAAATCGCTATAGTGATTTGTAGTATCTTCCGTAAATCGCTATAGCGATTTGTAGTGTCTTCTGTAAATCGCTATAGTGATTTGTAGTGTCTTCCGCAAATCGCTATAGCGATTTATAGATTCTTCCGCAAATCGCTAAAGCGATTTATAGTGTCTTCCACAAATCACTATAGCGATTTGTAGTGTTATTCAATAAACAAATCGTTGTAAATCGCTACCTGAATTAGGACCAACTTGTCAGAGCCATATCTCCCTAACCGAAGGTCATATTCCAAATCCGTAAAAGGTGGTGTCTTCATTATTGAGTCTAGTTTATTTCTGTAAATTTTGAGCAATTTTTATTGTCATTTCATTTCTCATTTTAACTAAAAACTAGACCCCCATTATTTTGTATTATTTGAGTTGCACAACACCATTCTCGCTTGACATCCACATCTTGATTTTGGCATGCTCCTTGTTGGATTTTTCATTGATTTCTTCCAACCTTGCTTGGAACAAACATATGTCTTTCTCACCACGACACCCTGTGCATTTTTTGACCACGACACCCGGAACCCGTGCCGGGGGGAGCCCCCGGACCCCCCTCCTGTAAGGGCAAAAACTCTAAATCAGGCTCCACAACGAATCAAGTTGAACGATGCTACCCACGCTGAGAGGAGCCCCCAAACTCTTCTCCTATAAGGGCAAAAACTCTAAATCAGGCTCCACAACGAATCAAGTTGAACGATGCTACCCACGTTGAGAGGAGCCCCCAAATCCTTCTCCTGTAAGGGCAAAAACTCTGAATCAGGCTCCACAACGAATCAAGTTGAACGATGCTATCCACGTTGGGAGGACCCCCCAAACCCTCCTCCTATAAGGGTAAAAACTCTGAATCAGACTCCACAACTCATCAAGTTGAATGATGCTACCCACACTGGGAGGAGCCCTCAGACCCTCCTTCTGTAATGGTAAAAACTATGAATCAGACTCCACAACTCTTCAAGTTGAATGATGCTACCCACGTTGGGAGGAGCCCTCAGACCCCCCTTTTCTGTAAGGGTAAAAACTTTGAATCAGACTCCACAACTCTTCAAGTTGAATGATGCTACCCACGTTGGGAGGAGCCCCCAGACCCCTCTCCTGTAAGGGTAAAAACTCTGAATCAGGATCTACAACTCATTTTGTTGAATGATGCTACCCACGTTGGGATGAGCCCCCAAACCCTCCTCCTGTAAGGGTAAAAACTCTGAATCAGGCTCCACAACAGTCAATGTGCAGGTCAGTCGGTGCTTGATGGAGCAATGTAAGATCTTCTGTTGGATGTGCATAGAAACAAAAATAGAAAGGAGAGAGAGAGTGAGAGGGTTGATGTTCATGGCCTCCTCCAGGGGAGATTCTTTCTTAGATAATCCTGCAGTGCAGAGACTGAGTCTTAAATAATCATCTTCGGGGCACTTAAGTCTTTACAACCACTCCTTTTCAAGAATCGTCATTTTTTTTGGCACCAATGGAGGAGAGGGTACTTAAGTCTTTGCAATCGCATCAAACTCCAACGCTAATTAATGCTGACAAACATGGGGATACGAGACGCACATGCTTACATACGTGGTGCTTTTTGGGACCCCCGAACATGAGATGTAGCTAACTGCCCTGTTCGGAGGGGGGGGGGGGGACATATAACCTGCTTCGCAAAATCTCGCACCAAACACTACAAATAACGTACATCCATTTATCGTGTCATGTACTCTAACAAGATGACTCGTCGTGTCATGTACTCTAACAAGATGACTCGAATGGATACGTGAATATCAGTAGAGTGCGTCTGAACCAACCCAGCCACCATGAACTGGCTTGGAGATTCAGCTGCCATGATGATAAGAGGAAGCAGGATTGTAAAGAGAGAGAGAGAGAGAGAGAGAGAGAGAGAGAGAGAGAGAGAGAGCAACCACGAAGAGAGGAGGAATTGGAAAGCGAGAATATGATGAGTGGGGCGTGAGATTGTGAAAGTCGAGTGGGGCCCTTGTGTCGACAGCAGCACAGAATCCAGTAACAATTTGCAGATCTTCCAAAAGGATTGGGGTCAAAACTTTCGAAGTCATCACTAATAGTTTTCACTCCCAAAGTGACAATTTTGCGAGAACGTCTCCCCTATAAATAGCGCTGGTCCTAATGTTGAACACCAACTCTCAGAGAGAGAGAGAGAGAGAGAGAGAGAGAGAGAGAGAGATTTTCTGAACCATCCAATACTCATGTCTAACCAAGAGTTGTTCTCTAGGAAGATAGCATGCAACTCCCATGGAGAGGACTCATCTTACTTCTTAGGTTGGAAGGAATATGAGAGAAACCCATATGATGAAACCAACAACCCAACAGGAATCATACAGATGGGTCTTGCAGAGAATCAGGTAAAGCTCAAAACCAACCAACCAAAACAATGGTGTTTCTATGCTTCTCTTATATATTTCCTCCTATCTTTTGATTAATAGTTCAAACATATATGTATGTGGTTGGTCTGATTGAGAGGCATATAATTCCTTAGCTTTCCTTCGATCTCTTGGAGACGTGGCTCTCTCAAAACCCCAAAGCAGCTAGCTTTGTGAACAACGGCGCATCCTTGTTCAGACATATGGCACTGTTTCAAGACTATCGTGGTCTGCCGTCATTTAAGAAAGTAAGGGACATATCTTTCTCTCTCCTTTTTGCTGTGGTTCCTCTTCTTGTGAATATTGTCGAGTATGTGGTATATAATTTTTGTTGGCCAGGGCCTAGGAAATCAATTCTTCCTGGTATTTCTCTATTCCACCATTCATTATATGCTTGTTTTTCAAGTATCAATCACTCCACATATATCCCTCAAGCCACATAGGAGGGAAAGTTTTATTTTTTTTGGCTCTCATGAGTTCTAATAAGATAAGAAGGTTTCATTTTTGTCCTCTTGTGCATGGGCAGGCATTGGCTGAATTCATGGGTGAAATTAGAGGCAACAGAGTGAGGTTTGATCCAAACAGACTGGTTCTTACTGCTGGAGCTACGTCGGCAAACGAAACCTTGATGTTTTGTCTGGCTGACCCAGGAGAAGCCTTTCTTCTTCCCACTCCATACTACCCTGGGTACTTTATCATTAACTTGGTGTTTAATGGATAGTATAGAACTTGATTTGTCATTATTTTTCCTTATCTATATGCGATTGGAGACAAATATTTGTACCAATGTAGATTGACTTGCAGGGAGAAATCCAACCCTTAATCGAAAAGAAAAAACTCAACCCAATAGAGAAAAACCAAGGAATAAAAGAAAGAAAATTCACTAATAAAGATAAGATAGAACTTGATTTGTCATTGTTTTTCCTTATCTATATGCGATTGGAGACAAATATTCGTACCTATGTAGATTGACTTGTAGGGAGAAATCCAACCCTTAATCAAAAAGCAAAAACTCAACCCAATAGAGAAAAACCAGGTAGAAAAGAAAGAAAATTCACTAATAAATTACTTGTTCACACCAAAGCACAAATCACACACACACATTCAAAAATTGGTAGCTGCTCACTCGTTGGGTGCTCAAACGGTCACTCACGCTGAGTGTCCATCTCGCAGCGTGATGGACGCTGAGTGACCTTCATCAATTGAACACATAACGAGTGAGCAGCTATGCATCTCTCTCTCTCTCTCTCTCTCTCTCTCTCTCTCTCTCTCTCTCTATATATATATATATATATATATATATATAAAAGCATTGAGACCCTTTCTACACTTCTAACATAATTTCAACGACTTTTTTAATCGACCCAATGCAAGTTACTAAAATCTATTTTTAACCCCTCATTAATTACTAACTAATGCATATACTTCACATTCTTTCTCTACATGGACCATTCACATATTAACCTTTCACCTGGCCCATAACATTTACTATGCATTAAATAAATTAACATGCTCATGCAACCCACGTAAATACTAACTTTACTTCTAAAATCTTTACACATGGACTAAAATGCCCTAAACACATATGAAGAAGACAAAATTGCTTTTGGAATAAAACCCAAGAACACACTACAATTTAAGATGGTTTTCTCATTCAGACCATGAACCTTCCATAAATATCTGAAATGAAAAATTGAATATACAATCACGACCATCTTTTCCACATTTATGTTTCACGCTTTATTGACTAATAATTGAATCCTCATGTTGGTTGTCGGCCAGATTCGACAGAGATCTCAAATGGCGCACTGGAGTCGAAATCGTGCCCATACATTGTCATAGCTCCAATGGCTTCCAGATAACCCAAACAGCATTGCAAGAGGCTTATGATGATGCGGTAGGTCGCAAAATGAAAGTAAAGGGTGTCCTAGTAACCAATCCTTCAAATCCTTTGGGAACAACAATGAGCCCCAACGCCCTTAAGACTCTTTTGAACTTTGTTGGTACCAAAGGAATACATCTCATCTGTGATGAAATATACTCAGGCACTGTTTTTGCATCTCCTAGCTTCACCAGTGTTGCAGAGGATGCATTATTAGCAGAATGTAATGTATCACGTGATTATGCTCACATTGTTTATAGCCTTTCAAAGGATTTAGGCCTACCGGGATTTCGTGTTGGTGCAATCTACACTTGCAATGATCATGTCTTAGCTGCCGCAACGAAGATGTCGAGCTTTGGATTGGTTTCATCTCAAACACAGTATCTGCTCTCTGTACTGCTGTCCGATAAAAACTTCACTCTCAATTACATTAGACAAAATCACAAGAGGCTGAGATGGCGGCAGAAGCAACTCGTTTCTGGGCTAAAACAGTGTGGAATCAGTTGTTTGAAGAGCAACGCCGGTTTGTTTTGCTGGGTGAACATGAATCACCTCATGGAGAGTCCCAGTTTTGAAGGAGAGATGCAGCTGTGGAAGAAGATGCTACATCAAATTGGGTTGAACATCTCACCCGGTTCATCCTTCCATTGCTCCGAACCAGGTTGGTTCCGAGTCTGTTTCGCGAACATGTCGGAGAAGGTGCTATCACTCTCACTCCAAAGAATCAAAACCTTCGTCAAGCAAACTGCCAATGACCAATGCCAACGGAAGGCATTGGCGAGGCCAATCAAACAAACAGTGCCTCGGAAATCTTTGTTCTCTCGATGGATTTTTCATCCCGATTCATCATAGTCAGAACATTTCTAGATAGTCTTAGTATATATGTTCTATCACAATCCGTGTGTATACAGGTCATTTTTTATATTTCCTTGTTTTTCTTTCACTCCTTTTTGTTGGACAAAAACAGAATACACAGGCTAAATAGAACAAGAGAAACAACACACTAAAACATTTATCTTTAATACCTATTTCTCATTCTCCCGTCATACACAAAACAAGGTAACATAAAGTACTTATAGACAACAAGAAAAACTAATTATAACAGCATTAGGTTCCCACTAACACAAGTGGCTAAAACTAAAAACAAATAACCCCACGTATTTAGGATTTGTTAACTAAATGTTAGCCCTTTTCACATAGTGGGCAGAACTTAACTCCTTAAAAAAAACTACTAACTTTTTCTTTTAAAAAAAAAAAAAATAGCATGATCCCATGACTCATAACTATCCACAACACAACCAAGCAAACCACATCGTAGAGCATCATCTCACATTGCTCTCCCTTGATGCGACATCCCACACACACCTAATTCACTTCTGAATTTAACAAATTTTGAAAATGCTAAAGATTTAGTAAATCCATCAGCTACTTGTTCTTCAGATGAACATCTCTTGGCTGCAACTAGTCCTCTTGGCACATCATCTCTAATGAAATGATATTTGATCTCCACATGCTTTGTTCTTCCATGAAAACCATGATTTTTTGTCATAAGAAATCTCTGTAGGCCTTTCTTGACTTAGCTTGACATCTTGTAAAATTCTTTTCATCCAAATGGCTTGACATGTTGCTGTAGAAACAACTATGTATTCAGCTTCTGCTGATGATAGCCTCACTGAATTTTGTTTCTTTGAACTCTAAGTAACTGCTCTGGACCCGAAGGTGAAGATGAATCCACTTGTGCTTTTTCGATCATCTGCTGCACCTGCCTAATCACTATCTGAAAAATCACATAAACTAAGGTTAGCGGTTGGTTTATACCATATTCCAAAATCAACAATTGCACGTATATAGCTCATAATGCGTTTAGTTGCTCCCAAGTGATGAACCGAAGGTCAATGCATAAACCTTGAAACCATGCTGATAGAGAATGCAATATCTGGCCGAGTATATGTTAGATACATCAGCCCACCAACCATGCTTCTATAGTACTTTTCATCAGTTTTTGGAGTTCCATCGTCTGTACTCAACTTTTCAGATATATTCATAGGTTTAGAGAAAGTTTTACACTTATTCATATTGAATCTCTTCAGCAAGGCTAAGGCATACTCTTGTGAAACAACAATTTCTTCATTTGATTAATAAATTTGCAACCCCAAAAAGAAACTCAGCAAGCCTAAATCTATCATCTCAAACTCATTCATCATGCACATTTTGAATTCTTTGTTGAGTCTAAATGAAGTGTCTATATAGATAATATCATCGACATATATACTTCTTCACCTTTCACCTTAACATACAATGTAGGTTCACTTTCACTTCTACTAAACTCATTATTAAGTAGATATGAATACAATCGACTATAACAGACAAGTGGTGCTTGCTTGAGGCCATATAATGCCTTCTTTAACTTATACACTTTTTCTTCCTTACCTATAATAACAAAACCTTGAGATTGCTCTACATAAATTTCTTCATTTAAATAACTATTGAGAAATGCAGGTTTCACATCGAGCTGAAAAACTCGCCACTTTATTTGAGCTGCAATAGCAAGAACCATACGAATAGTCTCAAATCTAGCAACTGATGAAAATGTTTCAAGAAAGTCTTTACCATATTTTTGAGCATAGCCTTTTTCTACCAGTCTTAATTTATATTTTTGAACCTTCCCCTTCAGTATCATGCTTAATTTTGTAAACCCATTTTAACCTGATGGGCTTTTTATCATAAGGCAAGTCCACTAGCGCTCATGTTTTATACTTTTTTACCAAGAAAAATTCTTACTTCATTGAATTTACCCATTCCATGCTTTTATATGCTTCATCATAATTTGATGGTTCAGTTGCAAGAAGAGCAAAGGCATATTTTTCATATATTTCATCCAAAGATTTTACCTTTCTTGGAGGCGAATCTAAATCAAGAGTACTCTCAACCGTTTTTGTTGATGAACAACTTGAAGAAGGCAAATTTTCTAATGATTCATCTTGTAATTCATCAAATGGAACATGCTTCCTTTCATCTTCCCTTTTTCAGCAACATCCTTCATCAAAAACCGCATCTAGCCTAATGATTAACGTCTTAGAAATAGGATTATATAGGTGATATCCTCCTTTTGATTTATGGTTATAACCAATAAATAAACATTTTTCACTTTTCTTTTCTAACTTGGAGCATTCAAAAGCATCAACTAAGGCATAAACTATGCATCCAAACACGTGCAAATGACTTACATTGGGCATGCAGTTCTATCATGCTCGTTAAGTTACCGTATTTTGAACTGCCTTTGTGGGAGATATATTAAGAAGGTACACTGATGTTGCTACAACTTTTGCCTAAAATTCATATGGCAAATTCTTCTTAACAAGCATGCTACGTGCCATTTCCACCACTATTTTGTTCTTCCTTTCAATCACACCATTTTGTTGTGGTGTCTTTCTTACTGAATATTGCCTGTGTATTTCATATTCCTTGCAAAATAATTCAAACTCATCAAAAACAAATTGGCCTCCTTTATTAGTGTGAAGGGTTTTTATAGGTAGACCACTTTCTTTTTCAACTGACACTTTAAATTCCTTAAATTTTTTAAAAGCATCCAATTTTTGTGCTAGAAAATAAACCCAGCTCATGCATGTGCAATCATTAGTGAATAGTAAAAAGTATTTACTCTTATTCAATGACAACATTCTCATTGGGCCACAAATATCTGCATGAATAAGTTCAAGTGGTCGCCTAGCTCTCCATGCTTTCCTACTGGATGTGGAATCTGATGTTGTTTTCCAAAAATACAACCCTCACACACTTTATCAATCATAAAGATTGACGGTAAACCATGCACCATGTTCTTTTGATTCAATAGCTTTAGACCAGTGTAATGCAAGTGCCCATATATTAGATGCCACAATTTTGAGTTATTTTCAACATTAGCTACAAGTGAACATGTATCCATATTTGCAATTTCAAGTGGAAACAACTTATTTTGAAGCATGGGAATTTTTGCAATCATCAAACCAGTCTTTTTGTTTTTTATCTTACAAACAACATCATGAAAATAGATCAAGTAATCCTTTTGGATCAACTGTCCTACATTGAATAGGCTATGAGACAAACTAGGTATAAAGTAAACATCTTGAATAAGCTTTTCTTTACATGATTTGATTTTCACAGCAATAGTACCTTTTTCTTCAACTTTACTTTGTTATCATCACCCAACCAGCCCTCCAACTTCACTGATTCATCAAGCTGTTTAAAAAATTCTCTTCTTGTTGTCATATGATTGTTGCAACCACTGTCCAAAAACCAAACATTCTTTTTGCAATTGTCAACACCAGTAAGAAATAAGTTATCATCCTCTTCTACAACATTTGCTTGCTGTTTATTTTTTTTTAAACAATTTGGTTTAATGAGTCCAAATTTCTTACAGTGAAAATGTTGTTTTGCTTTATAATCTTGTCTTTATGTATTACCATCCTTAAAAAAATATGCACCATACCTTCCACATCCTCTTACTCTACCTCAAAAGCTGCCTCTAAATCCTCTTCTGCCACGACCTCTAAATCTAAATTTTTGATCGTTGGAACCATTCATCATTTTCTCTTTGTTTGAACCTTCTACTTTAACCTGAAAATCATGTTCAATTATTTTTTCTTCAGTTATGTTCATACGACTTTCATGTGCTAACAAAGAACCTGTCAACTCGTTGAGATTGTAAGACGATAAATCCTTAGACTCTTTAATCGTTGTCTTTATATGATCAAACTTAGGAGGAAGACACCTCAAAACCTTTTCCACAAACTTTTGATCAAAAATAAACTCTCCAAAATACTTCATTTGATTTATAATTAGTAAAAGTCTAGAAAAGAAGTCTTACACAGATTCACCATTTTTTATAAAGAATGTTTCAAATTCCCGATGCAAGGTTTACAATTTAACAGTGGTTACCTTCTTATCCCCATGAAAGTCCTGTTTTAAAATGGTCCATGCCTCTTTCAAAGTGATGGCATTTGCGATTCTTGGAAAGATGGCATCTGTGATAGCTTATTGCAACACTAACAATGCCTTTGCATCTCTTTTTCGAATGTCTTTGTCTGATTTTTCTGTTGATTTTTCAGGCGACTTATCATTCTCATAAGCTACACCTGTATTAACTACCAAATCCTATAAATCTTGGAAAATAAAGAACGTTTTCATCTTAATGCTTCAAAATTCATAATTTTTTTCATTAAAAATAGGTACCAAAGTTTGAGACAAGTTTAGAGAGTTCGTACCAGATGTCATATTCAATTGTTAACAAATACCTCTGCACGTACTCAACTCAATCTACATGTATCCACACCTCTGCTTTAGAACAAATCTGTTTTCAACTCCTAGCCATACAACGAACATAACTCTATACCATTTTATTGGACAAAAATAGGCTAAATAGAATAAGAGAAAAAATACACTAAAACATTTAACTTTTTTCTCATTCTCCCGTCATACACAAAACAAGATAACATAAAGTATTTATAGACAACAAGAAAAACTAACCATAACAGCACTAGGTTCCCACTAACACAAGTGGCTAAAATTGAAAATCAATAGCTTCAGGTATTTAAGATTTGTTACCTAAATGTTAGCCCTTTTCATATAGTGGGCACACCTTTAACTCCTTAAAAAAAACAACTATCTAACTTTTTTTTTTAAATAGCATGATCCCATGACTCATAACTACCTACAACACAACCAAATTACTCACATCGTAGAGCATCATCTCACACTTTTTTCCAATCAATTTGAAATTAGTTTTCTTTGTCATAAGGCTATGTTGATCAAGTGCCAAGTAATAATAAATATTTTTCAACTTTTTATAGTTGTGGTCCAGCTGCATTTATTGTATCGATAAGGTTTCATTTAGCATGGGTCACACATTAAAGGGTAACATTTGCATGAATCTCTCTCACACACATTTATTAAGGCTAATGTAACTTAAGTTTCCATAAAGATTTTAAGATAACATTTGGTAATGACACCAATAGGTACAAATCCCTCTAGATCACTCATGCACATGCTATTTTGATCCAATCCAACCTCATGGATGGATTCCACATGTTCAAAATAGTGGGAACAGGCTTTTGGATCATATTTTTTTGATGAAAGAATAATTTTATGACTCGAGAAAGTATCATACATTGTAGGCCATCGATTTTGAAAGCCTTATAAAATCCTTCCTACTTGTCGTAGTCAGACAATTCAAGAGTCAATCCCCACTAAGTGAAACATGTAAATCACATCTATATGGTTAGTTTCATGAAAAAACAACCAAAAACTGAAAAAAATAAAAAAGAAACCCAATTGTAGGTAATGGTGAGCTTACCTATATATATATATATATATATATATATATATATATATATAGAGAGAGAGAGAGAGAGAGAGAGAGAGAGAGAGAGAACCATTACAAGCGCAACAAAAGGTAGGACAACACTGATGTTCAATGCATTTTTCTGCCAAAAAACCTTTAGCGAAGACTTTTGTCGTTGCTAAAAGTCTTGGTGAGACCTTTAGCTGTGACAAAGGTCGCTGCTAAAGGTATTTTGGTGAAAAAATGATGGTGAGGCTCAACGTCATTTCCCTGGTAGTTGCACACCTAAGGGTTGCACAACTATCACTTTTCCTATATATATATATATATATATATATATATATATATATATATATATATATATATATATATATATATAAATAAAGAGAGAGAGAGAGAGAGATTAAATAGGTCATCCATTGATTGCAGAATCATACTAAGGCCATATATATATATATATATATATATATATATATATATATATATATATATATATATATATATTGAAAGGCAAGCTGAGGTTAGGCAGATCCCTACCAGATAACTCTTAAGTCCCACGTGACAGAGGGATTCTAACCTGGGCCTTCAGCTTGGCATAAGACCATGCAAAAAGAGTGATCAAACTAGGGATGGTAGTGGGGCGGGCGGGGCGGGGCGCACTGGGGGACAAGGTCTCCACCTCCGCCCTGCCTCAAGATTAGAACCTCCATCCCCGGCGGGGATGGATTTTAACCTTCACTCCCGTTTCATGTCCTCCATCCCCGGTTCAAACAGAGATGAGGCGAGGTGGGGCGGGGATATTGCGGGGAAAAGTGACGAGGGCGGGTCGGGGCGGGTATCGTGGAGGGGACAGGGCAGGGAAAAGTGTACGTCCATCCCCAACTCCATCCTCGAACGGGGATGGATTTTAACCTTCGTCCCCGCCTCCATCCCCGTTTCATACCCTTCATCCCCGGTCCAAACGGGGCGAGGCGGGGCAGGGCCCCACTTTCCCTCGGTCCACTGCCATCTCTAGATCAGACATGTTCATTAGCTTTTAGAGTGGCATTGAAAACAATTACAATGAGTTTGGGACCCGATTAAAGATAATTCCAAGATAGAAAACTTAGTCTGTATGCAAAGACTTTGTCTAAGTCAAGAGCAGATCAAACTATATTGTATATAACCCATTCTTAGCGTGGTTTATATCTAGGGGTGTCAACGGGTCGGGTTTGATTCAGACTCAAGTAGAATCAGACTTAGACTAGATTTTTGGGTATGGTATCGGGTCCGGACCTAGGTCTTAATCAGGTCTTCATATTTGTCACCATACCCGGACCCTATAGGGTATGGTCTGGGTCGGGCCCAGATAAACCAGACCCGTTGACAGCCTTAGTTATATCCAATCCCTATCGGCACATTTCATGGTGGAGGTTGTGTTTTTGGGTCACATACGAGCTCAAATCAGTTCCTCATCCTTATGTCACCCCTATTTTCATACCCCTCCTTAGGATTTCATTGAAACAAGTTCTTTTGATCAGATCGGACTCCATAGATGTGATCTATCTCATTCATTTAGTGAAGATCGATATTTAAATTTAAATTGCCAAAATCTGACTTGTATCCCAGATTTTTCGGCAATTCAAAATTCAATGGTTGACAAAACTACATTTTTTGATTTAAAAATTCATAATTTTTCCGTCAAAAATACAATTTAAGAGTCGATTCTTATTAAATTGATGATGCTTAATCCATTTATAAGGTTAGATTTGATACAAACAACTTTCGTAACAAGATTTAAGAGGGGCACGAAGATGGGGAATGACATGGGGGTAAAAGCAGCTTTTCTGTCAAAATGAGTTCATACCTTCTTCCTGGAAAAGCATTTTCCCTCCAAAGTGACTTTAGGAAGCTTTTTGAGTGAGAATCATCTCAGGCGGTTTTTAAAGGACTTGCATAAGGTCGACTAGGGGTGGCAAAATCTGACACGACCCGCCAACCCGCTTCTTAGGCGGGTTCAGGTTTGGCTTAAACGGGTTCGTGTCGTAAATGGGTCGACCCGCCTAACCCATTTATTAAACGGGTCGGGTTCGTGTTAGGGGTATGCCAACCCGCCAACCCGGCTGACCCGTTTAATAAATGGGTTAGGCGGGCGGGTCAACCTGTTCACCCGACCCGCCAACCCGTTTACCCGACCCGCCCGCTAACCCGCCAACCCGCCTGCTAACACAAACCCGTCCCGCTCGCCAACCCGTTTACCCGACCCGACCGGTGCCAAATGCTTTTGATTCAGGGTTGGTATTTGGTGCTATTGTAGGCACACCATTATTGAGTATAAATCACCTTCTTTTCATATATTTTAGATTTTTTTAGAATCAAATTTTATGAATGTCATGAACAAGGTTTGTTCAGTAGAAACTGAATTTTGAATCATGTGATTGTGACATAAGTAGGTTTTTTAAGGGTTTCAAAAATCAATGGCCAAATGCACTAAAATTTCACAACTCAGAATTTTGTGTTTATATTGAAATAATACAATCCAACGTTTGATCCTTAGAAAACAAACCATGGTGAACACATCTACGTGGAAAGAATGAGACAATAAAGCCTGAAATTATGATTTTCGGCTCAATAGTTTCAATAGTTTGGTGTCTTCAATAACACCAAATATTAACCCATTTTTGCAGTTGTCACACTTGGGATCCAAGAAAGGCTTCAAATTGACATGTATAAGGGTAATGTTTATTACAAATATTTATAGGTACAAACACCTTTGGATCTCCATGGTGCAGGATGTTCTAACCGAACCTGACAGATGAATTCAACATGTTCACCACAGTGGGGACCCGGCTTTTGGAACATTTTGTGCGATAAAAAAAACATGATCTTATGATTCAGGAAAGTATCACACATTCTAAGTTGATTTTTGAAGCCTTATAAAAACCTACCTACATGTCGCAATTGGATTCCCACTAAGAAACACATGTCGATCACAATTTGTAAGGTTGGTTTCATGAAAAAAAAATGAAAAACAAGGCATTTGTACCTCATGTCATCATTACCAAATGTTACCCCATATATATGCACATTTTTTTTGTTTTTCACGCATTTTCATCAACAAAATATCAAAACTTTGTTTTTTTTTTTTCAAAATACAAGTGATTTAAACGAATTGCTAGAGATATAATATTGCAACATTTGCCCATTTAAAATGGTGACCACAATTTTGTTTTTTTTCTAAATTGCTGATATTTGTCACTTTAGTCTTGGTTATAGCAGTTAAACGAGCTGAATGAACCGAACAAGGCACACAATCGCTCAACTTATTTACTAGTGGATTGAGCTTCTGCTCATGTTTAGTCAAACCAAGCTTGATCTTTGATTGTCTTTGAACAAGTCAAGTTGAACACTAGTTTGCTCTTGTAAAAAAAAATTCATGTTATTTATACATGAAATTATAGTTTTTATATATTACACTTAATATATATTTTATATATTACATTTGATTGATTATCTTATATATATATATATATATACAACAACAACAACTACGCCTTCATCCCAAAACAATTGGGGTCGACGATATGAACCAAAAAGAAAATCATTCTTGGTCTTCCACATGAATCCTTCTCCTCCAATCATTTCTATCCAATGCCATGTCCTCGATGAGGTTCAAAGCATTCATATCCTTTCCTACCATCTCCATCCATGTCTTCCTAGGCCTACCCCGACCTCTTTTAACTAATATATTTTCCCATTTCTCCATCCTTCTAACTGGAGCATCATTAGGCTTTTGCCGAATATGTCCAAACCATCGTAAACGATTCTCTCTCATCTTATTTTCAATGGGTGCAACGCCTACCTTTTTACGTATCTCCTTGTTCCGAATCTTATCTTTTATTGTATTTTCATACATCCATCTAAGCATACGCATCTCAGCTACACTCAGTTTTTGAATATGATGTCTCTTGCCAGCCCAACATTCCGTACTATATAGTAAAGCGGGCCTAATAGTTGTCCTATAAAACTTTCCCTTCAACCACAATGGCATTCTACGATCGCACAACACTCCAGTTGTACTTTTCCATTTCATCCATCCAACCTTTATCCTATGATTTACGTCTCCATCAATTTCTCCATACTTTTGAATGATAGATCCAAAATATTTGAAACAATCATCCACCGATATTTCTTGCTCACCAAGCTTCACTAAACTCCCATCACTACTTCGTTGTTTACTAAACCGACATTCCATATATTCTGTCTTACTCTTACTCAACTTAAAACCTCTTGCTTCCAATGTCTGTCTCCATAATTCTAACTTAGCATTAACCCCAGCTCTAGACTCATCAATCAAAACAATATCATCAGCAAACAACATACACCATGGCACATTTTCTTGAATTGATCTCTTAAAGCAGATCCTTGATGTAACCCAACCGTTATAGGAAAATTGGTTGTCACCCCTCCACAAGTGCGAACATTGGTTACTACTCCTTCATACATATCTTTAATTATACTAATGTACTTGAGAGAAACACCTTTCTTCATCATTGTCCACTAGAGAACGTCCCTAGGTACTCTATCGTATGCCTTCTCTAAATCAATAAAAACCATATGCAAATCTTTGTTCCTCTCTTTATATCTCTCAATAAGTTGTCTAAGAAGATGTATAGCTTCCATAGTTGATCTTCCAGGCATAAAACCAAATTGATTCTCCGATATCATGACAACCTTCCTCAACCTAGACTCAATCACCCTCTCCCAAAGTTTCATAGTATGACTCATGAGTTTTATACCACGATAGTTTGTGCAATTTTGTATATCACCCTTATTCTTATATAGAGGCACCAAAGTACTCTTCCTTCACTCATTAGGCATCTTATTTGTCCGCCAAATCTTGTTAAAAAGATTTGTCAACCATTCTAAACCTTTCTCTCTCAAGCATTTTCAAGCCTCGATAGGTATACCATCTGGGCAAACTGCCCTTCTTGATTTCATTTTCTTCAAAGCCTCTATAATTTCTTTCTTTTGAATCTTGCGCATGAAGTCACGATTCATCTCATGAAAAGGAATGGACAAGTCTCCAAGATCCTGAGCATGACTTCCATTAAATAGTTTATCAAAATAATCTTTTCATCTCTCCTTAATCTCCTCATCTTTAACTAAAACCCTTTGTGTTTCATCTTTGATACATCTGACCATACCCAGATCCCTCAATTTTCTATCTCTCATCTTTGCAAGCCTATAAATATCCTTCTCGCCCTCTTTAGTATCTAATTTTTCATAAACCTCCTTATATACCTTATCCCTCGCGTTTCGAACCACTTTTTTAGCTTCCTTCTTTGCTATCATATACTTCTTCAAATTCTCATTATCACGACTCTTACTTAGATTTCTATAACACTCTCTTTTAACCTTAATAGCTAATTTGACATCCTCGTTCCACCATGATGTATCCTTACCTAACGGTGCACCGCCCTTAGACTCACCCAATACCTCCTTAGCCACCTTTCTCATGCCACTCTCTATCTTATTCCACATTGATTCTGGATCCTCCTCAAGACACTAATCAACTTCCTTAACTACCTGCTCTACAAACATTCCTTGTTTAGCTCATTTTAGTGCTCACCACTTAATTCTAGGATCTATCCTATGTCTATCCTTTTTGTAGCATTGTCTAATTCTAAGATCTAAAATTAAGACTCTATGTTGTGTAGCTACACTTTCTCTCGGTATAACCTTACAATCGATGCAACAACCCCTATCTCTCTTTCTAAGTAGGAAAAAATCTATCTAACTCGTATTAACCCCACTTTTAAATGTTACTAGGTGAGACTCCCTCTTCCTAAACCAAGTGTTTGCTAAGATCATATCATAGGACAAACCAAAATCTAAAATCCTTTCTCCACTTTCGTTTTTTTCTCCTATACCATGGCCTCCATGGATACTCTCAAATCCATCCCTACTAATGCCTACATGTCCATTAAGTTCATCGTCGATGAAAAGCTTTTATCCATAAGATATCCCTTGTACTACTCTACCTAAATCTTCCCAAAATTGACGCTTAATAGAATCATCTAAACCTGCTTGAGGTGCATAAACACTAATAATATTAATAATATCCGTACCTAATACTAATTTAATAAGTAAAATCCTTTCACCCTTCTTACGAACCTCAACTACATTATCTATAAACTCACGACTCATAACAATCCCTACTCCATTCCTATTCCTATTTATTAATGTATACCAAATCTTATATCCCCAAGGTTCTATCACTTTTGCTTTCTCACCTACCCATTTGGTCTCTTATAGACATAAAATATCAATCTTTTTCCTACACATAACATCTACTAACTCTACCAACTTACCAGTTAAAGACCCTATGTTCCAAGTGGCTAACCTAATTTTATGGTCTTGGATTAACTTCTTTACCCCCACCCGTCCAACAAAGTGAGGGAACCCTTGCCTATTTGACACCACACCCGGGCGCCGGTGTGACGCGTCGCTTCTGAGCGACGACCTAGCAACCCTTGCCCATTTGTCACGGCCTCCGAGCCTATAGAGTACAACGCGTCGCTCAATAGGGAACGCCCCAACGAAATTCTCATATTGGTTCATATTCATAGGGTATGACTAAGTTTTTATGTTGGCTGTCACTGGCGTATCGCAACCCTCCTCCTTTATCCGGGCTTGGGACCGACAGTGTATAACTAAACAGTTATACACAGGCGGAGTTATATATATATATATATATATATATGAATGAATGATTTTCTAGCCTACCACTAGCCTACCACAAAGGAACTTATGTTTTCGAGTTTGTTTTTGCAAATCTGACCCTGCAAATGTGTATAGCATGGTTCATTTGCTAGAAAATGACACATGGATAATGTTTTTTCAATTAAAAAAAACATGATTTGTAACCCTTCAATATTTATGAAAATCTTATAAAATGTCTATTTTTAAATCTTATAAAAACTTACTTGCATGTCGGAATTGGATGATCCAAGAGTTAATTCCTACAAAATCAAGCATACATATCATATTTGTACAATTAGATTTACATAAAACATGGAAAAAACCTTCAAATGGACGATAAGATAGAAATGTGGTAGGTAGATACAATCTTTTATATATATATATATATATATATATATATATATATATATATATATATAGAGAGAGAGAGAGAGAGAGAGAGAGAGAGAGAGGCCATATATGAATCACTAAAATATGAGAATTGAAATATGAAAATCAAGTACATAGATCAAATTTGCATAGTCAGAATTTAAAAATGTAACAAAAAAACTTGAAAACCCCGTTAAGCACATATCATTAAGCACCTACCCCTCACTTGAGTCACTCGAATATGAGAAGTGAAATATGAGAACTAAAAATATGGTCATTTTCAACATTTTTTTTGCAAATCCAACCATGTGGATGTGATTGGTATGGTGAATTTTCTAGGAATCAACCATTGGATTGTGTATTTTTGATGAAAAAATGTGATTTTTGAATGCTTGAATATTTATGAAGATTATGAGCCATTGATTTTGAAGCCTTAAAAAAATCTCGTTTATGTCAAAATCAAGAGATTCAAGAGCGGGTTCTTATAAAACCAAGCATGCAGATTTTTATGTTCACTACAAGGTACATAATTTTCAAACATAAAACATATTTTTATGTTCAAAAATAATGTTTCAAGCGTTGATTCCTACTATTTTGACCATGTCAAACACAGTCATGAGGTCAGAGTTGGTCAAAACAACATCCCCTATGAGTTCTAACTAGGGGATTCCCTACCCACAGGATCAGGTCTAGATCCAAATTGGGTCCAAACCCAACTAGATCCATGCTAGTGCTTTCCATTAGCATGGATCCAATGGATTTGGATCTTGGAATGGGTTAATTAGATCCAAAATTGGTCTAGACCCAGATAGATCCACACCAATGCTTAGCATTGGTGTGAATCCAATAGATCCGGATCTAGATTTGGATCTAAAACAATCTGAACCATCCTAACAGTCTGTGGAGAAGCCTATAATTTGTGATTTATAAATCCATTTAACAAATAATTTACAACATTTGAAAGCTAACATCCTCCATTATGATATCTTTTTTAAACTTGAAACCAAATTCAACCATTTGAAAACCTAAAAATACCTTCAAAATGGGCCTTACTTTTCAAACAAGTCATTTTAAAGATCTGAAACCTTGTTTTGGCTATAACTCTTTACCCCGGCATCAAATTGAAGTAATTTTTAGCTTGTTGGAAAACTAGAAACCACTAATTTTGGTTAAAAGTAGTTGTGGATGTTATTTCATGCATTGAAAGCTCAGTGAAACCAGATTTCCTTTGAAAAGAACCTGGAAAACACCAAAAACCTTTAAAAAATATTCTTTGAAATGCATTTTATCAAATGATACTTTAAAATATCCTTTAAAAAGATATGAGTGTGATTTGTTGATGTTTGAGAGACTTTAAGGATTGCTTCTGTCTAAAAGATACTTTGTATCTAAATGAATAATGAAGTACAAAAGACTTCCCACCCTGCAACCCGAGAAATATGAGCAAATGGATCTCAACTTTCGATGAGTCATGGCATGACTAAGTGTTGGGAACCAACAATCAAAGTTAATTCAGGAACCTGAGAAAATTTTGAATATCAACACATCTCATCATGCATTCCTCTTTTTAAATTTGACTCCATCAAAGCGGCAAGGCTAATTAGCTATACAAAAGTATCACACTTTTGGTCAACAAATATACCATTTTTTAAGACAACAGAAGATCCAGCTCATCCATGTGGTCCAGGTCCAAATCCAATATTACGTCAATATGAGTCTAAGAATAAGAAAATATGTTCCAACATTAATCCATGTGGCAAGAGTCTCATAGTGAAGTTACCTACCAATGAGAAGACTCCTCAATGTGAAGACCTCTATAAATGAGATGACTCCTCTTAACGTGAATACAAGAAGAGATGAGATGCTTAATGAATCATCCAACATGAACTTTAAGGAAGACCAATCTTATAATCAACTTTTTAAAACTAGATGTACTCTTGAGATGTTCAACTGCGTCAAAAACCTATCCAACGTTGGATCTTCCTTTATAAAGGAGAGGCACTCTCCTCCTCTTTGTCGTATGAGAAAGAGAGAAAGAGAGTTCATGGACGTAGGTCAGTTAAGACCAAACCAAGTTAAAATCGTGTATTGTGAGTGTATTCTTCCCTTTAATGGTATCAGAGACAAACAACTCATATCAATTTTTAGAGTATGAAGTCTTCTCCTCGTGCTCGATTGTGATTCTCTTGGTATCCAACTCAGCTTCTTCTATGATTCGTCTCTCTTCACTCATGTTCAATCCTACTATCTAGTGGAACGTATTTTCATTATTGGTGTTGATCAAACTCGATAGGCACAACTATCTGCTATGGAGGTCATAGATAAAATCTATAATGTTTTCTTAAGATCTCAACTATGAAAATAAATATTTCCCTACTGAAAGTCAGTTCATCAGAAAAGGAGAAGAGATGAAACAAAATCCTAAGTACTTGGTGTGGGAACAAACATATCAATTGGCTCTAAGCTGGATTTATGCCACTGTTATGAAGCCTATTCTTAGTCAGATCATACTTCTTCACATGAAGCATGGGTCACGTTGGAACAATCACATGCTTCTCAATCTAGTCTTAGAATCCTTCAGCTGAAATTAGATCTCTAAGACGTCAGAAAAAGGGAAAATTTATGGTAGAGTATCTGAACCATATTAAATTTCTTGTGAATTCTTTATGTGTGGTGAGTGAACCAACTTCTAATGAAAATCTTGTTCACTATACCTTGAATATTCTCTCTTCAGACTATGAGACTTTTATTACTTATGTTTTCACCTAATAGAATTCATCCATGTTGATGGGGATTTATGAATTATTGTTGAATCAATAGAAGATGTTGTAAATGATTCGTAGGCAACCTTCTAAAGGAGAGTTATCTACTACAACTTTCCTTTCTCAAAGAGGGCGTGGAAGATGTGGTTTTGAAAATTTTTAAGTTTTTATTAACAAGGATAATCAAGGACAGTCTTTTCGTCCCCAATAGAGAGAGGAAGAAGTTATTTGTCAGTTTTGTGGGCACCAAAATCATACTTTCATACTTGCTATGATATTCTCAAAGTTTTTGCAGTCATGGCACTTAATAGTATATGGGACCTCTCATGGTATCCAAATACTAGAGCCACCCACCACATCACATTTGAGGACCAAGGCATTGAGTACGAGGGGTCAGATGACGTTATGGTTGAAAGTGGTTTTAACTTGCCTATCACTAGTACAGATAATATTTCTTTAAAATATGAGAATAAATCTTTTATATTAAGAAAAGTTCTTCATGTTTCTTCCATTAAGAAAAATCTTTTGTCGATTACTACATTTTCAAGAGATAACAATTGCTTATTTTAATTTGATTCTAACAGATTTTATGAAGAATCAATAGAGCGAGACTATTCTCCTAAGCAGAATGATTAAGAAAAATTTATACCCATGGCCAATTGGGCAACATGGTAAAGAAAAGCGATATTTTAAAGTTAGTTTTGCTCATTTTAGCAATAACCACTTTATATTTTCTGATAAAGTTTGGCACTCTTGGTTGAGTCATCCTAGCTTTAAGACTGAAAAAATGTGAGAAAAATAAATTTATATTATTTATGAACAATAATGGTTTTGAGTTTTCTTCTTCTTATGCCATGAGCAAAATTCATAAGTTTCCTTTTGATAAGGCTGAATTCTCAACTAAGGTTCAATTGGTACTTATTCATGTGGTTCTTTGGGGACCCACATTAGTACCATCTTGAGAAGGTTATAAGTTTTATCTTGTTGATGATTTTTTAAGATTTTCATGGTTGTTCTCGCTGGTAAAGAAATATGATGTTTTCCTATATTTTATAAACTTTAAAAAATATTATTGAAAAGCAACAATTGGTGGTCAAATTAAGATATTCAACATTAATAGAGGTGGAGAATTTGTTAGTGATAACTTTAAAAAAATCTTAAATGATTGTAGTATCAAACAATAGTTATCTTAACCATACACACCTGAACAAAACAGTGCAGTTGAAAGGACCTTGTTATTCCATGCTTTCTTGGATCAAAATTCTGGGTGAATGCTTTTAGAACAGTTGTGTACCTCATAAATCTTCTCCCCACTCTAAATCTTGACCAAAAATCACCATATGAGCTTTTTCTTAAAAGAGTACCGAGATATTATTCATTTAAGATTTTTTTGTTGCATGTGTTACCCATATTTATTCTCTTATGTCAAATCTAAGCTTTCACCCATATCCAAGCACTATGTTTTTATCGAATATGGTTTAAATTACAAGGGTAATATATGTTATGATCTAATAATCAATAAATCTTTTATATCAAGACATTATTTTTTATAAAAAACAAATTAGGTAAAAAAACAAGGAGCGTGTTACATACCAAAAAGTGTTTAACTAGATCCCAAATAAGAGTAAAAATCACCATTCAAACCCTATATTGTTACCTAATCCAATGTTTCTTCATGAAACTCTTCTACTGAGTATCCTACCTGAACTGTCCCACCTATAAATCCTAGAAAATAACATCATCATGGAACTTGAAACTTCAATGCCTACTCAGTTCAGCCATCCAAGTGATGAACTTGAAAATCCAATGTCTACTTAGTCTAGTCGTCCAAGTGAACCTAATGAGCCTAGTATATTTTCAAGCTCTTTATCCTCTAGTTTAAACTTAATTGTTGACCTCTCAAACTAAACACCTCTTAGGACATCACATGGTGACAAGATCTCATGATGGGACTTTGAGACCTTATTTGTTCTTTGCTTCCAAATATCTCATGGATCTTCATAATGAAATGAGTCAAGAAGAATAAAAACTCAATTCCTTTAACCAAGCTAACACTAAACCCAAATGGTGTCAAGTCACAGAAGAAGAAATTAGGGCTCTTCACCAAAATTGAACCTAGACTCTTGTTTCTCCTGATAAAGCATCTAATCTTGATGGTTGTAAATGGATCTACAAGATCAAGAAGTTTGTTGAAGGACTTATTGCTAGATATAAAGCTCATTTTGTTGCCAAGGGCTACAGTCATCAAGAAGTTGACTACTTTGAAACCTTTAGTCTGTTATAAAACCCATATATGTTGGGATGGTGCTGTCCATTGTTGTTAGTTTAGGATATCCTATACACCAACTAGATGTGAATAATTCCTTCCTTCATGGTATTTTGAGGGAGGAAGTTTATATATGCCATCCTCTAGGGTTTGAAGATAGGAATCATCATATTTTTGTGTTCAATCTTAATCATGCTCTATATGGGATAAAGTAGACTCCTCATACATGGTTTAAAAGGATTCAAATTTATTTAGATAAAAACATCCTAATTTTATATGCAAGCTTAATCGTGCTATGTGCTCTATATGGGATAAAGCAGACTCCTCATACGTGATTTATATGTGTCATCACTTTTTATTCACCACAACAATGGTATACATATGTTTGTCTTGGTATATATTGATGACATCATTGTAACAAGGAATTCATGTGATAAACATATTATTCAAGATTACAA
The DNA here is from genome assembly GCF_984573655.1 of Nuphar pumila. NCBI lineage: Eukaryota > Viridiplantae > Streptophyta > Magnoliopsida > Nymphaeales > Nymphaeaceae > Nuphar > Nuphar pumila. Next base: position 51,409,629 of record NC_143254.1, on the reverse strand, counting down.
CTATAAATTTTCTATCAAAGACTTTGGCCTTTTGCATTTATTTTTTTGGAATTAAAGTTGTTTATGGATATTTAGAAATCGTGTTGTGATGAAGAAAGTAACAAGTATGACAAAATGAAAACTATTTGTTTCTCTATGTGCTCTAATTGTTACTTCATCTAGATATGGTGGGTTGTTACTTGAAGATGTTGCTCAATATAGAAGCAGTGTTGTTGAATTATACTATATCATATTTAAAGGCTTGATATAGCCTTTGTGGTTAACAAAGCTTGTCAAATTATGCATAAACAAAACTAGGATCATTAGACTCATGCAAAGGGAATCTTAAGATATCTCAAGGGGACCATAAATTTGGGACTTTAAATCAGGAAGTCTCATTTTTTTTGCTTGTCTATATTCTCTGATGCTGACTGGCAGGGTGTCTAGATGATCGAAAGTCTATAAGTGGTTATCTTACCTATTTGGGAACCAACTTATCATGGAGCTCAACTAATGACATATTGTTGTTAGGTCCAATATTAAAGCCAAGTACGAGGTTATTGCAGGAGCAATCTTTGAGCTTTTATGGTTCAAGCAGTTGTTGGGAGAGATGAACATTTTTCCTTTTGAAACTCTAACTTTTTGGTGTGACAATTTGGGTGCTACGTATCGTGCTGCAAATCTTGTATTTCATGCCAAGACCAAACATATTGAAATTTATGATAATTTTGTTCAAGAGAAGGTCTCTAAAGGAGAGACTGATGTTCAGTTCATTCTTTCTCAAAACAAGTTGTTGATGGTCTCGTCAAGCCTCTTTCTTAACTTAAATTTAGTTTTTTAAAAGACAAGCTCACTATCACAAGATTGGTTTTAGGGGGCATGTTAAGATAGTAAGAGATCCAACTCCATCATGTTGTCTGGGTCTTGATCCAATGTTGCATCAATATGAGTCCAAGAAGAAGAAAATATGTTTCAATGTTAATCCAAGTGGAAAGAGCCTCATTGTGAAGTCACCTACCAATGAGAGGACCCCTCTCAATGTGAAGACCTCTCTCAATGAGAGGACTTCTCCTATCATGAATCAAAGAAGACATGAGATGCCTAGTAAATCATCCAATATGAACTCTAAGGAAGATAAATCTTGTAATCAATTTTCTAAAACTATATGTACTCTTGAGAGATTCAACTACATTAGAAACCTCTCCAATATTGGATATGACTTTATAAATAAGGAGAGATCCTCTCCTCCTTGTCATGGGAGAGAGTTCATGGACATAGATTACATTAAGACCAAACCACATTAAAATCGTGTGTGCTTGTGTGTGTTCTTTTTTTTCACCCTTCAATGGTTGAAATTGTTAAGGATGATGACAAGTGCATGAGACTCTTGAATTGACTATTTTATTTAATGGTATACTTGAGTGTCTTCATCCTTTTTTTGTGTCAGATCGTATAATTGACTGATAGTGGGCAACACATCTACATTGTATTTGAATCTTTTCATAAATAGGTTAATTATCGTATTGAAATTCTTAATGCAATGAATATCTAAGGTGAAAAACCATACAAGAGCTTCCCCTTCTAAGCTTTTGGGGAACCACTTTATTAGAGCTTGATCATTATTTTGGTAATCGACAGTCATTGAGAAACAAAGTGACATGGGTCTTAGGATCCCTAACTCCACTATACTTGATAAATTTTCAAGGAGCCTCTTCTAGAATGCCATCTCTGTCCAAGATGTCATCTTCTAGGGAACCACTTGATTATAAACAACTTGCTTCCTTCATCCAATTTGCAAAGATAAGAACTGACTAAAGTTTGTCTGCTTTCCTTTCTCAATTGAATGGACCTCATCCTTTTCATCATCGGTCAATTTTTCTTCACTCTCATGACCATCCTTGTGTTTGTTTTGACTTGTAGCCTCTGGTATTTTCAGCATTTCATGATTATTCAGGTCTTCCCCCATTTCTTGGTTCATAGACATAGAGGATCTAGTGGTCTTCTTGTCTTTACTAGCAGTATTGGGTGATGCTTTGGATTTCAATTCATATCTCTTTGAATCTTGATCAAGGTTTGAGGAGATTAGGATCTCTTGAGAGTCCGTACTTGGATTCTTCTTTAAATCACCCTTACCCATAGGTCTAGGCTTCTATACACACAAGAGTTCACACAAAAATATCTTTAATACAATTTAGATTTTTGAAAACAAGTATTCCTAGATCTCCTCAAGATCCACGGATGCATGAGGCCTCTCCACAAGGTTCTAACGGGTAAGGTTTCTCATTCCAATCTTGTTGCAGATATACCCAAACTTTTATTCTTGATACACATGATCAAGGTATCTAGCTTTTGGGGTCCATCACCAATATTCCTAAACTTTTGTTTCTGGTATGGGTGTGGGGATTTCAAGATCCAAATAATAAGACTAGATAATAAGTTTTTAAAAAACACACATATAAATGGATGTCTATACAAGCAAAGTTCTAAGAAAGAGGATAAAGCAAAAACAGAGCAAACATGAAACACACATTGTCTCAACCCAAATGATCCCTAAAAACTTATTCAAATTTCAAATTTAAATCTTGAATCTACATGACATGCAATACCTCAATAAGGATTTCTAGGTCCAAATTGACAAGCATGCAAGGACTAAAAAAGAGACTAGCTTAGGGTCTCCAAATTCCTAATATTGTAACATATCTAAACTTGAAACCTAAATAGGCCATATGGAGAATGGGTCCAACATTTGGGTGGCTTGAATTTCACATAAATTCAAATCCAAACAAGAAAGAAACAACCTTAAAACCCACACTATATTGGTATTCAAGATCCAACCCAAAATGTTTTTTTGATTTAGGGGCCCTCTAAGACTACCAAAAATTAGAAAAGAAGAGAAAAATAATAGGAAGTAAACAAGATGAAAAGTACTAGATTCAAATCCTGGATCACAAAGATATTGATCCGTGATCCCAAACTTGTCTAAAAAATTTCAGCCAAGTAACTACACCTATCTCCTCTGTTCCATCCCATATTTGAGTATGATACCAGCATTTTTAGAAAAAAATGATTAACAAAGAAGATGAAGATAAAACTGAGATCTTTCAACTGGTATATGACATATAGAAAAATGATTTTGGATGAGAGAGATATGCCCCCAAAAAGATCACCTTTTCTAAAAAGTTTCTACACAAAAAACCTATATATGGTAGTTAATCTACAAATTTATGAAAGATATAGAACTTTTTTTTTTTAAAATGATGAATAGGCCAAAAAAACTATAAGAAATTACCTTTCCAACACATCAAATTTTGCTCAGATAAAATATCAGATTAGAGAGATATGCCTCCCATAATCAAAACAATCTAGGAAAAACACAAAAATCTGTCCACTAAATCTTCTATTCTTGAAAGTCATTTTCAAGAAAACATAAAGCTTTTCAAAACAAATGGCTAACATAGAAACATTGGAGAAAATCTAGAGCTTTCTAACAATATATAACACATTGGGGTAGGGCATATAATGAGAGAGAAAATATAAAAATACTAGGACATAATTCAGTAAATCGGAGAACCCAAGTTACCAAATTTTCACCTTCTACTAAAGATTTCAACAACTTAGAGGGGTTTTCTGATCATCTACCAAAAAGAAGTAATGTGTAAAATCCAGAAATTTTGGGAATTATCCAGATAAATAAATATGGAAATTATGCAAAAGAAATTTGATAATATCATGTCTTTGAAATGAATTGATGAATTGATATTGGATCCGAATTGGATCATGTAGATCCAGTAATTAGATTCAGATTTGGCAATTGGATTCAGGTTCTAGGGAGATCTGAAACCCAACCCGATTTCAATTGGATCCCAATGGATCCAAATATCTTATGGTCCTTATTCAAGACCCAAAAAGCTAATAACGAATTCTCGTATGTGTGTAAGAAAAGATGAGAGAAACAAAATTGGAAACATGAAAACCTGAATAAGAGTTTATCTAAATTAAACCAGATAAAACATGCAACTAAATGGAGTGTGGCATGGTGGAGAGGCTCGTTACCTCTTGGGGATTTGACGCAGGACCAAATCCCACCAAGCTCACTTGCACATTTTTGAGAAAAAAACATGTTTTCTTTTTGACAAAAATGCATAGAAGCTTAGACACGTATAAATGAATTAAAAGGTGCAGTGGAGAGGTTCATTGCCTCTTTGGGGATAAACTTTGGTTCGAAACCCCCCCATTGCACACAGATTTTTATATCTTGTGTTGTGATACCTTTTTACAAACAAAAAAAATGTTAAAACCAAACTCATACATTTTACCTACTCCAAAAACAAGTGGTAACAGGAGAAGTTACCACATCCTTTTTCTAGGAAGTTAAAATGCTGATTTTTTTCTCCCATCCTCCCTAAATTGAGGGATGACCACATGGCTGGAGGGAAACAAAAAGAATGGGGAGTTAGCAAAAACCTCTCCCACGATTTTCCCTTTCGAAAGGCTTACACCACAAGTATAGGAAGGGTTCAACAAAAATAAAGGAAACAATTTGAAAGAAAACAAATGTGTATGAAGGAAGAAGGGCAAAAATGGTATATTGGATTAAAAGTTATCCAAATGAAAAAAACATGTTGGAGGGATGCACGGTTTTAGATTTCAAATCCTTTTGAAATTTACCTAACCAAAAGAGTTAAAATAAGGGGGTCTCATTGACAAGAATCGTGAAACACAATTTCTCTCTCTCTCTCTCTCTCTCTTATCCCTCTCAAGAGCCACCATTAGCCTCTCTCATGTTAGGAGAAGCTCCAGCCGGAAGTGAAGGAAGCACCGAGACAACAAAAAAAAAATATTGTTTTGTTTGTCAGGGCACGGTTCATTGAATTAAGGTAAGGGGTAATATATCTTTATGGGTGTGTTTGATGCTCTGTAGCATAAGTATATTGCATCTTGTCGGTGATATGTATGAAAACATACATTTTCAGCATATGAAGCCATGCTAACCATTTTGATGAAGGTCACATATAGATTAGGGGTCCTTGACCATTTTACGTAGAGAATGAACCAGCCTATGAGACTAGGTTGGATGCATCCCTTGTACGTGCATCAAACCACCTTGACTTGGTGAGGTGGATGACAGTATGGGTGCGAATTGAAAACTAATATATATATATATATATATATATATATATTTATCATATGATCTAATTTAAGAATAATAGAAAATATATTTCTATTCGGGAATTCGAATGGTTAATCTAACGATGACCATCTATTTTATGGCATTGTGGTTGATTTAGTTTTTCTGTAGGTGTATCCATTATTTTTGTCAAATACGATTTAAGAACCTGAGTAGGCTGGGTACATGGTTATTATTTCATGATGTTAAAATCAAGTATATGTTATTATATGGTTTGATTTTAAAGGCACCAAAAAAATATACAAGATTTTTATGATTCAACAAAAATTTGATGATGTCATATTTTAATGTTAATGTCCTTAAAGAAATTTGAACGTTTGATTCTGGATCTGAACATATGGATGAATGATTGCTATTGCTTAAGCATATTAGATATGAGTTCAATCTCTGGGCTTCGATGTTAATTCAGATGAGATTTAAAGTTTGAGTATCTTATCAACGTATGGGTTAAGTTGCATTCTTTGGGGAAATATCAGGTTCAATAAATTGGTCACATATTTTTGTTCAGCCAAATGGTTATTGGATTCTGATGCAAGTAATTCATGTTGGTTCCAGATCTGAGAACGATATTAATCAACTGTGCACACACGCCTGCACTTTCAAAAGAAGATAAAATTGTGTGGTGTGTGGGTATGTAGCGAATGGACTGGGGCTAGCACGACCTCAACCCCTTTCCTTGAACTGATCTAGGATAGACTGGTAGGATCAAAATAGACCAGGTTGGTCTCACCCAACTTGACAAGTGATGGGCTCGGTCACTGACCGGGGTGCAGCAGGCTGCAGCAGGGCATGCGACACCCTGCTAACCGTGGTTGCTACTTACGGTAGCATGCCACACATGGCCGTCGGTTCTTCTCAACCCCTAGCCTGCGAGTTTTTTGTGTATGCTGCAAAGGAAAAAAAAGACGCATTGGTACTACAGGCGTGTCGTAGGCCATGGAATATGGCTGACAACACGCCTACCGCAGCCAGGCAGGCCTTTAGAATTAGATAGTGCATGCTACTAGGTGTTCAAAATGAGATGTGTGCAATTGGTGACGGCTACGCAGTAGGACTGGTAGTGGTCTACCACTGCCTCATCAACATATATATTAGATGCTACAGGTTCAACCAATGTATTGCCTAGGTGGTGAACCACAACATGCGTCACCCTGTAAGACATAGCAGGTAGGAGTTAGCTTGACCCTGATGTACCACCCTGCTATTGTGTCGTGACTTGTACTGAATAAAAGAAAAATGTAAAAGTAAAATACAAAATATAAAAGGGTATATATATTCAAATAAATTATATAGGTCTCAAACAACGAGTTCTAAATTAACACAAACAATGATCGTTAATTTGTCGTATATGATTGAATATGCATAAATTCAGCTAAATACATATCAATAATGCATGATCTTGACCATGACATAGATAAAGGTAAAAAATATGATAGTATTGAGCATCATTTCATACGAAATAATAAATACGAGAATATGTTCGTAAAGTTCGTTCAAGTTACTAATTTTAAGAGTGCATTATTTCATTGAATGTTTGTTTTCCGAAACCTGTAACATAAGAACTATATGGTTAGTTCCATTGCATTTACTTTAGAGAGCCTCACGTAATGGATTTTTAATTTGAATTTGAAATCCAAGAATTGATTTTGAATAAAAATTGGATTTTGACTTTGAATCTGGATCCATTTTGATATTTCAAAATCCAGATTGAATTATGAATTGGATCCAGGGTATTTTTCAAAAGATTTTTACAAAATGATGGATTTGAATTTGAAATTCAAGAATTGATTTTGAAATTAAGATAAAATTGAATTTTGAAGAGGATTTGGATCCAAAGTTTTGAATAAAATTGGATCTGGATCTCGATTGGAGGAAATTGGTCTGAAATGGCAATCGAACCCTGAATATGGATTTTTAAAAATTGAAATAAAAAACCTAAATTCATGATGAAATTTGGGATTTGGATTTGGATCTTGGATCCAGCTTAGAAAATGGAATTGAATCTTGGATCTGGATCAGAAAATGCAGTTGTGCCTCAGTAGATGAATTTGAGTTCAATTTAGAAATTGGTTCTGAATATCCTTCTAATAGGATCAGAAGGTGGATCCAGACAGAAATGGGTCTGGATCTGAGAATGGTTAGTTGGATCTTGGATATCTAACAAGACATTCTAGGTTCATAAAGTGAATTTGGACTCTGGATATGGATTATAGAATGAAATTATATGAAAAATCTAGGTCCAGGATGAAAAATGGACATCAGATCCAACATTGGATCCAATATCTGAAATGAAATGGATTGAATCTTGAATATTGATAAAATATCTAATATAAGAATTGATCTGAGTTTGAATTAGGGCTTGTCCCAATTAGAAAAATTGGTAGAAACAACATTCTGAGAAAATTTTTATTTTTTTGTTTTTGCCCTGCAGGGGTAAAACACGGTACTAAACTGGTCTGAACTAATTTGAATGGGATAGATTAGGAATGAACTGAATCAAAAGTCCATTATACTCATGTGAACTAAATTTTGTGCTAAAACACTAACTCAACCAACTGGAATTAACTTAATTTGGACTGAATTGAGCTTAAACGAGCTAAAATGAGCTGAAACAAAGGTTCGAGTGTGTAAAAAGTGACTTTGAACTAGAACTGGGCTATTCAAACTATTGGTGAACTCAGATTAGACTCACAGAGATGGGATCTAATGGATTTGACTGAGTGGGGGACAATTTGGTTAAAATTTGAGCTAAAATGAGCTCATTTCGCCTAAAATGAGTTAAATTTAGCCAGAATGGGTTGACACTGCTCATCGTGAGCTCATGGGATCTAGAAATGTCAAACATTCTAACTTTTCTAAACTTAAGTTAAGCTTGGCTAAGTCTAACAGACAAAAGTTTAAGGGTGATACAAGGGTAAAATGGTAATTTTGTCGATGAAATAGGGTAAACAAACTTCTAGACTGGGATAAACCTAGGGGTGAGACTCTACACCACCCTGCAGGGGTTTGGCATGTGTGAAAAGAGATGTTCGGAAGGGATCTGAAAAATTTGAGGTGTTTACAGATGCCCCTCTTTGCTGCTAAGCTGGTTGAAAGTCGAGCTTAGAAGCAAAGAAAAACACACCAAATTTTCAAAATAAAATGCCCCAGTTAGATAAATCTGACTGGGTATGAAAGAATTGATTGTGAACATGATCCTCATGAAGTGAGGTTGTACAACGTGAGAAGAATTAAGATCCCTAAAGCTTTGAAAGGGGAGATTTATATAGGAGAAGCCTCGTGATTAAGACAAAATAAGCTTTTTGCAGAAATTCAGGTTTAGCCCTTAACTTGGATGGGACGAAAAATACCTCATGAAATGAGGTTCAGGTTTAACCCTTATCTAAACGGGGACAAAAAATACCTCATGAAATTAGGCTCAGGTTTAACCCTTACCTGAATGGGGCTGAAAAATACCTCACGAGGTGAGGCTCAGGTACAATCCTTAACCTGAACGGATATGGAATCTTTAGATGAAGACACCATTATGGAACTTCTGAATTTCGCCCAAAGAATCCGAAAAAGGTTGCAAAAGGTAGAAAGAATGGGGTCCCTAAAGCTTTGAAAAAAGGGATATAAAATGGGGTGTCTCATGACTGTGACTAAAATAAGCTTTTAAAATGACCTTTTGCAGAAACTAGGCTGGACCTAAAACCTGAAAAATAATTGTCTATGGTGGGATAGTGGAGAAAGCAGGAAAATGTGCGGATCTGAGAGCCTAGGCACTCAGACCGAACAAAAGGGAAGGACCTTGAAAACTCCAAATTATCAAGTTTTAATGAGGGATGAAGCAACGTCAGGATATATCAAAATGGACGTCAAGTTCTCGTTTCATGTCGGAATAGCCAGAAAATATTGTCAATAAGATAAAAATTGTAGTTGATTAAATATAATTGAAATATGCACGCCCATGCGAAGAATATTCTCTTTTTCTACTTAGAGTATTTCCTCTAATTGGGCTAATTCCATAGGATCGAGAATCAAATTCAAGTTTTGTTGTTGTTGAGTTTCATTAAGGAAGCTATCCATTTCCTTGATATGAAGGGAGAGAAAATGTTCTCAGTTTCATAAAAGAAATTGGATGGAAAGATATTGATAAAAGAATTTTACAGAGATAAAGATGATTCTTAGCAATTTTGACAGCTTGATATCTGAGATTCACCCATGATAATCTTTCTGTACTCTTTGAGACATAAAATTGAGCTCTCTTAGGGTTTGGCGAGAAGTTCATCACATTAGCTTTCAACTTGGAGATATTTCAAATCTTCTCTAGAAGAGCATGTCACATCCTCCTTCAACTTGGAGGTGATTAAAGCCTTCCTTGTCCCCAAGGATTAGATTGATAATATTGTCTCTTTGGTTGAAAATCTCTTGATGATAGCGTTGATCAAATATCTTTTAGAGTTTATCGGGAGGTTCATCGCATCAGCCTTCAACTTGGCAATGATTTGAACTTTTCCTGGAAAGACACGTCACATGCTCCTTCAACTTGGAGATGATTTGAGTCTTCTTTGGACCCCATGGGTCTAACTCATATATCAGTCTTCAACTTGACGATAGTCGAGAGATCCCTTTTACAGATGGTTAATTGCAGCTTGAGTGATTAAAGGGATATTGAGATTAAGTGGATTCTTTTTATCGCTTAGGATATTTTCACTGCCTTATTATCAGAAGAATGATGTTTAAAATGTGCCATAGCTATGATCAATATCAATTTACTTATGTCCTTTCAACATCATTGAATTTTTCCTTTGCTGACCATATCGAGGATTTTTCTTCATCCTTTTGGCTGATCAACAAAGAAGGTTTGAACTTCGGTTCTTTCTTTGCAAGAATTTTGGTCTTTTAGAAAAAATATTGAAGGTAGCTTGAGATGAAATTTTGTGCAATAAAAATTTGGAATCAACTATTTTTTATGACAAATTAGCAAAATATTCTCGAAATCCTTGGTGAAAGGAATCACTTGACATCGAATTACGAAAATCCTTGACTGAAATCTTGAAGGACCAATGTGAAACTAGATTTTGCAGGACCAACTCTAAAGTTGAATTTGGAATGATTGATATTTGGCAAAATTGTAACCCGAGGGTTTGGTTATGAAAATTGGTATTGACAAAGATTGGAACTCAAAGGTTTGGTTGCAAAAATTGGTTGAGAAGTTGGTTGACCCGAAGGTCTATTTTAGAAAATTGAGTGACCTAGAGGTCTGGAAAATAATTAAGCTAGGATTTTGATGAAAGATCGGATCAGAAGGGATTCAACCTAAAAATCATATTTTTGGAAAAGAAATTGGTTCAAAAAGGGATTCAACCTAAGAATCACAATTTGAGAAGGAATTTGGTTCAAAAAGGGGTTCAATCTATGAACCATATTGGTTCGGAACCACATTAGTTCAGCAGAGGTTCAACCTATGAACTATCAGTTCTATAGGGATTCGACCTAAGAACTACATCGGTTCAGCAGGGGGTCAACCTATGAACTATCAGTTCAATAGGGATTCGACCTAAGGACCACATCGATTCTGCAAGGGTTCAACCTATGAACTATTGGTTCCATAGGGATTTGACCTAAGGACCACATCAGTTCAGCAGGGGTTCAACCTACAAACTATCAGTTTTATAGGGATTTGACCTAAGGACCACATCGGTTCAGCATGGGTTCAACCTACGAACTATCGGTTCTATAGGGATTCGACCTAAGGACCACATCTGTTCAACAGGGGTTCAACCTATAAACTATAAGTTCCATAGGGGTTCAACCTAAGAATCGTAAATAAGACTGGATCAGAAGGGGTCCAACTTACAGATTGAAGTCAGGGTCGTGAGGGGTCCAACCTACAGACCAAAGCTTTTCAGAAAGAGGAGTCAACCTAGGGGATGATTTCGAAGAAGAGGTTCAATGCGAGGGTTGATTAAAAATGATCAAGAGGGTTGACTTTGAAAAATGATCAACATGAGGGTTGATTTTGAAAAAAAATGATCAATGCGAGGATTGACTTTGAAAAAATGATCAACACGAGGATTGATTTTGAAAGATGTTCAATGTGAGGGCTGATTTTGAAATATGATCAACGCGAGGGTTGGTTTTGCAATGACTGGTTCAAAAATAGTTTTTGTAAAAGAAGATCAACACGAGGATTGATCTTGAAATGAATGGTTCAAAACCAATTTTTGTAAAAGAAGATCAACATGAGGATTGATCTTGAAATAATTGGTTTGAAACCATTTTTTATTAAAGAAGAGCAACACAAGGGTTGATTTTGGAAAATGATCAATGCAAGGGTTGATTTTGAAAAATGATCAACATGAGGGTTGATTTTTTAAAGATGATCAACATGAGGGTTGATTTGGAAAGACCGATTTGAAACCAGTTTTGATAAATAGAAGATCAACAATAGGGTTGATTTGAAAAGACCGGTTTGAAACCAGTTTTGGTAAGAGGCTCAACCCTAGGATTGATCTTTGAAAAAGATTTGTAAAAATTAATTTTTGACGAAAAAAACTCAACTTGAAGGTTGAAATTTTAGAAAGAGACTAGTAAGAACTGGTTTTAATGAAAAGACTCAACCCAAGATTTTGAAAAAGATCGTTACTTTGAAAGCTCTCGGTGATCCCAATGAAGATTTTTGCAAAATAAATTTTTTAAGAGGATTTACAATTTTGGACAAATCCCTACAAGTAGTCCTATCGCGCTTATGAATGATCTCAGGATTATCTTTTATCCTAAATGGGAAACGTAGGTCATAATATTATCCCTTATCCTGAATAAGAAATAGAGGTCTCAGGATTATCCCTTATCCTGAATTGAAAATAGAGGTCTCAGGATTATCCCTTATTTTGAATGAAAAATAATTGATGATAATTGATGGAGAAAAAAATGATGATGAAAGATTTTGATCTTGCCTGTATACAGGATGTTTTCAAGTAAAGATAAATTTTTAAAAGATGCCCCAGTGTAATAGGGGAAAAGGATATTGAAGAACGCTTTTTTGAAGATAACAAGGCAACAAGCTTCTTGATTGATTTTCGAAGGCATGTTTTAACATACCTGGAACTGAAAAGAGGGGGTTTTAGGAGAAACCACAAGCCTTAAAAATAACTTCTTGTATGAAAGAAAAGAATAATGACATAGACAAAATAGAAGTAAAAATGATGGACACCAAAATATGAAGAAAAGACCAGTCTTTCATTGATTGTGTAAAATTGATGACAATGACTGAGTATTTTTAGGGATTAATAAAAGGACATAAAAGACTGGGACTGTCTTGTCCCTACAAGATGATTAAAATAAAGGAAGAAAGCAAGAAAACTATGGCATTGTCATTCTTTTAGGTGGTCCAGGAAAGGCTTGGTCATGACAGTCAGTTGTTCTTCTTCTTTGTCTTCCACCAAAAGATTCTTATCAATGCAGTCCTGAACGATATTCTTAAGGATGAAACAATTCTCTGTGTCATGTCCTACTGCTCGGTGAAACTTGTAAAATTATTCTTTGAATCTACTCATGATTGCTAGGAGATCAACAACTTTTGGTAAACAAATCATATCTCTTGCGAGCATATATTTCAGAACACTCTCAAGTGTCTGGTCCAGAGGGGTGAACTTTAGAAATTTATCAAGTAGGATCGAGTCTCATGGACTTTGATCTATCGAAAGCATGAGATTATGTATCTTCCACATGTGAAGGGCATGACCATGGTTCTAGTTATAAAACGTTCATTAAATGTAAAAATGGGTTATAGGATTGGATCTTTAAAAGAGGGTCTTGCGTACTCAACGGGATGGTTGTTGGAAACCCGATAAAATGATACAAGAACGTTATTTTATTGTTTTATCCATTTGGTTTTGGAATGGTTGTGCCTGGGTATGTTTTCACAAATGCATTTTTTATTGCATGCACATGAACAAAATGTTATGCTATTACTGAGCTTTGCGAAAGAATGAGATATCAATAATGCTATTTGTTTTACTTATAAATTTGATATATGATTCGCATATGAATGTCATGATCATGTTCAGGGTATAAACTGCCTATTGTTAAATGCATGTATTTAATATTTGCATAGTATGAAAATTTTAGGGTCATGAGTATACTAAAGCTCGAAACTAAGCATGTGGTTCTATAAAACCTTTGTAGTGTCACCCAAGCACTTATGATATTTCTATGTGTGATATGCTATGCATGTGTTATGATGCAATGATATGATACCTGTACCTGTGTGTTTTACCCATGACTGGGCATGCGGTCAAAAAAGACCAATGGGGTACGATACGTACACCTAGACTTATAAAATTAAATATTTCATGCATAGGTGTTTGGCTCATATATGAGCTTATGATTCCGAGAATTGTTGTTGGTGCCTAATGTGCACTAGGTTGGTAATGTGCATATACTTGATCACCCTGAGTGTGGGTTTGAGATTTTGGAAATCCCTTTTAGTGTAATAACTCGTACAAAAAAAATAAACAAGATTTAATATATGCACATATAACCTAACTGTGAGATTCTGGGTATATCTGAAAGAAGATATATGTTACCGGTTTCTCGAGATTCTGGGTATACCTGAAAGACGATATATGTTACTAGTTTCTCAGGGTTTTGAGTACACCTAAAAGACGGTGTATGTTACCGGACCCATGTTCTACCTTGAAGAGGGTAGATGGTACAAGCTCTGTGGGACAATTACATTTTTGTAAGAGCTAGGCGTCTCACCTGGTCCCCAGTCCTCGGAGTTAGGGAGCCAGGACTACACAATGTCCTAGGTGGTAGATCCAAGTCTTCTGCAGAAGTTACAGGGTATATCCTAATTCTAGTTCTAACCATTGGGGAGTACTCTCGCGGTCGTGAATCCGTCCTCTTTGAGTCTTCGTACGGCTAGTCACACGGAGTATTAATTGGAAAAAGCATAAGAGATCCCTGTATGGTCTCAGTCCGCTATGATGTCGAATGCCTGTGTATAGGGTAATTAATAAGAGAAACATAAAGTCAGAACATATTTGAGAGTCTTCAAGTATACATACAATGTTTGATGTTGCACTTGTTATAACATGACTGTGATTCATTCATATGATGCATAGCTTAGTAATGTATTTCTTTATATTCAAAATTGTTATAACATAAATGTGATTCATTCATATGATGTGTCGCTCATTAATATTTTTCTTTTATGGATTAAACCATGAAATGTTTGTATTGGATGAAGTGTGCATTCAGAACTTGTTTGAATGTTTGGCATTTCTTATATCAATGTGTTGTACATATATTTGTACACATGACACTCAGTACATCCATATTGATATTAAGCTTCTTACTCAGACGGGGTGTAGTCTGACCTCATCTGAATTATTATTTTTCATGAAACAAATAAAGATATCGTGAAAGTTGCAGTTGTCGCAGCGGACAATGCCATGAGACCATATTTTTTGTGGATGTCCTAAGAAACTCTGACTTTAAATTCATTAATTGTATTATTTATGACTTGTAATATTTTATGGCAAGGCTTTAATTCGCCTAATGATATTGAGTTTGTGTTATCACTTATTACCCACCCAAATTATTTGACTGAGGGATTAATAAAATATTTTTGTTGTGGTTTTAAAAAAAATTATTCCAAATTTTTGAGTTAAATATTTGGGGCGTTACATAATGTATAACAAAATCTCAAAGTTTCAGCGCAACAAAAATCTCTGGATTTTATTGCTGGATCGGTGAGATAAGATAAAAATATGAAAGTCCATCTAGAATCAACTTATCAGATACATGTGGATCAAACTTCTCAAAGCTATGGTAGAATAGAATATGCCAAAACTATGGATATGTTGGACATCACACCAAAAAGGTTTTTAAAAGATAAATAAGATTTTAAAATAGACTTTTAAAAGTATGGGTGCTTGTTGATCGCATTTTCACTTCAAGTGACAAGGGATCAACTCCTATAAGACCTTTGCCTTGTTGCTTGGTTCTTTTTGTATCGGGTGCTTTGTACTTCTTTTTAGACTCCTGAAATGACAAACACGACTTTGATGATACTAGACATTACCAAAGCTTTGAAAAAATATAAAAACACAAACAAAGTATGAAACACGTTAGACAAATCTAATCTAAGACATAAAATAAAGTAAAATAAAATAAAGGAAAATGATGCTCACCATGGGCTTAGGTAGTCCACCTAGACAATTTGGTGAGTGTGACACACTTGGATAAAATAAAATTTCATGTGATTCAGTAAACGGAATATATATTCCATCATTGCTAGATCGATCTGTATCCGTACGGTTCGGTAAAGAGTGAGCCAATAATGGGATTTTTTCGAAAAACGGGAAACTTAAGATGCTCTGGGATGGTGGAGATGAGGGAATGTTTACAATACCTGGATTTAGTCAGATCCAATTTGAGGGATTTTGTAGGTTCATTGATCAGGGCTTGATGGAAGAACTTCATCAATTTCCAAAAATTGAGGATACGGATCAAGAAATTGAATTTCAATTATTTGTAACAAAGCTTCTGCACAACTGAGGGTATGTGGGTCTGAGTGCAGTAGAGTAGACCTAGTGGGCTTGGGAGTTTGACATATAACTTGTTTGACTAGGTTAAATGATTCAATAGAGTAGGGTTGACCTATGCTAAGATAGGCTCTCAATGCAACATGGTCACCTTACTCCGGTTTTAGATGGTGGAATAAGAGGTAAGCCCTTATTTATAAAGTTTAGGATATATCTGGACCTTGGATATTATATCAAAGGTCCATTGAACTTCATGATTCAGACCTAACTGTGATCTAATTGGCTGGCTAAACTGGGTGTCAAGCTCTAATTGGCCCAAGCTACAAGGCTTATCCTAAAGGGTTTTTGGTAAATAAGTAGAACAAGTTTTTTGGTGAGCTAGGTTGGCTTCATTTGATTTAAGGAACACTCAATCTCGAATTTTGATGGTTTTGGTAAGCGGAATCAGCTTTATATATATGTGTTTCCACGCAAATCCCAAGCCAAAATGGCTAATTTTTTGTCTAACAAGTCATTTTGTCAAATGATAAGTCATGGATTTTGACCCTTGTCTGATGACCAGATAGGTGGTCTAATAACAGATAAGTTAGATGTCTCTGATGACAAATCAAATTGCCCAACTTATCATCAGATAATTCTAACATGTCAAATTTTCTGACTTATTGTTAGACAAAAATGAGTCCAATTCCACTGACAACTAACTTGTTTTTTCCATAACTCTATAACCAAATGTTCTTTTGAGGTGATTTTCGATGTGTTACAAAGCTAACATTCTCTACTTTCATCTTTTAAGAGCAAAATCAAATTCAATCTTCTGGTGGTAAAAAATGCACTTAAAGTGACCCTACTTAAAAGGACAGGTTTTTGACCAAACAAGTAAGTTAACTTGTTTTGATTATAACTTTATACTTTGATGTTGTATTGACTTGATTTTTGTCACGTTTGAAAGCTTAGACTCTTTAGTTTCAAATTATTTTGGACAAAAATCTTGAGGATGCTGTTTTGGAGGCTAAAAATGCATTTGAACTAAAACTTACCATATAAAAGACCTAAAACACCTAGCTTTGGAAAGGGACTTACTAGAAAACCATTTGGTCAAAATTGAGGTGTCTACAAGGGGTTGTAATTAAATAAAAAAAAGTATGCCTTTGATTTGATAGAAAACACTCAAATGACAAATGCTTGACCTATGAACACTCCTATGGTCTCTAATATGGCTTACCTAGAAATGCGAAGGCTTGTTTTATTATCCCACCTTGTATCAAAGTCATGTTAGCTAATTCATGCAATATCCTTGAAAGTGAAAAGGATCCTTTAGTTTATTCATGGGACTAGATCATAGGAGTCAGTTAATTTCAAAAACTTCATTGGAGCTAAATGCTCTTATTTGTGGACTGAGTTGGATGTCCTCAAACTAGAAGATCCACTATAGGATTTTGTACCTTTTTGGGTGCAAATTGTGTCTTATAGAGTGCCAAGAAACAAAGTACAGTGGCCCGATCGAGTTTTGAGGTTGAATGTCATGCTATGGCATCTACTGCAGTTGAATTAACATGGTTTGTGTTTATTCTGCATGATATTATGATATGTTTATCTCAACCCCCAATCTTATAATTGTGTGACAATGTGTCGGCCCTTCAAACAACTATTAAGCCAACATTTCATTCTAGAATGAAACACATTGAGATAGACTGTTATTTTGATAGAGAAGGTGACACTTGGATCTCTTGTCATGAAGTATGTTTTGTCCTTAAATCAGGTGGTAGATATTTTGACTAAGGCGCTTGCTTGAATTCCTTTTAAAAATCACATAATCAAACTTGGACTCTCATCTCCATCTAGTCTAGTTTGAGGGGGCATCGTAATGATAAGGCTTAAGAAAGTTCTAGTTATGATGATAAGGTTGAAGGTTGTAACAATTCGTATGAAGGATCCAGATCATATTGTAAGGCTCAAGGCTGGATACGATATCAAGGCTCAAATTCTCAGCTGGCACAACATGAGAAGAGATAAACTTTTCCTTTTATTCTTGTATTTTAGGATTTCATATTGAAGGTAGTTGATTCAAAATCTCCTTGCTTTTATAAATATTTGAGCTATAAATATTAAAGCTTTCATTTTAAAAATTGACCTGAAAAAAGCATTTGACTCCTTAGATTGACAATTTTTATTGAATTTTATGTAATACATGGGATTAGGGATGGCAGTCGGGCGGGGGACAAGGTCTCCACCCCCACCCTGCCTCAAGATTAGAACCTCATCCCCGCCTTCATCCCCGAACGGGGATGGATTTTAACCTTCGTCCCCGCCTCCATCCCCGTTTCATACCCTTCATCCCCGGTCCAAACGGGGCGAGGCGGGGCGGGGGCCCGCTTTCCCCCGGTCCACTGCCATCCCTACATGGGATTCGAGGAAAAATGGATTTCTTAGACCAAGGGCCTTCTCTTGATGACATCAGTTGTCGTATCGATTAACAAGGAGAAAGGAGAATTTTTTTTAACCCCTATGGGGTTAATTTGCAGCAAGGTGACCCACTTTCACCCGTTCTCTTTATTATTGCGATGGAGGCCCTACCGGTTATTCTATCTTCCGCTCATATCCTTAGAGTGTTTCAAGGATGTGAGATATCTCGAAGTATTACTATCTCACACCTATTCTTTGTGGATGACTTATTGATTTTTGACGAGCCCACAGACCGTAGTATGTGGTCTCTTTTGTTGATACTAAGATGTTTTGCCGAGATCTGGAGGTTGCACATGCATGTGGTGGTGTTGAATGACTCAAACGGTGAGTTACAAACACTTGCCACCAATATATGGTTCATTTTTTACAAATTTTCAGGTTACCGAAAATGGTGAAAAAGCATTTGGTGATAACTCTACAACATTTTATTTGGTTGGGTACGACGGAAGGTAAGAGATCGTCATTGGTTGCTTGGTCCCTAGTGGCACGACCACTTAATCAAACGGGGTTGGGAATCCACAATTTTTCTTGCAAAGTGATTATGGATTATTTGCACTAAAGAAGGTAGGATTGCTTCTATCTTTTCTGAAAAATATGTATTGGACGGTTGACCCTCTAACTGGTCGGTAAATAATAGATGGAAGAGAGGTTCGGGTGTTTGGAAGGGTTGGATCACCGCGGTGATTTTTGCCTAGTTGTTAGAGTGCAAGTGGGTGACGATGGAGCAACCCTGTTTTGGCAATATCATTGGCTAGGAGATGGTCGACTTCATGATATTTTTTCCAATCTATAAGAAGCATCTAGAAGGAAATTACTTAAGGTGCAAGGTCTGGTCGGATAGTGAGGGTGTATATATGGGAGTGTGTTGCGTGGAGACTCCTTGCCTAGCATCCCAGGAGAGTGCTTATTGCAGCACACCTTAATGCACTGAGCAAGCGCTGAAAATACATCGAGGGTGTGGATCCTCTCTGCGTGGAAGCTGCTCTGGTACAAGAGGAACAACTGCATCTTTTGGGCACTGCAGTCAGACTTTACTTCTTGCTTTGACACGCTGCGAGCTGAGGTTACGAACAGGGCACGCATGAAATGTTCTGCCGAGTCGATGGCCTAGATTGGCAGCAAACGCACGTTTATCGGAGCCACAGTTGGACTGTGTTGCAGCAGACGTTTTTCTGTTTTTAATGTGTTGCTGGGTTTCTGGTGCAGTGTTAAATTCTCTCTGTAATCTGTCTGTGGGTTGTATCGCTCTTTCAATGTACTCTGTTTCTGCTTAGCAACCGGATGATTTCTCATCATCTGCGTTGCAGAGTTTTTCATCGTTAAATCAATAAATTATCATTCTTTCAAAAAAAAACTACTGATGACCGTGGAGTGTTAGCCGTCGTGCACGTAGGTGTTAAAACACTGAACCATGTTAAGTTTTGAGTACTCTCTTCTTCTTTTGTTCTGACGGATCAGGTAAGGGGGCTTGAACAGAATACTGTCGAAGGTAACTTGGATGCCGTTAATCATCAAAATGAATGGCACCCCCAAATCAATGAAGGCTTTGGTTTTTAGCTTGTGTTACAACACATTGTCGCCTTCTTGTTTCTACCTTGTGTTACAAAACATTCACGGGTTCGTTACTACCTCGTGGAGATAACTATAAATCGATCGATTGATTCAATCATTTGTGGGCGTCATAGAGAGATTTGTCGGTCATCTATTTTTACAGTCTTCTCTTCTTCATCGTTTTCGTTAGGTAGTATGAAAAAAAACAATAACACACAAACATTCCAACAAGTGTCATTAAGGCGTCGTGAGTATATTTCCATGTTATCATGCTATTGTTGAAAAACGTATGTCGTCATGAGTGTCATTAAGGAATTGTTTTGTTATTGCAGGTAAATGTTGGCTTTTCGATGATTAGAAAATTGAAGATATTTGTAAGACGCTGAGACCTGTTGACAAGAATGCTTGGTTACAAATGCGAGAAAGGACTTCTACCCCATCCGGTATCGTCCATTCACTCAGTATATGCAATGTAACGCAAATCACGGTTGTAGTAACATACTACTGATTTGTGAGATATTGTTTTGTTTGTTAATATCGATTTGTAAGCTATTATGTTGAATTATCGTATCAATTTGTAATATATTATGTGATATGTATATCAATTTGTAAGATACTTTGTGTTTTCTAGTGTCGAATTATAAGATATTTATAGTATGATTTTAAAACTTGTGCGTGCAGAATTTACATTGTTGCGCGCTTGAGGT
This sequence comes from Nuphar pumila, assembly GCF_984573655.1. Lineage (NCBI taxonomy): Eukaryota > Viridiplantae > Streptophyta > Magnoliopsida > Nymphaeales > Nymphaeaceae > Nuphar > Nuphar pumila. Next base: position 51,389,203 of record NC_143254.1, on the reverse strand, counting down.
GGCGATTTGCGTATTCAATCACTGCTCATTTAGCGATTTTTATTGAAATTATTTCACAGCGTCGTAGATATAATTAAATCGCTGTCATGTGAATTGCTATCATCAACACACATACGATAAATTATTTCTTTTATTGGCATAGTAAATAACAACTTTATGCATAGTATAAGCAAATAACAAATCGTTGTTGCTTTTATACTGTGATTCATTCAATCGTTTCTTTAACTTGCTTAACTAATCGGTATCCATTGTTATATGCATCTTGAATAAATCATAGTAAATGTATGTGTGGGCTAACGCAAATTGATATCTTGCTTATGACAGTAGTGAGCTTATCATCTAGTTGCAGTGAAGATGTATCGCAAACATTGGAAAGTTATGGAGAAGTGAACATTTATACTAATGATGCACCTGAAGAAGTGAACATGTGTACTAATGATGCACATGATAAGAATGATGCAAGCATTGGATTCACTCTTGACTTGAATGTTTCAGTAGAAGAAATGCAATTCGATAATGAGGTAGACGATCATGATGGTATACTTGATAAAGGTGTAGGCACTGAGAATGTACATGATAGTGCACTTGACTCTGTTCCCGTAGAAGGAATGTAGTTTGATAATGAGGAAGTTGTATATAATTTTTATAATGATTATGCCTTAAAACTTGGCTTCAGTGTTAGAAGGTATTTTTGGTCAAAAAATGTACAGGGTGTCGTGGTGAGAAAGACATATGTTTGTTCTAAGGAAGATTGAAAGAAGTTCAGTGAAAATCCAACAAGGAGCAAGTCAGATTCAAGATGTGGTTGTCCAACAAGAATAGTGTTAAGAAGACTTTCGAATGAGAAATATGTAGATCATACTTTAATCAGTGATCATAACCATGCAACTCATATATAGTACACATGTAAGCTATGCTTAAAAAGCTTTTACTGTGATTTGTACTCATGTATAGTGTGATTATCACCTAGTTGTGGACGACATAGATGTGATTGTGTAAATCACGATAAGACACTACATTATATAACAATTTATATAACAAGTAAATCACCATAAGACACTACATGGTATAACTATTTTTATAACATAGACGTCATTCTTATACCATTAGTAAATCGCGATAGAAAACTTCAAAGGCGATTTACTAATTGTATAAAAATTAAACTACAGCGATTTAACAGTGATCATGCATAGGTAGTAAATGTAACTCATCGGCGTGGTTTACAACCACAAACGTGTCAGCGATAGCGATTTAATACTAGCGATTTACCAAATGAGGGAAGTTGGTAAATGCTATATTAGTTAACACCCCTTATACAAATTTTCATCACACGTTTAGCATTCATAAATAAAAATCACACTGAAAGAAAAAAAATGTTTTGTATCTACAACGATTTGTACATGTGAAGGCTACATGAGACAATGATTTTTACTAATAGTATACGCACTGAACAACAATGATTTACCAATGATATCAAAAATATAGCTCTGAGGCTAGATGAGACAATGATTTATACATGTGAAGGATACATATTACAATGATCGATCTTGAAATGATCACTATTTACAATAATTTTTACAGTGTGATTTCAATTACACAAGTCAATCATCATGAAGATTTATTAAGTTACATTAAATTACATAATTCACAAATCACACAGGTTTATTATGTTGCATCATGACAATGTTATGTTTCATCATGTTAATACAATCAAATACAATTATGTAGCTAAAGAATTCACACGTGATTCCTGTGTTCTATTGCTCACTTTTGAATTAAACTAAGCCTATCATAAAACAGAATAATATAAGACACTACATTAAGTTTAATAAGAAAGGCAAACATCCTCCCAACATTGATTACATACCAAAAGACTTGTAAAACTGATGACATTGTTCTACTCAAACTGGTCAAGAGGATTGAAGGTTCCAACGTTGTAGAGCACGTCTGTAGGGTATTGCTGCATGTTGAAAATTATACAAGTTAGATATTAATAAGTTGCACGTAATACAATTTATATGGTAAGCAATATAATGTATTATATACATGTTCATGTGAAGGGCTTTGTTGCTTTTGCTTAGGGGTTGGTTGTTTCTTAGATTTTTTCTTGCCAACCAATTCTAGTGCACCCTTTGTCCTCCGACGACTGCGATCAGAGGCATGTTTCCTTTTGATACCCTTCGCTGGGTGAATTTTTCCATCATAATCTACAATGTCGACTCTTGACTTATTGAAGATGATGTTTACGCTTCAGCGTAACTTCTCATGTGGGTCAGGGGAAGCATGATTTTCACCTTCGTTGATTGCTCTCATTTTTTTAAATTGGTCTTCATGAGCTGCAACAGACTGATGGTAAATTAACTGCACATTTTCAAGTAAGTCCCTTAGCACTTTTCTCATGCATACATAGGCTTCTTCACTTTTCGATAATAAATCTGCAACATGCATAAGTGACCTACATAGTTGTTGGTAACGAGAGGCTATGTGGCACTTCTCATCAACATCAGATGGACTGCCATTATCTGTATCCAGCAGTTTAATCTTTGCTTATCTCGTCCATCTTCGCATTAAATATGACTCAGGTATTTCTTGTATTTTCTCTTAATTAAGTGTCTTTAATGCATGATGACATAAAATATATTTGAATTCATACATTTTGCACGTACATTCAATTGTTCCATTGTCAACATTGTACGTAACATGTGCTTTTTGCCTTTTTAAATGCTCTTCACCTTCCCATACAATATGGTATTTGTGCATATTCTCAGTTTGCATACGTTCTTCTATGTTGTAATTTATGACCTGTATAACCTCCTTCTTAATCTATTCAAATATAGTTAGTGTATACAGATCTGCAGGTTGCATCAATATTTTCATGCCCAAAGTTATAGGGCGTGTGTTGAAGCATTTCACATCTTATTCAAGCTCATTTTGTCTAAGATCGTATACAAATAATTCATATTGTTCTATGAAGTAAAACATTGTTAAATATGAATACAAGGTTTTCTTCAGTATAGCATGCATAGATTCAGCTCTTTGTGTACTTATCATACCTGCACAAAAGTATTGTCTTCCATATGCCAATGCCCACTTTTCTTTGTCTGCATATAAATTTTGTAACCACACACATTCTTCAAGGTTGTATGTCTGAATCATTTCCTCCAAATCAGACATAAAGGTGACCTCATTTACGCTCTCAAGTACACACCTTGTAAACTTTTTATCAAACCATGTATTCTGATTAAATATGCGTCCTATGTTCTTTGCTACATTTTGAAAGATATGTTACAAACATAGGCGATGATATGCATCTAGCCATACATGAGATACTGCAGCCGCAATTGCATGATCATCATCTGTAAGTACAACTCCAAGGTGCTTCGCATTCATTGTCTGTGTAAATACTTTGAACAACCACTCAAAGGTTTCCTTGTTCTGGTCATACAAAAAAATGCCACCTAATATGCAACTTTATGAGTGATGGTTCACTTCGACAAACTGCACAAATGGCCACTGTTCAGTGTTAATCCTCACCGTCGTATAAAAAATAAGCACATCATTGAAGCATTCATAATCTACTCTTGACTTTGAATCAGCCTAAAACATATTCACAGCATATCCATCTTCATTTAGTTGCATTGCACTAAACAAACCAGGGTCATTGCTTGATTTCTTCTGTAAGTAATCAACCAAAGAATATATTTCTACATTCTTCATGTTATCTGTCATCTTCCTTCTTAAGTGGTTTCTTAGATCTATATGTGTGAATAGCATATTTTCACGACCACCATCTATGTGCGTGCGTAAATTGTATGTCTTCCTTGGTGTAATGTCAGTGCTATCAGCTATTTCAGCAATTGCAGCATGCACTTCAGTTACTTTACGGTGTGACCTTAACATAGGAGTCATAAATGAAGCTGCTAATTCATGGTTATGATCACTGATTAAAGTATGAACTATATATTTCTCACATCATTCTCGCTGGATAGCCACATCTTGAATCTGGTTTGCTCCTTGTTGGATTTTCACTTGACTTCTTCCAACCTTCTTTAGAACAAACATATGTCTTTCTCACCACGACACCCTGTGCATTTTTTGACCAAGAATACCTTCTAACACTGAAGCCAAGTTTTAAGGCATAATCATTATAAAATTTGCATGCAGTTTCCTCGTTATTAAACTACATTCCTTTTATGGGAACAGAGTCAAGTGTACTATCATGTACATTCCCAGTGCATGCACCTTTATCAAGTGTATTATCGTGATCGTCTACCTCATTATTGAATTGTATTTCTTCTACTGAAACATTCAAGTCAGAAGTGAATTCAATGCTTGCACCCTTCCTCAGGTGCAAGCATTGAATTCATTAGTGCACATGTTTACTTCCTCAGGTGCGCCATTAGTACAGATGTTCACTTCTCCATAACTTTCCAATGATTGAGATACATCATCTTCACTGCAACCAGATGATAAGCTTACCACTGTCATAAACAAGATATCAATTTGTGTTAGCCAGCACATACGTTTACTATGATTTATTCAAGATGCATATAACAACAGATACTGATTAATTAAGCAAGTCAAAGAAATGATTGAATAAATTACAATATAAAAGCAACAATGATTTGTTATTTGTTTATACTATGCATCGAGTTGTTATTTGCCAATAAAAGAAATGATTTATCGTATATGTGTGTTGACGATAGCGATTCACGTGACAGCGATTTAATTATATTTATGATGCTGTGAAGCGATTTCAATAGAAATCACTAAATGGGCAGCGATTTGAATATGCAAATCGCCACCGCAAGTGCGCAATAATGTAAATTCTGCACGCACATGTTTTAAAATCATACTACAAATATCTTATAAATTGACACTAGAAAACACATAATATCTTACAAATTGATATACATATCGCATAATATATTACAAATCGATACGACAATTCAACATAATAGCTTACAAATTGATATTAACAAACATAATATCTCACAAATCGGTAGTATGTTACTACAACCGAGATTTGTGTTACTATGCATATACTGAGTGAATGGACGATACTGGATGGGGTAGAGGCCCTTCCTCGCATCTGTAATCAAGCATTCTTGTCAACATGTCTCAGCGTCTTATAAATATCTTTAATTTTCCAATCGTCGAAAAGCCAACATCCACCTGCAATAACAAAACAATGCCTTAATGGCACTCACGATGACATACGTTCTTAAACAATAGCATGATGACATGGAAAGGTACTCACGACGACTTAATGGCACTTATTGAAATGTTTGTGCGTCATTGTTTTTTTCCATACTGCCTAACAAAAATGAATAAAAAAAGAAGAATATAAAAATAGATGGCCGACAAATCCCCCTATGACACCCACCAATGATCGAATCAGTCAATCGATTTATAGTTATCTCCTCGAGGTATGAACGAACCTGGAAATGTTTTGTAACACAAGGCATGAATGAGAAGGCGGCAATATGTTGTAACACAAGCTATAAACCAAGGTGGGAATCTGGACTCGCAGGAATGTGCAAAGCTATTTACGGCAGGACATTTCTATCAAACACATATCTATCTTATGGGAGGACATTTCCGTCAAACACATATATATCTTTTTTATATGTTATTTATCTTTTTTATATGTTATTTTATTATAAAATCATCATGGGTAACATTGGCATATGAATTATCGTTGGTCCCAAGATATTCCTTCGTACACACCCGAACACATGAATTTGTGTTCGGGGGCGAACACACAACACTCTCTCTTTAGATACTATTCATCATCAAGATGAACCACACTCATAAGCTGCCAAAAAGATGGTCCCCACTTAAATGGGCTCCACAAAAGTTCTTGATGTTGTTCATCCTCCTTTGCCTTTCCTTCTCTTCCTCGTCCTCCTTCTCCTTCCTTTGCTTCCTTTGCCTTTCCTTATCTTCCTTGTCCTCCTTCTCCTTTCTTTTCCTTTCCTTCTCTTCCTCATCCTCCTTCTCCTTCCTTTGTCTTTCCTTCTCTTCTTTATTCTGATTCTTCTTCCTTTGCCTTTTCTCTTTCTTCTTCATCATTTGCCTTTCCATCTCCACCTCCTCCTTCTTCTTCTTCAATTGCCTTTCCTTTTCTTCCTCCTTATTCTTTCTTTGTCTTTCCCTCTCCTCCTTCCTTTGCTTTTTCTTTTCTTCGTCATTCTTTTTCTTCTTCATCATCTTAAGTTCTTCTTTTGTGATTCATCTTCACTATCTGATGAATTAGGCTCTGCTTTATAAAATTTCAACACTTTGTCCATGTCTTTATCATTCTCAATCTTCATTATATTTTGGTACGTTTCATAACGCTCATATATATCGGACTGATGGATCACTTCTCCAGTAGTCATCCCCTCGAATGGCGGGGGCTTTCTTGTCTTATGAATTTTAGTCATTGCTAAGCTGCACAACACATAAATTTAACCACATTATTATATGTTGCAACCGCCTCCTCAAGTATATATTATTACAAATTATCACATTCATTACACAATCACCAACATTACAAATCATTGCAATATTTGGCTTCATAAGTAAACATCATTGTAAGATTTAGCAAACTTAAGTACAAATTGAGGTAACTTCATAAATCATAAATACACATCGCTACTACCTCAAATGTATAAATCATTGTAGAAATTTAGCCTTCATAAGTACATATCGTTGCAATGTTTGGCCTTCATAAGAACAAATCATACTAACTATTTTTCGACTCCCAGAAGGTGGATAGGTACAAGTCGATTTGTTTCAGTATGAAAATAGGTGTTATTTAGCATGAATAATATAACCAATTGTAAGATTTAACATTCAGATTTATAAATCGATTTGTTTACATAACGAAACTTTACATGAAACTCACCGAAATGACATGAGTTTTGGTAATCCCACAGTGGAGGAGAAACACCCAGAAGATAGATGCTGTCGATGGTGGCAACGATGCTCCCACTGCACAGACGACAACAAAGGTTGCTATGGCAGTAGTAGACTATGACAAAAGGTGCTCTAGTAGCAGTAGACAATGGTAAAGGGTGCATCGTCAAAGTGAGCTCTTGTTACAGTAGATGGTGCGTCGTCAAAGGGTGATCCGGCAGTAGCATAAGAGTTTACTACTTAGGGCGAGAACAAAACATTTGAACCTTGAAGAGTTAAGATCATCCTCTCTTTTCTGGATGAAGGACATTTTTATCCTTTTCTCGAATCATCGTTTCATGGCTAGAATGGCGGGAAAGGGTACTTAAGTCTTTGCAACTGCACCAGACTTTGATGCTAAGTGATGCCGATACACACTGGGATATGAGCCCCACGTGGCGCACATTCGGACCCCCGAACACATACCTACATGTTCAGGGAGGGGACCTATAACCTGCTTCGGTATCTAAGGCACCTTCGACAATTTTTTATCCAAGGTACCTTGGACCTGATCCGCTCTCAAAGCCAACCATTCTTTTCCCCAAGAACTGCTGGGGTCTAGCACGGTGAAAAGATCAGGTGCAATATGATTGCACAAATATTTGTGCATTAATCACCTAATCACCCTCTGATCCTCTCTCTCTCTGGCATGTGACTCACGATTCAAAATCTAAGAAGGCTCAGGATCCTCCTTACTATTGCACTGCTTCATTCCCTATTTTCATTGAGGTCGTCTTTTATGTAGTAGCATTCCGCTCCACTACAATGACCATCCATCATCTTGTCATTTCTCTCATCTTGAGAAATGCCAAGACGAATGGTTGTCATGCAGGTCGCTGCATGGTGGGCATGTAGTGATGCTGCATATAATGTCAAACCATTTTCAATTCAATGCATTAGTGCCTATCATTACATGCCTCACTCATTCAATGTAATTATAATCTCGACGGTTAAGTTGTCCATGCGTGCCACATAAATTTGTAGGCCAGTTTCTCCATTAGCCACGAAGGCAAAGTCCAACAATAAATTACTCTAGGTTGGCAGGCTTGATGGTGCTTATTCAAGATGGATGTAACCTCTCCTCTTTTTATTACAGGGGACCATGCTAACTTATATGTTTTCTTAGCAATCTATGCTTATCTGATATATATGAAAAAGGAAAGACTCTCTCTCTCTTTCTTAATAACAAGCTATTGTTTATTCTATGAGATTGGACGTGTTTCGGACCGCCATTTTTTTCACCTTTTTGTTTTTAATGTATATACCTCTTTAGCACTCTTGAGTTCTCTAAAAGGCCTTACGACTTAAGAACCCCATGTATTCGGACCCTCTCTCCTCCTCTTGATGTACTTTGCTTTCAAGTATCTATAAAGAAGCTTTTTGCATCCTTGTCTTTTTACTCTTTTTGTAATTGTGCATGCGCGTACTTTTGCTTTCGCTCGTGCGCATGTGCTGTGAGTTGCTTGTGCGCTTAAAAGGCCTGCTTTTGGTGTTTGCGATTACCCGAAGCTACATCGTGGGGAGCTTCACTTTTAAGCTCGTGATAATTTGGTACCAGAGCCTTGTCAATATTGGGATTGATAATGGCACCGAAGAATAATGCCATGACTCCTTCAGGCAGTATGGTTCCTCCTGAAGACTTCATGATCGATGATTGGGTGTCAGCCATCTCGCGTGATGTTGCCAAGTTGACTGGGACAATGACCAATATGAAGAAATTGGTCAATGAGACTTGTACTGTTTTTAAAGATCTTAACACAGAGATCAAGACGACGGTAGAAGGGGTAGAAGACTCTGTGGAAAGTCTTGCCACTAGATTTGGTTATTCGGTGGAGGACCTTTCCATCAAATTTGATGATCTGCTGGGTTGATTCAACATCATGGTTGCTGAATTGGATGTTGTCCAACAAAAGAATGATCAGTTGGAGTGGCAGTTGAGGACTGCCCCAACTGCCGGTGCACATGGATAGACCACATTACAGGCTACCTGAGCCCGCAAAGTATAAGGTCACGGGGGACTCAAAGGATCTCGAGAATATTTTCTATGAGATAGATCAGTTTTTGAAAGCTGTGAGAATAGAGGAAGACACAGATAAGTTGCGGACCACAACAATGTACTTTGTGAATGAAGTGTCTCTTTGGTGGAGACGTCACTTGGGTGATGTTCGACATGGGTTGGTTGCTATAGTCTCATGGGAGGACCTTAAAAAGGAGTTATGAGACTACTTTTTGCCTAAAAAGCAAGAAAAAATAGCGCGCAAAAGGTTACTGACATTGAAACATACAGGGTTAGTGCATGACTATGTCAAGGCATTCTCTTCGATAATGCTGGAAGTCGAGAGAATGGATGATCATGATCGGTTGTTCTATTTCATTAACAGGTTGCAAGGATGGGCAAACACAAAACTCATTCAGCATGATCCTTCAACGCTAGTTGAAGTACTAGTGGTTGTAGAGAAGCTTGTCGAGCTTGATAGGAACAATGAAACATTTCAAAGTAGACAACAGGGAAATGACCATAATAATCGAAGGAACAACCATTCGCAGAATGCTGGCCATGGGAACCAGCAGAATCAAGGCTGACATGATAGCCAAAATAATAATCAGAACAAAAATAACTTTCAGGGTGACAACTATCATCGCCATGATTGTCGTATCTGTCACGATGATCACTGGGCTAATTCATGTCCCAACAAGAATAGAGATAACCGTGCACCTCGAGCTGGGAATGTCGTTCAGGGTGAGAAAGTTCATCAACCTGCAAAGGTGCCAATAGTTAGTGCAATGCAGATGATGAATGCAGTAAAGGTGACAACTATTACAAAACCGGCCATATGCAAAAAAGTGATGTACTTGGAACTTCTACTCAACAAAAGACTCACTAAGGCATTGGTAGACACAAGTGCTACACATAATTTCATCTCGCATGAAGAGGCAGAATGGTTGAGACTATTGTGGGAAAAGAAGGAGAGCCGCATAAAAGTTGTTAACTCTGAAGCAAGGGTCATCCACGATGTTGTTCATGATGTGTCAGTGCAGATTCATAACTAGGCAGGAAGAACCACGTTATCAGTCGCACCCATGGATGATTTCAAAGTCATCCTCGAAATGGAATTCTTGAGAAGCAATAAGGTAGTGTCGATGCCTCACCTCAACGCTATTAGTTTTGAGGGTGAGAATCAACCCTGCATGGTTACTATGATACTGATGAAGCCTTGTGAGCCCTTGGTGTCCGCGCTCCAGTTAAAGAGAGGCATGAAAAGTGGTGATGAGACTTTTCTTGTCACAATTCACGCTACAGGTGAAGCGAAAGAAGACGCAGATGTCCCATATGCCTTAGCTTCAGTATTAAAGAAGTTTGGTGATGTTATGCCCGCTTTACTATCGAAGAAGCTACCTCTGAGGCGTGAGGTAGACCATCAAATTGAGCTAGTACCGGGTGCACGGCTACCCATAAAGGCTCCCCATCGTATGGCAATTCCTGAGCTGCAGAAATTACGCAATCAATTGGATGATATACTTGAAGCGGGGGTCATCCAACCATCCAAAGCTCCCTTTGGAGTGCCCGTGATGTTTCAGGCAAAGCACAATGGGTCGAAACGTCTGTGTGTTGACTATAGGGCACTGAATAAAATGACTGTGAAGAACAAGTATCTGCTTCTTTTGATCGCAGACTTGTTTGATCAACTCGAAAAGTCGAAGGTCTTCTCTAAGTTGGACTTGAGATCAGGCTATTGGCAAGTCAGAGTTGTTGAAGGTGACAAACCAAAGACTACTTATGTGACGTGATATGGGGCATTCAAATTCATTGTTATGCCATTTGGATTGACGAACGCACCTGCCACCTTCTCAACTCTGATGAACAAGATTTTATACCCTCACCTTGATAAGTTTGTCGTAGTATACTTAGATGATATAGTGGTGTACAACGATTCTATCAAGCAACATGTTTAACACCTCTGAATTGTGTTACAGACTCTGAAGGACCACGAGTTGTATGTCAAGCTAAAGAAGTGCCTATTTGATTAGAAGAAAGTTCACTTCCTTGGACATATTGTGGGAAGAGTCACATTGAAGATGGATCACAAAAAGATTGAGGCTATTCAAGCTTAGGAACCGCTTGTTAAGGTTCCTGAATTACGCACTTTCTTGGGACTTGCCAATTACTATCGACGTTTCATCAAGGGATATTTGCAAATCACTGCTGTGCTTACAGATCTACTGAAGAAAGACAGACCATGGCTATGGTCTAATGCTTGCCAGAAGGCTTTTGACGGGTTGAAGCGCTCCCTGACAGAGGAACCAGTTCTAAAGTTGCCTGACTGTTGACAACTGTTTGAGGTGCAGACCGATGCGTCTGACTTTGCTATCAGAGGGGTGTTACTCCAAGAAGGACATTCTATTGCATTTGAAAGCCAAAAGTTAAACGACGTCGAGCCTCGATACATGGTGCATGAGCGTGAGATGCTAGCGATCGTGCACTATCTATGCACATGAAGACACTATCTTTTGGGGTTGCAATTCGTTGTGCGCACTGACAATGTCACGACAAGCTACTTCCAGACCCAAAATAAGCTGAGTCTAAGACAAGTGCATTGGCAGGATTTTCTAGTAGAATTTGATATGGTTCTCAAGTACAAGCCTGGCAGGACCAATGTTGTTGTCAACGCCTTGAGTCATAAGGTGAAACTTGCACCTTTGTTCACTTGGGATGGTAGTGTGAGCCAACCGATGAACGATCTTTTAGAGCAGGTTCAAGAAGCTTTAAAGAGTGATCTGATGGCTCAACAACTGATCACATTGGTAAAGGAAGGAAATACATAGATATTTTAGCTGGAGGACGATTTGCTCCGCTCAACGGGCGACCGTCTATATATCCAGTGACAGGATACTCTATGAAGTTGCTTGATGCACGAGTGCCATGATACCACTTGGGCGAGTCAAACAGGACAACAAAGAACGTTGGTGTTATTGGAGCACACATTCTATTGGCCGCAAATATGCGACAATGTGGATGCTTATGTACAAACTTGCTTGATTTTCCAACAAGAAAAGCCCATAAATCAGAGACACAATGGACTACTGGAGACCCTACCGGTGTTGAGTTGTCAGTGGGAGTGCATAACCATGGACTTCATCGTGAGCTTGCCAAAAGCTCAAGGTTGTAGTTCTATCAATGTGGTTGTTGACAGGTTTTTGAAGTATGCTATCTTCATGCTTGCCTCTACCACCTACTCAGCTACCAATATCGCTAAGTTATCTGTGTAAAATATAGTCAAGCATTGGAGAATCCCAAAGAGCATTGTCAGTGATCGTGATGTTCGTTTCACTGGCAAGTTTTGATGAGAAGTGTTTCGCTTGATTGAGACAAACTTGCACTTCAACACAAGCTTTCACCCCCAAACCGACGAACAAAGAGAGATGATCAATGGCATGTTAGAGGAATATATGTGGCACTTTATCAGTGCTAATCAAAGAGATTGAGTTGATTTACTTGATGTAGCTCAATTCTATTAAAACCTACAAAAGAGTGAGTCATCTAGCCATAGTCCATTTGAAGTTGCAATCAAACAACAACTACAAACTTTGCACTTCCTTGTTGTGCGAGGATGTGACAAAACGCCTTATGCATGCCAGTTCGTTAGGAACTGACAAGATCAGACAGAGTTAGCAGAGGCTTATTTGAATAAGGCAACTAAGCGCATGAAGAAATGGGCAGATGAGAAGCGTCGATCAATAGGATTTTATGTTGGGGATAAGGTGCTGGCGAAGCTCTTTTCCGATCGCATAACTATCTTTCAGGGCCACCACCGAGGCCTTATTCGCAAGTACAACGAGCCCTTCACCATTATCAAGCGCGTGAGAAACTTGGCGTATCGGCAGAACTTGCCAGGAAACTTTTAAGTGTATCTGGTATTCCATATATGCAACCTGAAGTCGTTCCACGAAGATGAAGGAGACCCTCAACGGAGCATGCCTCAACATACTCCCATTTCGTAGCATGCATCCTCAACGGTCAGTTGTGATCATCGCAAAATTTTTCCTCTCTTGGTATTCTCTCTCTTCCTTCTCTTGTCCTTTCTAATCCCTAATTCCTCCTTTTTGAAGGGAAAAAATAAAAAACAGAAAAGAAGAGAGAAGAGAAAAGAAAAGAAAGAAGAGAGAGGAACTCTTTTGCGGGGTCTCACTTGACCTTAATTTTAAAAATGTTTAGAAGAATAACTCGCCTCCGTTTTGAAAATATTGCAGGAAAAATTGAGAGACGGGGCTCGCTCGTCGGTACGAGGTTCGACCCTTCCTGGCGCCTTTACTAGGGGTAATCGAACCAACGGTCGAATTTATGCCTTTTTGCTTTGCTAAAAGATTATCTACAAATTTATCTTAAGTCTAAATGCACAAAGAATCGTGCTTGTGCAATGCAAGGATGCATGCTTTTTTGAAAAGAATGATTTCAGAAATCTGAGATTTTCCAAGTGAAAATGTGATGATGGAATGAAGAAATGATTTCTGAATAGTTGAATATAACTTAGAACTTGAGATAGATCAGGAAAGATATTTTGAAGTTCTAAGTTTTTGAAGTAATCAGAGTTTTTTTTGGGAAAATAAATCTGGATTTTGAAAAGAATGGTTTTGAAGCTGAGATAAAAACAAGAAAAAGAAATGAAGCTTCAAAGTCAGAAAATGGACTTTGAATTTGAATTTTGAACTTGGATTTAGGAGATAAGATGAAATTTGAAATTGAATTGAGTTCTAGATTTAAAGTTGTGAAATCAGGATGCATTTTGAGAAATCCAAATGGTATTTAAAAAATAGAAATGGATTTAAGAAGTCCAGGTGGGATCTGAAAATGGATTTGAAATCTAGAAATCAAAAATAAATTTGGACTTGAAATCTGGAACTGGGAATGGAATTGGATTTGAAATCCGAGATCCAAGATGGAATTTGAATACAAAGTCTGAATCCTAAATGGAATTGGATCCGAAGTCTGGGATCCTAAAATGGAAGTGGATCTGAAATCTGAAATCTTAAACGGAATCTGGATCATAGATGGAATTTAGATCTGAAGTCTGAGATCCAAGATGAAGTTGAATTCTGGAATCCTAAATGGAATTGGATCTGAAGTCTGGGATCCAAGATGAGATTGAATTCTGGAACCTTAAATAGAATTTGGATCCGAAGTCTGAGATCCAAGATTGGATTGGATTCGGAATCTGGAACCTAAAATGAAATTTGGATCTGAAGTCTAAGATCCAAGATTGGATTGGATCCAGAATCTGGAACCTAAATTGAATTAGATCCTAATTTTGGATTTAAAAAGCTCAAATAAGACTTTTGAAGATGGATCTGGGTTTTTGAAAACCCAGATTGAATTTAAAACTTAGGAAAAATCGAATTTTGAGATTCAGAATCAATCTCAAACTTTGATTTTGAAATTGAGAATCAAGACTCAATCTTTAGATAGAACTTTTGAGGATAAAGAATAAACTTGATTTTTAAAGTCTGAATTTGAAATCAGAAGATGAATCAGAAATTTCAAAGTTAAATTGAACTTTGAAATTGATTTTGAGGTATTGATTTAAATTTGAATTTGAATCTTAAAAATGAATTTGGAATTTTAGAGTTGATTTAAACTTTGAAATTTGTTTTGAATTGGAATTTGAAGTTTGAATACAAAACCGAATTTGAAATTTCAAAGTCAAATTGGACTTTAAAATTGAATTTTGAATCTTGAAATGAGATAGAATTGAATTTGAATCTATAAATAAGAATTGATTTGAGAAATGAAGAAGATATTTAAAGGAAATTACTTGGATTTTGAAAAAAAGAATTTTTGAAAACATGATGTAATTCTATCCTAAATGATGAAGTGAATTAAAGAATTTAAAATTGGATTTTGAAAAACATATCTCATTCTTTAAGTGAATTAAAATAAGATTGAGGATATAATACATCCCTGAGTATGGCCATTGAATGTATTATATAACAATCATATTTAAATTCAGACAAAGAATAAAACATATTTTGGTGCTTTTATAGAGTTTAAAATGAAATTAACTCTCAATATATCCTGACTATGGCCATTGATATATATATTTTGAGTTAATTTTAAGTTAAACTCTGATAAAAGAAGAAAATATTTGAAAATATGATGATTTTTGGAAAGAGATCCAGTGTGGATCTAATATTATTTCATAAAAGATGAAAATCCTAAGTCTTGTTCACATCCTGACTATGGTCATTGATGTAAATCATCAACTTAGGATTTAATCACTTCTTATGGAATGGTGCATGTGCCATTCGTGATCCCACTTGTGAAATTTTTGAAAAATAAGATGAAAATGATATGAAAACAGGCGATTTATTTTATATGCTCATTCATTCTATCTAAGACTAGAAATGTAAAAAAATTTTATTAATACCTAACTTATTGCAACTTTGAATCATAAAATTCATAATCTAGATAAGAAATTTAACAATTCCATATGTTTCTTGCAAAACAGGGTTAATATAAAAAACATGGAATTACATCAAAACCTATGCATATATATATATATATATATATATATATATATATATATATATATATATATATATATATATATATATATATATATATATTTAAGTATTTATATGAAGAGAGTACATATATACGTATACTCACACACACAAAAGCAAAAAAAATGATGATGCCTATGTGATATGAGAATGGGATGAAGTATTATCATACATATGGACCAGCCCCTATAAAATCCAAAGAAAGAATGCTTAATTACATGGTGATATGACTGTTATTACAGCAAACATATGGTTTGTGAAAAGGAGATACATAATAGCAAATGGCTGTTGTGTGCTTTAGTGAAGAAGGTTGTGGCTATACACAATGCAAATGATAAAGAAGATGTGGGTGCCATGTAGGGAGTGTGAAGCTTGAAGTGAATATGGTTGCTAAGCTGGAACAAAAAATGCAGGATAAATGTGCAACAGCAGAAGAGTGAAATGAGTATTTTATGAGTAAAGTTGAAAATGTTGGATAATATGCAGCACATCACAGCGGGAACGTGGTGGCACTGGATTAGTATGAGAAGATGTTGTATATTGTAACAGATGGTACGGAGTTTCTTGGAGCTGAATTAGCAATGAGAAAGGGGAGCTGCTGTGATAAAATGGATGATGGTGATGATGATGTAGGATGGCAACATCAGTGATGCCGTGTGTAGGTAGGGACTGTGAAAGGTGACAAGTGTTGGGGGGAAATGCAGCAAAGTGAAGTGGCAGTGAGTGGCCATGTGTTGAGTGATGTGTCAGATATAACATGTTGCACTATATAATCCTGAAGGTAAGGAAGCAATGTGCTATGCAGTGGAGTACAAAACATATGTGTAAGTGGTGGAGTGGTGTGTTGGGCAACAAATGTTGCTGTGAAAATATAACTGAAGGCAAGATGCAGGTGAGATAGTTTCAGATCATGACATAATGTAAAGCAGCTAGCGAGCAACATAAAGAGGAAATCCATGCAAGATATCCATAAATGAAACCATGAAAGCAACCTAAAGACATGAAAATGTGCAAGTTTGCATATTAATATAAACATCACACACGAATTTTATCTGTATCTTATAAAAAAAAATATCAGGGAAAATAAAATAGTGCAACATAACTGTCAATATGCGATTTCAGAGTGTACATACCTGCTACAGTATTTTACCACTAGATATGTATGCCAAAATTTTCCAGAAAAAAAAATCGACATCATCTGTACAAAGCTTGTAATGTAGATCACATCATTCTGATACCTTTTGTCCCAGAAAGACATACCCACAGATTCCATCAGTGTTCATGCTGAAACCACCATCCAGCAACTGCCCCTCATCACCGTAGGATGGCCTTGCCATCACATCAAGTTGTTGATATGGCAATTCATTGGCCAATGAAGTAACAAGGAACCCAAGCCAACACTTCCATGTAAATGTGAAATGAAAGATAAGTAGCCGAACAAGGATATATATATATATATATATATATATATATATATATATATATATATATATATATATATATATATATATATATATATATTACCTCTCTGATGAACTCCCTGTCTTAATTTAGTCTGGGTTTGAGGTTCTTGTCTTCACAATGACAAGTATTTAGACAACAACAACATGAGAGTTTGATAATGATTATAGTGGCTCAATGTAATAGCAAAGGATAAAAAAAAGAAAGGTTTGTGTTAGTCAAATGCTTTGATTGCAACACAACATTTAAGTTGCAAATTGAAGTACGGAAAATGCCAAACAATATGATGGTTATTAATCATGTGAAAGGGATAAAAGGTTTCTCGTAAACAAATGACCTATATCTGTTTGTTGAGATATCCTTACAAGTAAAGATGATATAAGGCATACAATAATGAACAAATGGCAAAATACAACTTTAAAGGTCAAAGAATTTAAATGCAGAATTATCTATGTATGCTGCTACGTGGTGATCATATCATCAGATAAGCAGAATTATTAACTACACAGGCTACAGAAACATGATACAGACTGGGAAAAAGAAAAACAACTGTCTACCATCTGGTGCAGAGTAAGCTTCCACTGAATTTCTTTCTTGCCTAATGGAGCCCTTTCAGTAGACTCTATTTTATCAAACCCAGAAGCATAAAAACTTGATTCATCATGTACTCTACTTTCCTGATCTTCTCCATTGCTATCATTCTCACTTTCATCACCACCACTATCATGCTTGATTGAGGATAAATCTCTGTCTAGGTTAGCTTCCAAAAGTACTATGGGACACAATCTTCAGTGATTATTGGTGCGGTTATAATCCTTCCACTACCAATGACGGCATTCAACTTTCAACATTCTTCTTTCCACACAGTGTATTGCTCCCAGAACCATCAGTAGGAAGAGTCATGTACGCTACCCCATAAACATCCACTCATCCCCCTTAGTCTTCAAATGGCTCACCACATAATGCACATATAATCTGGCTTTTGACAGCAGGGACTATGTTTGAGGCACACCAATGACAGAGTTCACTTGCAGATACTGCCCCAGCATACTAAGACACTTACCATTTCTGCTCAGATCGATGATGACACTAACAAAATGGCTAGGATCAATGTTATGGAAGAGAAGAGAGAAAGATCCCATCTCCTTTATTGTTGTATTGGGAATATGGGATGCTGGAGAATCTTTATACATGTTCTACTGACATATCCAAGATAAGAAAACAAAAGGCTCACAGAAATCTAAAAGGCTAACTGGGATACAAAGGAATAGGAAATGATAGGGGCGGATTATTGAAGTGATGATAATGCATTATAAACAAATCAAACAGAAGATATGATAAATCATTTTTATGCAATGTAATGGACTATCTAAGAGGAATCCAACTAAAAACAGGAACTCAAATGCAAAAATAGGAATAAGTAAATCAATGTACATAATAGAGTATCTAATCGATGGATTAACCTGCTGGAAGTAGAAGGCAAACGAGAGTGCTGACCAACAAAGGGTTTTTGCCAACGATCTTGAAATTCAAGTTGTCGTACTAACCATAAGAATATAATACATATCAAATGATGAGTCTGGTAAATGAAATTTGTAACTATACAAGGGAATATAACTCGTTACTGCAGGCATTAATGGATACACAACTTTAGGAACAAGCAATGCAAGATATATAACCAAAACTGTATTTAGATCAGACTCTATTTTTTTCGAAAATAGCATAGTCGTGCAGAAGATGAACCAGCTTCTACGCTGGTAATAAAAGAAGATTGATGTGATGCAACAGATGGCCGTAACAAAATCAGGAAAACTAAGATCCACAGGTAATTGAAACAAAAAACTCAAAAATCCGATGATGATCAGAGCGCAGGCCAACTATCAAAATAGAACCGAAAGTCAGATGTTGGGTTTGGAAATTGATAACTCATCTCAACAATCATAAAATTACCGTATGATATCTTTAGAATACAAATTCGCAGAATTAATACCTCTAAAAATGTAGATCATCCCTTTGAACTATATCGTTAGAATGTAAATCACAATAAAGAAAAGGAAATCAAAGAGTAAAGAAAGAAAGAAGATAATAACATGCATCTTATTGTAGAACGCAGGCCAAAACAGGGGATCAAATACGAATTAGGAATTAAAATACAGGAGAAAGAGAAAAAAAAAAAGAAAATACGTATACAGCCTATTGTAGCCTTCAATGTTGTGGGCGTAGGGGCGATATTAATGTTGCAACATGTATCATCAAGGGTGCAATAAGCAGATCGATGATACAAGGTTGCTAAAAAAAGGAGGTAAAAGAAGAAAAATCATGAAGGATAAAAAAAAAAAACTGAATAAGGAAAAGAATAACACAGAGGACGGAGATAGTTTGCTTACCTGATTGCGGCAGTCAGCCTCGATTTGCTTGGAATGGGGAGCACCAAAGGAAAAGGATTTCGAGAGGTAAGAGAGGAAGAAAGGGGAAAGGGTGGAAAAATGGATCTGCGGTTTCTTATGTAGGGACGAGAGGAAGGGTCGAGAATGGGGAGCAGCGATTAGGAATCGAGGGTGAAAATGAAAAGGAGAGATGATCGACGATGAAGGAGAGAGAGAGAGAGAGAGAGAGAGAGAGAGAGAGGGAGGTTGTCCTCGCCATCCCTCCTCTTGCGAAGGGTTCTCAAAGAGAAAACCCTAAAAAAGGATTTTCAACAGGCCCATTTGGTTTTTTTCAAAATTTTTCAAAAGAGGCTCCTTTACAAGGTTTTCTAAAAAGTGGTTCTTTATAAAAACGATTTTCAAAAGGGTTTTTTAAAAAAAAAGGATATTTTCAAAAAGGAGGTTTTCAAAACTATTTTTTCTTTTCAATTTTTTGTTCTTTTCTTCATTTTCTATATATTTTTGGTATTTTTAAAATAAAGTTCTAAAACTAAAAAAAAAATTAAACTAAATTTACAAATATTTACAAAAGGAAGGTTTTCTGAGAGTTCAGGGTTATTTTGGGGAAATTTCTTCAGAAAATAGGTTTGGATCCAGGTTTTGAGAAGATGTTTGAGTTTTGAACCTCAAATCAAGGAATACAACGTGATGGATCCAAACGGATACCGGACAAACTGCCCGAGCCTTTCAGAACTTATTTTTGGTACTTTTGGAAATTTGATTTAAAAATTTGGATAACGAGGCTCAGTTTTGAGTTTTGACACTGGATCCAGATCCGAAATCGAGTCAAATATATAAAATAAATTTAATTTCAGCGAAATTTGAGAAATAAAATGGAATTCAGATTTAAAAGTGACTCAATTACTTAGAAAATGGTGTCCAAGGGCAAAAAGGGAATATTTATAAGATTTTGAAAATTTTGGGGTGTTCACAAATGCCCCTCTTTGCTACTAATCCGGTTGAAAGCTGATCTTAGTGGCAAAGAAAACACTCCAAATTTTGAAAATGCCCTAGTCAGCAAACCTGAACTGGGTGAGGAAGAATTTATTTGGAAGGACATGATTTCAGGCTTAAAACCTTATCCTGAATGGCCTTGGGGAGACGGAATCCTCAAAAATGATATGACTGAATAACAGAAATGAAGAAATCGTGATGGGACTTTGGGCGAATATCCCGAAATGATGAGAAATAAGAATTTTGATCAAGTCTCATAGGTGAGACAAGGTCAGCCTTGTGGAATGATTCAAGTTTAGCCCTTAACCTGGATGGGACGAAGATATATCAAAATGAATTGAAGGAGGAAAGGAACACACGATGACCTTGATGGGACATTTGGAGAAAATGCCTCATGAGATGAAGCTCAAGTAGGATCCTGTCTTGGATGGATATACAAAGCATGGATTCCTCGATGAGAAGAATTATGATGGGACGGGAAGGAAACACTTCGTCAAAATGAGGAACCTCGTTGAGACGAGGCTTAGGTTTAACCAAAACCTAAGAAAGGAAAATACCTCAAGGGGCGAGGTTCAGGCTTAACCCTTAACCTGAAGGGGCAACAAAATGGAATCCTCGAACGAAGAAACCGTGATGGGACTTTAGGAATTGGACGAACAAATCCGAAAGGGGTTTGCGAGAAGAGAAAAAATGAGATTCCTTAAAGCTTGAAAAAGGGATGATCTTGGGCACCTCATTGCTGAGACTAAATCAACTTTTAAACTTCGCAAAAAATTCAGGTTTTGACCCTTAACCTGAGTGGGAACGACCATACAGATTTCTCGAATGAAGAAAACGTGATGGGACAGGAAGAGATACTTCAACTGAATGAAGAAACTCTTTTGGAAGATATAAACAACGCTAGGTTGCATCAAAATGGATATTGAATATTTATTTCATTTTTAGAATAACTAGAAAATTTTGCCAATAAGATAAAATTGTAGTTGATTCAAACGCTTAAAATGTGCACGTATGTGCGAAAGATATTCCCTCTTTTACCTAGAGTATTTTCTCCAACGAGGTTAACTCCTTGGTCTTAAGAGTCAAAATTCAAAATTTTAGCGCTGATGATTTTCTTCAAGGAAGCTATCAATTTCCTTGATATGAGAAAAGAAGAAATATTCTTAATTTCGTAAAAGCAAGTAGTGAAAAGATATTGGTAGCAGAATTTCGCATAAGAAAAGATGATTTCCTCACAATTCTGGCAGTTTGATATCTGGGTGTTTTTTCATGATAATCTTTTTACACTCTTTTTGAGTCATTGGGCTTTCTCAGGCTTTTTACATCATCCTTCATTTGGATGTGTCCTGACTTTTCTCTCTTTTTCGGGGAAGGGTACGTCACAAACTCCTTCATCTTGGAGATGTTTTGATCCTTCTTTTGTCTCAGAAATTATACTGATGATATTGGCTCAAAAGGTCTTTAAATGGTAGCAGAAATCAAATATCATTTAGGGTTTGTCGGTAGGTTCATCACATTCGCCTTCATCTCGATGATGATCTGAACTTTCCCTGCAAGGACCCGTCACAAACTCCTTTATCTTGGAGATGATCTAAATCTTCTTTGACCCTGAGGTTCTAGCTCGCATATTCGTCTTCATCTTGATGACAATTGAGAGATCCCTTTTGCAGATATTTGATTGCAGCTTAAATGGTTGAGAAGACATGGATTGAGTGGATTCTTTTATAGCTCAAGATATTTTCACTGCTTGATTCCCAGAAAGTTGTCTCAAAACATGCGCCATAGTTATGATCAATATCGATTTGCTTTTGGCTTTTTAACATCATTAAATATTTCTTTTGCTAATCATACCGAGGACATTTCTTACATCCTTTTGGTTGATCAACAGAAAAATATTTAAATTTGACATTTTTTCGCAAAAAGTTTCACCTATTTGGAAAGAATACTAGAGGTAATCTGAGGTGATTCTTTTGTGCAGTAAGAATATTGGAATCAACAAATATTTTTAGCAAATTGGCAAAGTTTTCATGAATTCTTTGTGAAAAAATCACTCAATATAGATTTTGATAAGACCTTGAGTTGCATTTTTTGATTTTGGAAATTCTGACCGGTAAAAACTGGGACCTTTTATTTAACGGCCAACGAAGGAGCTGGGACTTTTTTTTATTTAACGACCAGTAAAGACTGAAACCTTTGATTTAATGACCAGTGAAAACTAGAACCTTTCATTTAACGCCCAGCGAAGGAGCTGAAACCTTTCATTTAATAACCAGTGGAAACTAGGACTTTTCATTTAACGCCCAGCGAAGGAGCTGGAACCTTTCATTTAATGACCAGTGGAAACTGGTACTTTTCATTTAACGACCAGCGAAGGAGCTGGAACCTTTCATTTAATGACCAGTGGAAACTGGATTTTTCATTTAACGACCAGCGAAGGAGCTGAAACCTTTCATTTAATGACTAGTGGAAACTGAGACTTTTCATTTAACGACCAACGAAGGAGCTGGAACCTTTCATTTAATGACCAGTGGAAACTGGGACTTTTCATTTAACGACCAGCGAAGGAGCTGAAACCTTTCATTTAATGACCAGTGAAAACTGAGACTTTTCATTTAACGACCAATGAAGGAGCTGAAACCTTTCATTTAATGACCAGTGGAAACTGGGACTTTTCATTTAACGACCAGCGAAGGAGCTGAAACCTTTCTTTTAATGACCAGTGGAAACTGAGACTTTTCATTTAACGACCAGCGAAGGAGCTGAAACCTTTCATTTAATGACCAGTGAAAACTGAGACTTTTCATTTAACGACCAATGAAGGAGCTGAAACCTTTCATTTAACAACCAACGAAAGAGCTAGAACCTTTCATTTAATGACCAATGGAAGTTGGGACTTTTGATTTAATGATTTGATCTAAGATTGAGACTTTCTGAGAGACAAACAGTACATGGACCGAGTCTTGTGACTGAACTTGATCTTTAGATTTGAAGATTTTGAGAGGTAACACGTGCGAGGACTAAGTTTTTCAAATGAACTTGGTCTTTAGATTTGAAAATTTTGCAAAATAACCAGTGCGAGCACCGGGTTTTCCCAAATGAACTTGATCTTTAGTTAAAAAAAAAAATTGAGAGATAACCAGTGCAATCACCAGGTTTTCCCAAATGAACTTGATCTTTAGTTGAAAATTTTGAGAGATAACCAGTGCGAAGATTGGATTCCTTAAATGAACTTGCTCTTTATTTGAAAATTTTGAAGACTGACATGTTTAAGGACTTAGTTTCAAAAAATGGTTTGATCTAAGATCGAAAATCTAAAATGACCAGTTCGAGGACTGGGTTCCAAAAAATGATTCGATCTAAGATTGAAAATTTTAAAATGACGAGTTCGAGGACTGAATTTTGAAAGTATACTGTATTTTTGAAAATGTATCAGTACGAGCACTGGATTTTCCAACTGAAAGTCGGGAAGAAGACCGACATTCTTAAGATATTTGGAGATCGAAGCATGAATGATTGCCGAGGTTTCAGGATTATCCCTTAGCCTGAAGGGGAATAGACATTTGATGAGAATTTAGGAAAAATGATTCAGGTTTTATCTCTTAACCTGAAGGGGGAAAAAGAAGATTTTCTAAAGAGATGACCTGAGACTTGAATTTAGAAGGGATATGACAAGATTTATGATTTATGATCTAGGATTTAGATGGACCAGCACAGTTAGTTGTATGTGGTCCAATTTTCATGATTAACTCCTTATCCTGAACGGGGACAAGAAAGAATAAAATTTAAGAAGATAGAAGGAGATAGAATTTGATGAAAAAAATAGAGAAAATTTGAGGAAATTGATTTATTTTGTAAAAAGAATTCTCACAAGTAGCATTGTTGCTCCTATGAGTGATCTCAGGATTATCACTTATCCTGAGTGGGAATACCTCGAATGTCGTGGTTCAGGTTTATCCCTTAACCTGAGCAGGAAGTAAAAATTGGTAAAATTTGGTGAGAAAACTGAGGATACTTGGAAGACAATGAAAGACTTCAGGATTATCCCTTATCCTGAAGAAAGAAGGACCTCGTGGGATGAGGTTCAGGTTTATCCCTTGACCTGAAAGGGAAAAGAATAAAATTTATAAAAAGTGGGGAAAGATTGAATAAATTTATGATAATTTTGTTTTTGAAAAGAATGCTCACAGATAGCCTTGTTGCTTCTGTGAGGGGTCTCAGGATTATCCCTTATCCTGAATGGGAAAAGAATAGAATTTAAGGGGAATTAATGAAGAGAAATTGATATAAATTTAGAAAATCAATAAAGATTGATGAAACTTGTGTTGCAAAAGAATTCTCATAGGTAGCACTATTGCTCCTATGAGGGCTCTCAGGATTATCCCTTATCCTGAATGGGAACACCTCGGACAACGAGGGTCAGGTTTATCCCTTAACCTGAGGGGAAAAAAGAATAAGAGGAATACCTCATGGGAAAGAGGCATCAGGTTTATCCCTTAACCTGAAAGGGTAAAGAGTTTGACAAAATTTAATGAATTTTGAGGAAAAATTGATAAAACTTTATAAAATTGATGTAAACTTGATAGAAATATGGATAAAATAAATGAAACTGATAAAGATAACAAGATTTAACTGAAAATTTATAAGATTTGAGAAAAACGAGTTTGTCTGATCCTGCCTGCATATGGGATCTTTAATGTAAAAGGAAAATGTTTATTTGAAAGACAAGTGAGAAATCATTTTTGGGAAGAAAATCAACCGCAAGAAGAATGATCAGCACGAGATCTGATCTTTGAAAGAGAATCAACATGAGAGATCATCATGAGGGGGTCAATTTTTGAAGGCAATGGTTTGAAAACCTACTTTTTGAAAAAGAAGATCAACAATAGATCTGATTTCTGAAAATAACAGTTCAAAACTGATAATAAGATCAACATAAGGGTTGATTTTTTAATATAATGTTTTAAAACCAATCTTGGAAGATAAGACCAACACAAGGGTTGATCTTTGAATATAATGTTTTGAAAATTTTTAGAAGATAAGAACAACACAAGGGTCGATCTTTAAATATAATGTTTTGAATCCAAATTTTGGAAAATAAGATCAATATGAGGGTGATAATGGTTCAAAACCCATTTTTGAAAAATACGATCAACACGAGGGTTGATTTTTGAATGCAATGGTTAGAAACCATTTTTTTTGGAAAATAAGATCAACACGAGGGTTGATTTTTGAAGGCGAATGATTTGACACCATTTTTTAGAAAAGAAGATCAACACGAGGGTTGATTTTTGAAAAAGATTGGACCAAAAATATTTGAGCTTTTCTGTTATCATGATGAAGATTTTGCAGAAACTTTCAAAATGTCATGATTTTTGAAAAGACCCTCATAGGTAATATCATTTCTCTCATGAATGATGTCAGGATTGTCCCGTATTCTGAAAAAGAATAGGAATTTAATGTCCCAGTATGGCAAAAGAAAGAAGTATTCGATATAAGGAAATTGACATTTCATTGATAAACAAAGATTTGATAACAAAAATTGAATATTTACAAGTACTTTAAAAGAAATGATTCATAAAAGACTGGGTTGACTTGCCCCTACAAGACAACTAAAAAAAAGGAATGATAGTGCAAAAAAACTTTGGCATCCTCAATTCTTTGAGTGATCCAAAAATGGCTCTGTCAGGACTGCTGGGTGCTCTTCTTCCTCGTCCTCCACCAGCTCACTTATGTCAATGCAGTCTTGTATCATATGCTTGAGGACAAAGCAATGCTCTGTATCATGCCTCATTGCTATATGAAACTTGCAGAATTGGTCTTTAAACTTTCCCAAGATTACGGGAGGATCCGCGACTTTAGGGAGTTTGATCATCTCATGCTTTAACATGTAATCCAGAACTGTTTCCAAAGTTTGATCTAAAGGAGTGAAGACTCGATCTTTCTCCCACTTGATGTACTTGAGCTTCTCTTAAAGATCACCTTTTTGTTGGAGGCCAGTTGGAAGTGGTTTGTCATTATTCTTAAAGAACCTTTCCTTCTGGCCCTTGTTCTGATCTACTCTTGGGTCACCGCCACTGTTATTTCTGTTTCCTCTGCTACTATTGCCATAAGTATTGCCGGAGGTATAAGCTGTATGAGCGAACTGCACCTTCTTCTTCTGGTCTTGGATGTTCTTGACCAGAGGCATGCCCTCGTAGAACCATTTTTTATTCCTGCCTCGAGCCATTTGGCTTGCTCAATCAACTTGATGAAGGATTTCGCCAGGGAAGTGGCAATGAGGCTCCTCATGGGTTGAGAGAAATTGTTGAGGATTATCTGTAGTGCGTGCTCCTCTGGAATGGGAACCTTCATCTTATTACAGGTGCTTCTCCACCTGTGAATGAATTCTCCTGCTCTTTCATTTTCACTTTGTTTCAGGTTGTAAAGATGATTTAGTGTAGGTGAAGCTTCAGTGTTGAATAAGAAGCATTCAATGAACAAATTTACTACCTTATTGAACTCTCGTAGTTCGATAGGATTGATGTGGTCAGCATACCACCTGACCACTACACCCTCTAGACTGCGGGGAAAGCAACTAAACAAAGCTCTGTTGTCCTTTCTGAAACGACAGCATTCTGCATAAAAGGTGGCTAGGTGAGCTTTAGGATTGACGATTCCGTCAAACTTGAGAAATTTTCGAGGAAGATGCTCCAGGTTATCATCCCCATCTAGGCCATCATAAAAATCCTCGCCAGTGTAGGTCTGCTTGTCCTTACTCTTAGCTTGAATGTCCTTGATTGCTTGATTCATCTCCTTCATTTTCTTGCTCATCGGGTCCTCTGCTGGAATCCCAGACTTGGGTTTGTTGATAGATTCGGGCTCTTCAGCGGTTATCTTTACAAACTGTCGTGGAGGATTCTGGCTGAACATAGACTGTTCTTCTTCTTCTGATTCTGTCCCTTCAGAAGTATTGTCTGGCTGTCTCTTCTTTTTTATGATTCTAACGTGTTTTTTTACAGCCTTCTTTTTCAGCTTGCTTTTAGGGATTGCCTTTTTCAGACTAATCTCGGCCTGTTCTGACACCATCTTGGCCATCATCTTCTGGAACAAACCGTAGATAACTGGATCAACATCATCTCCTTTATTCTGGCTTTGTTCTCTGGATGACCTAGGAGAGTTCATTCCTTCTATTTCACTGTCGCTGAATTGCTGAAAAGTCTCATTTCATGTCCTTGTCTGAACCATTTTTTAATATCAATGCTTTCTTCTGTAGAGAAAGTGGAGGTTTTTAGACTAAAGAAATTTTGGGAGAAGTTTTGACAAGAAAAGGAAGTAGGTTAAAAAAATGATATCCCATCACTAGGGATTGAGTCATCACAGAATTCGTGATAATTGCATTGTTACTCTACGAGGGAGAGTAACCAACTAAAACATGAAAGAAAATGCTATTTTGAAAAGGATATCTCTTGACGGAAAGAGATTTTATTTTATGAAAAGATAAACAAGAAAATAGAATTTAGAAGATACATTGAAAAGATAGGAGGAAGAAATGAATTTGGTAAAGATTTAAAATTTTGAAGAATTTGTAGGCAGGATCAGAAGAATTTGAAGAAATCAGAAGAAAAGGAAAATACTCCTGGGTTTTAAAAACAAAGAGAAATTTTTGAATAATATATACCCAGGGTTTTGGAAAATATAAGGAAAATATAAAATATCACACAATCACAAATGTACAAACAAGGATGCACAAACAACACTCCCTAAAGCTGACTCTAAATGCAATATTTGAAATGACTGATAGGACCTTAATCCTAACTCTAAGATTTAGATCATCTGATTCCAATCAAGGTATGCCGATATACTCAAGCCGAAGCTCGAAGTACGTGGCATAAAAATATTTCTCTGGTTCTAATGTAATGGCTTCCCAACATCCTTGAGCGCCTACCGATATACCTCAGACTATGGCCCTTAGGTACGTGGTAGGAGGGCGCTAACCCAAATAGGTGGTCCAGTTGTGAGGCTCTCTCCCGAACTATGGTTCAGTGAGATAGGCCAACAACGTGAAGACTGGGACAATATAGGTAGGGATGTTTTCAAAAATATGCTCAACATGCAAATAAAACCAGAAAGTTTTAATGCAAGTCCTAAAGAGATAGATTTAAATAAAAAGAAACATATACTTGCACACATTGTTTGCATTCAATCCCTAAAATTGAGGAGAGTTGTATTTCAGACCTAAGTCTAATGTGAACATGGAATAATCTCCTCAATATGGTCCTACCAAACCATACTTAGATCCTATATGCAATGATGCCAGCTTAGGACAGAGTCTAGGCTCCTAAGGTTTGCATGGAAATGAAGCTGACATTTATAGAATAAAGACTTAGATAATATCAAAGCAAATGAAAAAGACGAGTCCCATCACGGTCGCCAAATTTTGTGATCATCGCATAATTTTTCCTCTCTTGGTATTCTCTCTCTTCCTTCTCTTGTCCTTTCTAATCCCTGTTTCCTCCTTTTTGAAGAGAGAAAATAAAAGACAGAAAAGAAGAGAGAAGAGAAAAGAAAAGAAAGAAGATAAAGGAACTCTTTTGCGGGGTCTCACTTGACCTTAATTTTGAAAATGTTTAGAAGAATAACTCGCCTCCATTTTGAAAATATTGCGGGAAAAATTGGGAGACGGGGCTCGCTTGTCGGTACGAGGTTCGACCGTTCCTGACACCTTTACCAGAGGTAATCGAACCAAGGGTCGAATTTATGCCTTTTTGCTTTGCTAAAAGATTATCTACAAATTTATCCTAAGTCTAAATGCACAAAGAATCATGCTTGTGCAATGCAAGGATGTATGCTCTTTTGAAAAGAATGATTTCGAAAATATGAGATTTTTCAAGTGAAAATGTGATGATGGAATGAAGAAATGATTTCTGAATAGTTGAATCTAACTTAGAACTTGAGATAGATCAGGAAAGATATTTTGAAGTTCTAAGTTTTTGAAGTAATCAGAGTTTTTTTTGGGAAAATAAATCTGGATTTTGAAAAGAATGGTTTTGAAGCTAAGATAAAAAAAAGAAAAAGAAATGAAGCTTCAAAGTCAGAAAATGGACTTTGAATTTGAATTTTGAACTTGGATTTAGGTGAGGAGATCAAATTTGAAATTGAATTGAGTTCTAGATTTAAAGTTTTGAAATCAGGATGCATTTTGAGAAATCCAAATAGTATTTAAAAAATAGAAATGGATTTAAGAAGTCCAGGTGGGATCTGAAAATGGATTTGAAATCTGGAAATCAAAAATAAATTTGGACTTGAAATCCGGAATTGGGAATGAAATTGGATTTGAAATCCGAGATCCAAGATGGAATTTGAATACAAAGTATGAATCCTAAATGGAATTGGATCCAAAGTCTGGGATCCTAAAATGGAAGTGGATCCAAAATCTGAAATCTTAAACAGAATCTGGATCCTAGATGGAATTTGGATTTGAAGTCTGAGATCCAAGATGAAGTTGAATTCTGGAATCCTAAATTGAATTGGATCTGAAGTCTGGGATCCAAGATGAGATTGAATTCTGGAACCTTAAATAGAATTTGGATCTGAAGTCTGAGATCCAAGATTGGATTGGATCCAGAATCTGGAACCTAAATTGAATTGGATCCTAATTTTAGATTTAAAAAGCTCAAATGAGACTTTTGAAGATGGATCTGGGTTTTTGAAAACCCAAATTGAATTTAAAACTTAGGAAAAATCGAATTTTGAGATTCAGAATCAATCTCAAACTTTGATTTTGAAATTGAAAAACAAGACTCAATCTTTAGATAGAACTTTTGAGGATAAAGAATAAACTTGATTTTTAAAGTCTGAATTTGAAATCAGAAGATGAATCATAAATTTCAATGTTAAATTGAACTTTGAAATTGATTTTGAGGTATTGATTTAAATTTGAATTTGAATCTTGAAAATGAATTTGGAATTTTAGAGTTGATTTGAACTTTGAAATTTGTTTTGAATTGGAATTTGAAGTTTGAATACAAAACCGAATTTGAAATTCCAAAGTCAAATTGGACTTTGAAATTGAATTTTGAACCTTGAAATGAGATAGAATTGAATTTGAATCTATAAATAAGAATTGATTTGAGAAATAAAGAAGATATTTGAAGGAAATCACTTGGATTTTGAAAAAAAGAATTTTTGAAAACATGATGTAATTCTATCCTAAAGCATGAAGTGAATTAAAGAATTTAAAATTGGATTTTGAAAAGCATATCTCATTCTTTAAGTGAATTAGAATAAGATTGAGGATATAATACATCCCTGACTATGGTCATTGAATGTATTATATAACAATCATATTTAAATTCAGACGAAGAATAAAACATATTTTGGTGCTTCTATAGAGTTTAAAATAAAATTAACTCTCAATATATCCTGACTATGGCCATTGATATATATTTTGAGTTAAATTTAAGTTAAACTCTAATAAAAGAAGAAAATATTTGAAAATATGATGATTTTTGGAAAGAGATCCAGTGTAGAGCTAATATTATTTCATAAAAGATAAAAATCCTAAGTCTTGTTCACATCCTGACTATGGTCATTGATGTAAATCATCAACTTAGGATTTAATCACCTCTTATGGAACGGTGCACGTGCCATTCGTGATCCCACTTGTAAAATTTTTGAAAAATAAGATAAAAATGATATGAAAACAGGCAATTTATTTTATATGCTCATTCATTCTATCTAAGACTAGAAATGTAAAGAATATTTATTAAAACCTAACTTATTGCAACTTTGAATCATAAAATTCTTAATCTAGATAAGAAATTTAACAATTCCATATGTTTCCTGCAAAACAGGGTTAATATAAAAAACATGGAATTACATCAAAACCTATGCATTTACATATGTAGACATATATATATATATATATATATATATATATATATATATATATATATATATATATATATATATATATATGAAGTATTTATATGAAGAGAGTACATATATACCTATACTCACACACACAAAAGCAAAAAAAATGATGATGCCTATGTGATATGAGAATGGGATGAAGTATTATCATACATATGGACCAGCCCCTATAAAATCCAAAGAAGGAATGCTTAATTACATGGTGATATGACTGTTATTACAGCAAACATATGGTTTGTGAAAAGGAGATACATAATAGCAAATGACTGTTGTGTGGTTTAGTGAAGAGGGTTGTGGCTATACACAATGCAAATGATAAAGAAGATGTGGGTGCCATGTAGGGAGTGTGAAGCTTGAAGTGAATATGGTTGCTAAGCTGGAAAAAAAATGCAGGAGAAATGTGCAACAGCAGAAGAGTGAAATGAGTATTTTATGAGTAAAGTTGAAAATGCTGGATAATATGCAGAACATCACAGCGGGAACGTGGTGGCACTGGATTAGTATGAGAAGATGTTGTATATTGTAACAGATGGTACAGAGTTTCTTGGAGCTGAATTAGCAATGAGAAAGGGGAGTTGTGATAAAATGGATGATGGTGATGATGATGTAGGATGGCAACATCAGTGGTGTCGTGTGTAGGTAGGGACTGTGAAAGGTGACAAGTGCTGGGGGGAAATGCAGCAAAGTAAAGTGGCAGTGAGTGGCCATGTGTTGAGTGATGTGTCAGATATAACATGTTGCACTATATAATCATGAAGGTAAGGAAGCAATGTGCTATGCAGTGGAATACAAAACATATGTGTAAGTGGTGGAGTGGTGTGCTGGGCAACAAATGTTGCTGTGAAAATATAACTGAAGGCAAGATGCAGTTAGACAACAATAACAGGAGAGTTTGATAATGATTATAGTGGCTCAATGTAATAGTAAAAGATAAAAAAAAGAAAGGTTTGTGTTAGTCAAATGTTTTGATTGCAACACAACATTTAAGTTGCAAATTGAAGTACGGAAAATGCCAAACAATATGATGGTTATTAATCATGTGAACGGGATAAAAGGTCTCTCGTAAACAAATGACCTATATCTGTTTGTTGAGATATCCTTACAAGTAAAGATGATATAAGGCATACAATAATGAACAAATGACAAAATACAACCTTAAAGGTCAAAGAATTTAAATGCAGAATTATCTATGTATGCTGCTACGTGGTGATCATATCATCAGATAAGCAGAATTATTAACTACACAAGCTACAGAAACATGATACAGACTGGGAAAAAGAAAAACAACCGTCTACCTCTCTGGTGCAGAGTAAGCTTCCACTGAATTTCTTTCTTGCCTAATGGAGCCCTTTCAGTAGACTCTATTTTATCAAACCCAGAAGCATAAAAACTGAATTCATCATGTACTCTACTTTCCTGATCTTCTCAATTGCTATCATTCTCACTTTCATCACCACCACTATCATGCTTGATTGAGGATAAATATTTGTCTGGGTTAGCCTCCAAAAGTACTATGGGACACCATCTTCAGTGATTATTGGTGCGGTTATAATCCTTCCACTACCAATGACGGCATTCAACTTTCGACATTCTTCTTTCCACACAACATATTGCTCCCAGAACCATCAGCAAGAAGAGTCATATACGCTACCCCTTAAACATCCACTCATCCCCCTTAGTCTTCAAATGGCTCACCACATAATGCACATATAATCTGGCTTTTGACAGCAGAGACTATGTTTGAGACACACCAATGACAGAGTTCACTTGCAGATACTGCCCCAACATACTGAGACACTTACCATTTCTGCTCAGATCGATGATGACACTAACAAAATGGCCAGGATCAATGTTATGGAAGAGAAGAGAGAAAGATCCCATCTCTTTTATTGATGTATTCGGAATATGCGACGTTGAAGAATCTTTATACCTGTTCTACTAACATATCCAAGATAAGAAAACAAAAGGCTCACAGAAATCTAAAAGGCTAACTGGGATACAAAGGAATAGGAAATGATAGGGGTGGATTATTGAAGTAATGATAATGCATTATAAACAAACCAAACAGAAGATATGATAAATCATTTTTATGCAATGTAATGGACTATCTAACAGGAATCCAACTAAAAACAGGAACTCAAATGCAAAAATAAGAATAAGTACATCAATGTACAGAATAGAGTATCTAATCGATGGATTAACCTGCTAGAAGTAGAAGGCAAACGAGAGTGCTGACCAACAAAGGGTTTTTGCCAACGATCTTGAAATTCAAGTTGTCGTACTAACCATAGGAATATAATACATATCAAATGATGAGTCTGGTAAATGAAATTTGTAACTATACAAGGGAATATAACTCGTTACTGCAGGCATTAATGGATACACAACTTTAGGAACAAGCAATGCAAGATATATAACCAAAACTGTATTTAGATCAGACTCTATTTTTTTTAAAAATAGCATAGTCGTGCAGAAGATGAACCAGCTTCTACGCTGGTAATAAAAGAAGATTGATGTGATGCAACAAATGGCCGTAACAAAATCAGGAAAACTAAGATCCACAGGTAATTGAAACAGAAAACTCAAAAATCCGATGATGATCAGAGCGCAAGCCAACTATCAAAATAGAACCAAAAGTTAGATGTCGAGTTTGGAAATTGATAACTCATCTCAACAATCATAAAATTACCGAATGATATCTTTAGAATACAAATTTGCAGAATTAATACCTCTGAAAATGTAGATCATCCCTTTGAACTACATCGTTAGAATGTAAATCACAATAAAGAAAAGGAAATCAAAGAGTAAAGAAAGAAAGAAGATAATAACAGGCATCTTATTGTAGAACGCAGGCCAAAACAGGGGATCAAATACGAATTAGGAATTAAAATACAGGAGAAAGAGAAAAAGAAAAAAGAAAATATGTATACAACCTATTGTAGCCTTCAATGTTGTGGGCGTAGGGGTGATATTAATATTGCAACATGTATCATCGAGGGTGCAATAAGCAGATCGATGATACAAGTTTGCTAAAAAAAGGAGGTAAAAGAAGAAAAATCACGATGGATAAAAAAAAAAACTGAACAAGGAAAAGAATAACACAGAGGATGGAGATAGTTTGCTTACCTGATTGCGGCAGTCAACCTCGATTTGCTTGGAATGGGGAGCACCAAAGGAAAAGGAGTTCGAGAGGTAAGAGAGGAAGAAAGGGGAAAGGGTGGAAAAATGGATCTGCGGTTGCTTATGTAGGGACGAGAGGAAGGGTCAAGATTGGGGAGCAGCGGTTAGGGATCGAGGGTGGAAATGAAAAGGGGAGATGATCGGCGATGGAGGAGAGAGAGAGAGGGAGAGGTTGTCCTCTCCATTCCTCCTCTTGCGAAGGGTTCTCAAAGAGAAAACCCTAAAAAAGGATTTTCAACAGGCCCCTTTGGTTTTTTTCAAAATTTTTCAAAAGGGGCTCCTTTACAAGGTTTTCTAAAAAGTGGTTCTTTATAAAAACGATTTTCAAAAGGGGTTTTTAAAAAAAAAGGGATATTTTCAAAAAGGAGGTTTTCAAAACTATTTTTTTCTTTTCTATTTTTTGTTTTTTTCTTCATTTTCTATATTTTTTTTGGTATTTTTGAAATAAAGTTCTCAAACTAAAAAAAAAATTAAACTAAATTTACAAATATTTATAAAAGGAAGGTTTTCTGAGAGTTTGGGGTTATTTGGGGGAAATTTCTTCAGAAAATAGGTTTGGATCCAGGTTTTGAGAAGATGTTCGAGTTTTGAACCTCAAATCGAGGAATACAATGCGATGGATCCAAACGGATACCGGACGAATTGCCCGAGCCTTTCAGAACTTATTTTTGGTACTTTTGGAAATTTGATTTAAAAATTTGGATAACGAGGCTCAGTTTTGAGTTTTGACACTGGATCCAGATCCGAAATCGAGTCAAATATATAAAATGAATTTAATTTCAGCAAAATTTGAGAAATAAAATGGAATTCAGATTTAAAAGTGACGCAATTATTCAGAAAATGGGGTCCAAGGGCAAAAAGGGAATATTTATAAGATTTTGAAAAATTTGGGGTGTTCACATCAGCACCCCAGGCAAAGAATCAGAAACCATCCTCAACCATTCCAACAACTGTCTTGGGGAAGTAAAAAAGTACTTAGTGTAGTGGAAATGATTGCCAAAATATGAAGTCACCTAGAAGAAGGCCACCAACATGTTTCAGCATCGACAACTTGTAGAAGACTACCATGAACAATTGGCGTCGAGGACGACCCCAACTTAGGTGGGAGAGCGTGTTCTGGACCGCTATATTTTTTACCTCTTTTTTTCTGATGTATATACCTATTTGGCACTCTCGAGTGCCCTAAAAGGCCTTACGGTTTAAGAACACCGTGTATTCAGACCCTCTCTCCTCCTCTTGATGTACTTTGCATTCAAGTATCTATAAAGACGCTTTTTGCATCCTTACCTCTTTACTCTATTTGTGATTGTACATGTGCATACTCTTGCTTCCGTCTATGTGCGTGTGTTGTGAGTTGCTTGTGCGCTTAAAAGGCCTACTTTCGGTGTTTGCTATTGCCTGAAACTACGTTGCGGTGGCCTTCGCTTCTAAGCCCTTGACAGGACAAGCCCCACTATTTTTCCTGATGTCGTTCATGTTTAGAATGAACGACTCACAATGAACCCTATTCAATGTTTGATGGGTGTCGTTCATCTTTAAGATGAACGACATCCAAGGCAAGGTGCCTCTGACATGACCCTCTCTTATTCTATGAACATTCTTTGTGTTACACGCTTGAATCCCAAGTGATGAAAGTTGGGTTGTAAGTCATTTCATCATTTAGGATTCGCAATCCCCAGTTATTGATTTCATGAGGGCCAAGATACACAAGAAATGTTGAGGCTGGATCAGGTGCAATTATATTGCACAAATGCAACATGCCGCAGCACCTTATCACCCACTAGCTGTTGTTCTGCTGTTGTATGAGCCAGGATGAGATGCCATCACATGTGCCACTGCACCTGGCTGCCCTCAAAGTGTGTTATGTGATGGCATCTGATCCTGGCTCCTGTTGGACAGCCTGTCAGAGTGGGGTGCTCCAGCAGATGGAGGGTGATGGTGCAGCGGCACGTTGAATTTGTGCAATGTGATTATTGCACCTGATATCCATTGAGAATTCTTGCCATGAATTCTCGAGTGAGATTGTTATTGGCAGAAGGCAGTAACCTACGAACCATTTGTTACATGCTAGGAAGCTCAACTTGTTGGAGAGCTTCCCCACCATTAGGCATTTTTTTTTGTTCCCTACTGCATCTGTAGTTAGAATTCTCATGCGCATGAGGTTAAAATCATATTTCTCTGTTCCTTTACGATCTTAAGAAAAAAAGGATCCTACTTCATTACATATAATGATTTAAGGTTCCTATCTCGATCTTAGTCGTCTGACCTATCCATCTGTACAGCGAGGATTAGTTCATGTTCCACATGAGAATGTAGACTAATCCTAGCCATTGTTTGCATGAGCTAGGATCAACATAGGATGGGTCCCATCAGTGGCGGAGCCAGGGGTGGGCGGCCGCCCACCTTAAAATTTAAAACTGAGTCGACTCATGACTCGGGAAACCAAGTCGAATCGAGACTCGTGAAACCGAGTCGAATCGAGACTCGTGAACCGAGTCGACGGGACCCGGGCTCTCAATGAGTCTAGAGCCTGCCAAAAGGGGCGAGGGGTAAAACCCTCGCCAGTTTTCTAAAGCTCTGCCCCTCTGTTCCGGCGTTCCCCTTCTGTCACAGGCAAGGCGGCAACCCCATTCGCCGGCAACCCTTGTGCTCTGCAGTGCCGCCGGCCTCTCTTCGGTGAACTCGCAGTGGCGGTGCCCCCCTCCGAGCTTCTCCCTCTCTGCTGCAATCTCAGGCGACGCGAGGCACCGGTGTCGCAGTCAGTCGGACCTTCGCCAATCTCCGACGACCATCGCTAGCAGTTTGAAGAAGACCCTCTTATCTCCTAAATTTGAGGGTGGGTTTTGTTCATGTTCAGTGGCTCTGGTGATACAGTATCCAGTTATCCATTCTACAGGAGCAATACAGGCCAACCCTTCAATTTGGTTCTTGGTCCTTTCTTTTTGGGGCACAACTGAACGTGTGTCTAGTTTCTTTCCTCCTTTTTGGGCGCAACCTCATTGGAAGAGCCAATCTTGCGATCCTTTCTTGGTCATCGTGCATGCATAGGACTCTCTTTTTGTGCCTGCTGCTAAAACAAGGTATGGATGTCTATCAATGTAATGAAGGCAACGTATAGTGTATCTTTATCTACCAGATAGTTGGTGTGAGTGAATTGCTTGTTCTCGATTGTCTAGGATTCTTGTAGTGAGTAACTATGGCCATTGACAGATTTTAATAATTGGGCGTCTGTATTTTTTGTCTAACAAGCATTTTTATACTCTTTTTGCTTGAATTCTGCATATGGTGCATGTTGGTCATTATCGGTGTCATAAAAAATGTATTCATTTTTTAGCTTAAAGCTTTTTCTGGGTTCTACGGCCAATCTTGGTGGTCAGAGGCAGAGCTGGGGGGCGGGGGCAGGACTGGGCTGTAGCCCAGTCCTGCCTCCCGAAACAGTTAAATTTTTTTTTTTTTAAAAGCCCAGCTCAGCCCTGACTGCAGCAAATAGTTTGATTTGTCCATATAAAATAGATTTTTATTAATAATTGTAGCCATTTTTTATTTTATCTCAATTTTTTTTTTCGGGGGGCTGCCCCCGAACCCCCGACTATCACACCAATTTTTTTTTGCTACACCCCTGTTTGCCCACCCCTCACATCAATCCTAGCTACGCCACTGGGTCCCATCATTTGTCGTCTGACGGGCCATCTTAGCCATGTTGGTCTTTCTTTCCTAGCCTCAGTTCTTTCAAGTTGGATAAATCACTTTCTTGTAGCATCCTTTGGCCTATATTCATTTTACAATCTTAAATCACATCTTTTATTACATTTCATCTTTGTTGAGCTACCCTTGAGCTTTTCTGGTACATGGCTTCAACTGCCATCTTTCTCCCACTGCCTCGCCAAATAATACATTTTTTCCCATATTAGAACTGGGGGAATTAAGCTCCCTTCCTTCACAAGAGGGTCAGTCAGACAAAATTTAGAGGCCGTTGGTGTCAAACCACACGATCCCCCATCTGAAGAACAGATTTCAAAGGTTTACAAACCTCCAAACAAGGATTACAATAAGTGACATAACACCTGTGAGAGTTGAGAAGTTACCAACATATCTTCTCCCCACACTTGAGTTGGCGAAGCCAAGTTCGAAAAAGCTTATTATTGCTAGAGATATTAGCGTCCCAAGGAAAGGCAAGATTTAGAGCATCATCCAACAGCTGAATTTCAGGTAAGAGGCGATCTGGAGATATACGCTGAGCCCCTGCCACAATAAACTCTCGATTGGTCTTCTGAATCACAAAGGCAAGAGCAACTGCTGATGAGGAATTGGATGAGGCAATCTGAATATGAATACCTTGTATATTCAATGTTGGCCAAGGACGTGGCACTATCCCAAATTTTAATCAAATGGCTAGACAAGACTTCTTTTATAGACCATTTCAACTTATAAAAATTCTCACAACATAAAGACCATAAGCTGAATTCCATTTGTGCCTTAGTAAGAATGCTATCATTGTGTATAAAGTGAATCTTGAACTGCCACAGTTTCCACACAACTAATGAAAGACTTGGAGCCAACATCTTCTTAACCAGTAAAACTCAAAAGACTTAGAGAACTACCACTACCAATTGTCTAAAGAAGATTCTTGTTACTGCAAATTTAGAAGAGACAAAACTCCATAGCATAGAAGCTACAGGACGGGAGATGAAGAGATGATCAATTGTCTCTCTCTCTAGAGTTACATAAGTAACAATGGTTAACCCAGGGAATTCCCATAGACATAAGTCTATCTTGGGTAGGCAGACAATTTTCACAGGTCAAATAGGTCGTCCAAACTGCGTGTGGCACATGATCCTTTTGCCAAAGTATTTTATGCCATGATTTTTGGGGGTATCTTTGCCTGATCTGCAGGCAAAGGGCAGGATGTGATGATATCAACTGAGAAGGATGATTCTTCCATATAAGCTTGAATTGAGTTTGGGATAGATGTAATCCTTGAAATTGACAAGAAGAAGGAAATGAACGTAAAAAAATATTATTATTTTGAGCGAGCTTATAAGCATCAGCCGAGATACTTACGTGCTGGTAGAGAGATCTTCTAGAGGATGTTCACACCAAGGGTCCCACCTGAACTTAACATATTATTCATTGCCCACCTTTCAAATCAACTGATGAGAGATAAGATTCCTCTGATTGTTGGGTGGGACCAAATACTTCTAACTTGGCTTTGTTTATGTCAAGGTGTTTTAGGCCAACTCTCCCTTCCAATCTTGGTCTACACAATAGGTCCCAACTTGCAATATACTAAAATAAATATAGTTTGATGTTGGACACTTAGCATCATATGTCCAAATTCTTTTTATAAGGCATAGCAAAAATGAGTAGAAAATACAAACTATGATTGCATCGACAAGGAAGAAACGCTGAGACAGGACATGCTACTTTTTCAATCAACAAGTAGAGCCTTAACAAATGAGTTACAGCCGAGTTTACCTAACAATGCAGCACGCCAATGCCATGCAAAACATGGGCCTAAATCCACCGCCGAAAATGCCAAAATCAATGCCGCCAAATCCAGCCGCTGAGGGGTTGGTACTTGGCAACATCAATTCACAGTCTGTAGAGGCTTGGCAGTGCTCATGGAGACGCCTAAAACGTCTGAGGATGTGAAATTTTGGTGAGTAGCAGGTGCAATTACACTGCACACTGTCAGTGTACCGCTGCACCTAGATGTGCTGTTAGGCTCGACATCTGACAGGCTGTCAGCTAAAGATGAAAGGCCACCAGGTGTAGCGGCACACTCAAAGTGTGCAATGTGGTTGCACCTAATCTGCCCTTGGCTTGATTTTGTCTTCCTTTTGGGCATTCTGCGTGCAAGGCCACGATTACCTAGCAAAATGACTTGTGTGTACAGGCTGCCAAACTTTGAGAATCGACAAATTTGACTCACTTAGATAAACGGAAATTGGTTTTGGTGGTCGGTCCGGGCCCAGGTACGGCTGGTGAACGAGCATATCAAGCCAAACAGGACGTTTAAGATTGACTCAATTCTTATGGCAAGACGAGCCGAGCTCGAGGTGTCTTTATTTAGAAAAAATAACATATTTTTTCAGAGCTAAAAATAATAGAATTTGTGCTCTAAACCTATTGACCCAAGCTCAAACCGACTCGTTTACAAAATAAATACATTGTTTCAAGGCTGAAAGCAATAAAATTTGAATTCTACTTATTGCTTTTAAGCCAAACACTTAAACCATTACACTTATGATATAAAGTACATGTAAAATATATTTATTACAAGTTAACGAACCTATACAAATTAAGATGAGGTTAACACTTGCCGTTCCTGTTTGGCTGGGTGACCCTATTTTAGGGTTCAAACGAGTTGTTTACAAGCTGAACATGAGTAGAGCCGAAGCTCGTCTTGTTTCACAGCCTGGGCCCGCCCAGTTACGTGATTTCTAGGCATCCAGGTTTGGCAGGGCGTGGGCCCACTCACAGACAATCCCACCTGCAACACTTAAGACACGAATTAAATGATGAAAACCTACTCATAACAACATTCTACTTGCGCTCATCTGCCATGGTAAACGCTTTCGCTGATGACATGATAAATGATAATGACTTCTCGCAGGAGTCGATAAATCCAATTCACATCCTCAATCATCCTCACATAAAGCCACCATTGTTTGCGTTGTCAGGTCCCAACAGTGAAACGTTCTTGCTCATTGTGTGCTGCATTCTTTCCTTAATTCCAGAAATGCCAGCTGACTGTACCCTCCAACAACAATCTGTTGATGGCTTGATTTTCAGATGAGACAAGCATTT
Source organism: Nuphar pumila (assembly GCF_984573655.1). Lineage (NCBI taxonomy): Eukaryota > Viridiplantae > Streptophyta > Magnoliopsida > Nymphaeales > Nymphaeaceae > Nuphar > Nuphar pumila. The sequence goes on along the minus strand of NC_143254.1, from coordinate 51,347,963 downwards.
GCCATAAGCCGACCACAAAGTGGCATGGGTTGGAATGCAGCCAAATAAAGCTAGAGTGCTAGACCCACAAAAAGAAAATCAGAATCGAGTGAGAAACAGAGATCAAGGAGGAGAGCATGCACTTGCCTCAATAATTGTCATCTGCGTTCCTTACCGTGAAGAAAGATGGCCTCTTTACCACGAAAAGCACTCCACAGGTGAAGATGAAAACCCTTATCTTATAAAAGCCACCATCTGTGCGCTAAGTAGAGAAGAGAAAGAATACGCCAAAAAGGAAACAGAGTACTCATTCGTAGTGAACCCAAAAAGCAGAAACCATTGCTGGAAAACAATTGGACCCAACAACATACATCCACCAGTTCCATCGTTCAAGGGGTAAAAGAAGCCTACCCATCATGGAGCTCCTCGACTTTAACCACATGGTTCTCTCCCCTTCTTCCCCGATTGTAGTGCAAGCGCTGGGTAGCCGTGAGTACAGAAGCAACTCTAGCAGCCATGGAAGTCTATTACCTGCAACAGAGCTATCAGATATCAACCCCATCCGTCCAATTGTAGCACTTGGAATTGGTTTGATAACAATTATCTTTTCATTTGGTTTTCTTGCTTGGTTCTACATCAGACTTTGGAAGAGCAGCACCATGCCGATCTTTAGAGATCACTCGACGCCCCAACCTTCCAAAGATAACTTGAAGAATGAAACAGTAAGGATGGTAGAGTTTGCCCCTGCATGGGGAGAAGGCAGCACAGAGTGTGCAGTCTGCTTGAGTTCATTAAGAGAGATGGAATTACTAAGACTTCTTCCCAATTGTGGTCACGTTTTCCATGCTGAATGCATCAAGAAGTGGCTGGCTTGGCACTCCACTTGCCCAATCTGCCGCTTTGAAGTTGATCCAGAGGATGTGATTTTGACCAAGACTATCAGTAACGAAGGGGATTGAGAGATTTTGTTCTCTTATCTTCTTTTCAGGTTTTTCCATCTGGGCATTTACCACAAAGATGAAAGAAAGAGATAAGAGTAGATCCTTTAAGTCTCAATGAGTGTTATGCTTGTTGTATAGAACAAAAAAGAAGAAATGAGTAGATTAATGTATCTAATGGAAGCTTCCTTCGATGTATTTACCTTACATCACCATGTTGGGTGTCAAAACGAACCCCAAAAACAAACCAAAACAGGTACAGAACAAAATAGAAGGAGCATGTACCTGATGTCCCTGCCATTGTAGGACGAGGTAACTTTGTTGACCGAACGAAACGGAGAGTCTTCTCCTCTAGCCTCAGGTGAGTCACAACACAAAAGGAGAAGAATAGAGCAGGGACCCTTACCGTATGGAAGATCCAATCTTTTGGAAAGCCACTTCACCGTACCCCTACTCTCAACCACGCAGGTATTTATTAAATGGCTTTTCCGTAACTGATCAGTTACCGATGAGCCCACGACTAATCATGGGACTTATCCTCATTTCAAAACCGACACACATTTGTCGTCCATAACTGCTAGTTATGGTAAATGGATCTGAATTCAAATTGGATCCAAATAGATCCAATCCGAATCCAAATAACTAACAATCTCCCACTTGGACAAAAATGCGCTATTCCCAAATGGTTTGAAATTACAAATTTAAATAGATTGGCCTTTAATTCTATTCGGGTCCAATTTATATTGCTTCAACAAATTTCTATTTACATAGATAACTTTATGGAATATAAATTAAAAGAATCAACCTTTATTATAGCATGCGATCACATGTACAAAATTGTGTATCTGATTACAACGAAATGGATAAACCCATCATCTTTACATGTTCAGCATATAATCCCGGGGCCAAACCCTTAGTAAGAGGATCTGCAACCATTTCTTTGGTACCAATGTTATCAATACACACATGTTGATTCTCAGTCATTTCCTTGACAATAAAGTACTTCAATTCCATATGCTTGTATGATGTAGTACTCCTGTTGTTATTGAAAAATGACACAACGACTTCATTGTCACAATATACCCTAAGTGGTCTCTCAATGGATTCAACCACTTTGAGTCCAGATATGAAGTTCCGCAACTAGATAGCATGTGACGTTGTCTAAAAAAGTGCAATGAATTCAGACTCCATGGTGTGGGCAACAGCAGTGGATTGCTTTGCACTCCTCCAAGAAATGGCACCACCAGCAAGAATGAAAATATATCCTGTTGTAGACTTTCTGCTATCAGGACATCCTCCAAGATCAGCATCCGAATAGCCAACCACTTCAAGGTGCTTCAATCTCTTGTAGGTCAACATATAATCTTTTGTCCCTTGCAAATATCACATGACCTTCTTTGCAGTTGTTCAGTGGACATGCCCTGGATCAGACTGAAATCTACCAAGAACCCCAACTGCATAGGATATGTCAGGTCGGGTGCAGGTCTGTGCATATTGCAAGCTACCAACAACTGAAGCATATGGTATTTGGTTCATGAGTGTCTTGTCTTCTTCAGTTTGAAGACAATCCTTGAGGCTCATTTTATCTCCTTTAAGTATGGGTGCCGTAGTAGGAGAACAATTCTCTATCCCATACTTTTTGAAAAATCTTTCTTGCTCAACCAGAGCTGGTACTTAACACACTCTGCCTTTTTATGTCCCTTCTTTTTGCAAAGGAAACACTTTACTGCGGGAACATCAGACTTAACAGGTGCTTGGTTGGGTTGGGAGGCTGACTTTTTCTTGAGCTTCTTCTTAAAAGATTTCCTTTTCGGTCCACTCTTCTATTGAACCTTATGAGAAGTCATGTGCACTGTGCACCTTCTCACTCTTCAATCTCTCCTCTTCCTCAACACACTTGGACAAGAGATCATTAAAAGTCCATTCGTCATTCGTCATTTTGAAGGGACTGTACTCAGCTTGCAATGATGCAATAATGAGGTGGACAAGGAAGGAGTCCGAGATAGTCAGCTTCATGTCATTAAGCTGTGTGACTATGTTTCTCATCTCTAGTATGTGTTGCCGGATGTTTTCCCCATTCATGTATCTCATAGATGTTAACTTAGACATAAGGGTACTAGCCCTAGTCTTGTTGGAACTTACGAACTGTGCCTCTATAGCAGCCAGAAAATCTTTTACAGTCTTACATGTGGGGATGACATTCCTTATGTTCTTAGCCACCCTAGACTGCAACAAAAGCAGACTGAGGCGGTTAGAACGCTCCCACTTCTCAAAGTCGAATTTTTGTTCCGGAGTGCTAGTAGGTGTCAGTTCAGCAGGTTCTTCCTTCCTAAGGGCTAGGTCTAAATCCATGTACCCTAAAGTAAATAAAATTGTTTCTTTCCATTCTGAGAAGTTAGAACCATCGAGGAAAGGGATACTAGACGAGCCAAAGATTGTATTAGGCACATGATGAGACATGTATGAAAAAATAAATATATGAATAAGGCCCTTAATTATTTACTCTTTCCTAGGCAAGTGTCAGGGGTCATTATGGTCCCACTTTGGTGAGTACCCATAATACGCAAATGCACTCCGCCTCCCACTATTCGATAAAACTAAGGGAACATGTACCCAGAGACAATCGATATGGTACCTTTGGGTACTACACATCTCATGTACTGGGAGACACTTCCTTCATTTTATCATACTAGCTTCTGAACATAATAATACCATCTTTGGATGACATATTATTTCTATGAAGCCAATACAATTTCAATGTTAAATAAATTTTTAACTAGACATTTACAAAGTATGCATCAATTCACTTTGGTGAAAACAAATACATACAAATGCAAATTCCATGTTAATCTCCATATCAATATTGATGTGAACGCTTAAACAATCATGCATACTAAAAACAATACTACACATATCTTTATGCATTCAAAATATGTGTACATATGTATGAAAATAAGCATAATATCAATAGAAGCATGTACATAAGCATTAAAACCGACTTCAGAACATAATGAATCAGTAATATAACTTAATATGCTTTAAAATGCCTCATAAACTATGATATGCATGCTCTAAAACATGTATGTCAGCCCTAGAACCCAAGAACTAATCCAAAACTTGGTGAATAGTCCCAGAAATAGATGTATCGGTTCGAAACTTGATGAACCATAAAAGAAACACCCTCAGAACAGTCTCAAAACGAAAAACCAGTTATGCCAAGTGAAAGAATTGACTCCAAAACCCTAGGAACCGGTTTAAATTCACTCAAAATCGGTCCCTGAATGCCCCGTATCGGTCTTAGAAGCCATATGGACCGATATAGTTTGTTTCGGGTCATTCTGTCTGTCCCAGAACAAATTTGTTCATGTCCGGACAGAACGGTCTATTTTGAAATAGTTGTTTTGAACGTTCTTGTTTGTTCCAGAACACTATGTTCCGGGACAGATGAATAGGATGACCGTGACAAAAGTTCCTGATGTCCGGAATGTTTTGTCTGTCCCAGAGAAACTTGTTCGGGACAGACAGAAGTCGAGACACATGGACTTCGGATCTATGGATCCGAAAATAAGCCGACCCGAGTCCAGACCTGGACCCGTTACTGTAGCACCGACTTGAAATTCGGGTTCGGGTTGAAACGAGAATTTCGGATCAGGTCCAGACCCGATCTGGTCATCGTTTCTGGATCTGGTCATATCTGATATTCCGGATCAGGTTCGGACCCGATCCGGTTTCCTGAGTATAAAAACATCGTTACGATGTTTTTCGTCAAGAAAACCCTAACCGCCGACATCGTTGCTCTGAAGAGTCCGACGACGCGGCCGGTGGATCCGACGAGATGGACGACGACGATGACGCAGCGGCGGAGCCGGTGGAGTCAGCCGACAACACCCAAAACCCCATCCTATCTGGCGAAAAGGCCGATGGATCTGGCAAAAAATGACGGTGACGTTCGGCAGGACTGAAGGCCATGGCGTCACCGGCATCTTCCGACATCGACGCCCGTCGGGAACATCAACGGTGAGGCCGGGGTCTGGCATCGTCGCACAGCCCAGATCTTTCGACCCCGATTCTTCTGTCATCCGCGGTGGTGCGGATGGAGATCGAGCCAGAACTTTCCTGCTCCAGTCACCACACGGTGACAGAGACAGAAATCCGGTGAAAAACCCCCTCCTGTAAGTATATATATATATATATATTTTATATTAGGGTTTTTCGGCAGGACGACTGACGCATCCGATGTCGTCTCGATATCAGAAGGGTTTGGGTTTCACCCAAACCGAAACCCACAGTATTTTCGACAAAAAAAATGCCAAGAACGGATTTTGCACCGGCCGCTGGCGAAATCCCTGTTCAAAGGGATTTTGCCGGAAAAGAGGAAAAGCAGTGACCTGACATGGGGTCGTGTCGGTCATGGGAGTCCATCCAGACCCGACACGGGTCGTGTCAGTCGCAATGACTCTCCAAGACTCGACACGAGTCGTGTCGATCGCAGGGAATCGACTGGACACGATAGGGGTCTGGATTCGTTCCTTAAACCAGCCCGGTTCAGAACTTTGACCCGGTTCGGTTTACTACCGAATCCGAAATGGGTCTGGTCCAATACAGTTTCTTGAACCGGATAGGAAAATGTATGGGACCGGTTCAAATTCCAGAATCCCGATTTAGCTTGACTGAATAAAAAAACTGATTCTGTTTCAAGAACAGAATCGATCTTTCTGGGCTAACAGATCTGCCTGATTTCCCATCTCTGTTCATCCCTTATACAGAGATGGAGAATCAAGCCACAGAGGTCCAATAAACCTCCCTGCTTTGAAACCAATTGTTGGGTGTCAAAACGAACTCAAAAAACAAAACAAAACAGTACATGCTTATTGTACAGAACAAAATAGAAGGAGCATGTACCTGATGTCCCTGCCATTGTAGGACGAGGTGACTCTGTCAACTGAACAAAACGGGAGAGTCTTCTCTTCTAGTTTCTTCTCTACCTCAGGTGAGTCACAGCACAAAAGGAGAAGAATAGAGCAGGGACCCTTACCGTATGGAAGATCCAATCTTTTGGAAAACCACTTCACCGTACCCCTGCTCTCAACCACGCATATATTTATTAAATGGCTTTCTCGCAACTGACTATCAGTTACCGATGAGCCCACGATTAATCGTGGGACTTATCCTCATTTCAAAACCGATGCACATTTGTCGTTCATAACTGTTAGTTATGGTAAATGGATCCGGATCCAAACTGGATCCAAACTGGATCCAATCCGAATCCAAATAACTAACACACCATGCCATACACATGAAGTGTACTGAAGCAACATTCTCATCGGAGTCCAACAACGATCCCAAGAAACTGAGTTGATCCATGACCTACATCAGTTGCTACAATATCCTAGCCTATTTCATGGTCCTCGAGTTATCCAGTCCACAGCAAACGTCCCTAAAAGTTGAAAGAGGAAGGCATATCAAACTCGAAACAAACTCTCCATACCAAAACAAAAAGGTACATGATAAACAAAAACTTTTGGGATAGAAGCAAACTTAGCAAAGATGACAGGAGTTTCAGCCATGAAGGTGACTTCTCCCCAAAGCTTATAGCACCTATGAAAGCACAGAGACCACATAGATCCTGTCCTTAGATGCCAACTGCTGCATTTCAGAAGATATTATAAATTCCTTGACTAGAACACACACCTCTTGTTAGAAGTGTTTCCAACGTATTGCTTTTGTGAAGCAGACTAGAGATGCATTAAACCCACTTGCATCTACTCTGGCAATCGAGATCAGAAGACAATAAGGAAAAATAATTAGAAACAAGGTACTATTTTCTTTGATTTCCTGAGAAAGCATTATGACACATCAACCATTATTACCAACATCTCATGAATGGAAGAGTTAGTTTTCTCTTTAGAATATGTGTTAAACAGGAAGAATGCCTACTAATTTCAATGATTGATAGAACATAGATGATAAAAGTTCCCTCTTAGTATCCGAATTGAAGATAAAGCCATTTCATGTACTGTCAGATCTGAAATGTCAGGTTTTTCTTTCAACTTTCATTTGTGCCATAAGATTTGTACATCTCTTGTTGGTGAACCAAAAACCACTATCAGTATGTTCTGGGGCTCCAAATCTTGCTTTAAAACTCTGATATTCCATGATACCTGCTGCCATTCATAACTTTTGACTTAAATATTTCACGGAACTTTTTCTAAGGATGCCACACTATTTTTATGTGCGGTTGTGCATTTAACACATAAGCTTCACATATGGCTAATACATGGTTTCTTATTCTGTTTTTTTTTTTTTTTTTGAGAAAAAGGAAACCAACCCATATTACACATGCTAAAGTAAAAGGCCCTGGTTGTATTATTTCCATAATATATTTATGTGCAGTCCTCAAATCTTCAGATTAGTTTTCCTCACATCTACAGCCAGCTGATGTTAGGAGGTAAGGTTCAAGTGACTATCAAAAGGAAAAAATCCCACAAAAGGGCACAAAACCCGAGAGACAAGAAACAAAAAAAATAACAGATGAAATCCAAATGCCTTTAGCAAGAGACAATAGGCCATGTAAATACAAGAGAAGAAACAAGATATAAATAATTAGATATTTCATTGATGTGAAATAAACACAAAAATATACAAGAAAAAATTCACTACAAACACAGTCCTACACACACCTAAACTACCCATCACCTATGTCACATGGGTGCGGGTGCAGGTGTGCGACAATATATATATATTCCAAAAGTTGAACATAAATGACCCTGGATGCAGTCAACGCACCCAAGGTCAGGTTGACCGCACCGGGTGCCGCACCCACATCGTGTCGCGTCGATGCGAGTGCGGCACCCGATTGGCCGAGTCCATGTGACATAGCCCGTCACTCTCATACTTTACAAGGCACACACCTACACATACATAAGACAGGAAGAAGGAGAAAAAGGAGGGCCCAGCCCAATGGCTAGTTGGGAGAGGTGCAACAGCTAGTTGGACCTCTTCCAACTAGCCGTTCAACGGCTAAGATTGGTCAACATATTTTGACCAAAAACAATAAAAAATAAGTAATAAGAATAAAGAACAAAAAATAGTCATTTAATTAATGACTAAGAAATAAATGAAGTAAAATTTTATTTACCTCTAATGGCATACCTTAAGTATACTCAACCTATACAATACCTAGACTACACTTGATAAGTATACCAAAGATATACCTAAAAGGAAATTCAAAAAATATACAAAGAAAAGGAATATACAAAAGGATATACCTAGGTGTACTTTGGTATGCTTAAATACATACCCAACAATTCATATATCTTAAAAACAAAATCATCCGACCTTGAGGCACTATTAGGGGAGATTTCAAACCATGATGTATGGACAAAGTAGAGCAACCATTATTTCCACAATATAGTACGTGCACTCCTCAAATTCTTAGTTTTTCTAATTCACAGAAGGTAGCATTTGTTGGAAAGCGTGGTACAATTATGGTGCAGCTCATGATTGCAATTTTTCCATGTAGAACAATAAAATCTTCAAGACGGCTTCAGTCATGTCACATAGGTATCGGTGCTTGTACATGGTACATGGGTATAACTGATATGACATGGTTGTTTCCTACATGAAGGGCGTGAGGGTACAGTTAGATTGTATATGTTGCCACACAACACCCGCAATATACATGATAGATATTGCAAGTAGAGAGTTCCACTTTAATATGAAGTAGGTAGAAGATTTATTAAAACATACACTGTTTCCCATATATTACATAGCATGTAATATATAGGAAACAACGCCCAGAACCAGCATTGACTCAGGTGCACTGGGCATTTTGAAGTACTCATTACATAGCTTCAATCATAATGTTATTGTCTTGCTACAAAGCAACACTGGGAGCAAGGGCGGATCCAGGGGGCGAGGAGCCCCCCCTAAAGTTTTGAAAATTTCAACGAGTAGTAACACCCCACCATTTCATACTTACCTTCCAAACCTGTGTGTGTGTGTGTGTCCTGTGTACAAATCAATTTTTGCATCATGGTTACAAAGATAATGCATGGCCATGGATCAGTTTTTTTTATTTTTGTTCCATTTCTCTGAAATTCAACTAAATTAGACTTGGTTGACAGTGATTAATTATTTTGGTTTCAGAGTGAAGGCTTGGGTGTCTGGGTTCCTGCTCCTCACCGGAATATTTCCAGTTTGCAGGCTGGCTTGTTTTACAACCTGCCTCCTCAGGGGCAACACATGACATTTGGTCCTACACAAGCAGGCCATGCTGCATTTGCATGGATGTTTCACCCAGCACAGACCATGGCAGCAGCAACAGTCCATCCTCTTCTACAGCAGTGACAGACCATTGGCCCTGCTGTATAAGTTGTGGGGATACAAGCAGGAGTGTATCAGCAACCACAACGTGCACAGATCAATTGGGCCAATAATTATTGAAAATTGATAATTCAACACAAATTTCTTAGGGAAAAACAGAATGAGCAAAAGTGCATCAGCCTGGGATCTGTGAGTGTAAATATTTATACAAAAAGCAGCCGACAAGGAATGTGGAAACAAGTTCGGTTTCCATCTAGTATTCAAAGAGAATGTCAAATTCCCTGGTTGGGAGGAATTCAGTCATTGACTCGTTATTAACCATTTTAAGTTAGTCAGGGATGGAATGTGTAGGTTCTCTTCCCTTTGTCCCTGTTGTTTCTCTAGTGAGTTCTAGTTTTGAATTATTGTGGGTGGTGAAAAGCTTAGCATTGCATATTAACATATTTTTTGTAATTTTGTATAGTATAGCAGCTATAGCTTGATTTTGTGCATGCCATGTAATTCTATATAGCTATACCTATTGTCATCATGATCTTCTTTCTTTGGGATGAGGCCCATAAATAACCTCATTGTGGACTATTTTATTTTATTATAAAACTTTTTTGCCCCCCATTAAGCAAAATCCTGGAACCGCCACTGACTGGGAGGACATTTACTCGACATCGTGTTACGAAGGAAATAACTGAATTTGTCACTATGCTGGGTGTAGCTGACAGGAAAGAATGACCATGGCCTGAAATGCAGGAAATCAAGCTGGACACGAGACAGGTGCTTGAACCCAGCATACCAAATCATGCCTAAGGCATGGCAATCTAATCAAAATACAGGTGAATAACATATGAACTAGATATAGAAAGGAACTGCAATTCCAACTTCAGCAAATAGTCAAAGTTCAAACAGCTGAATAACTGAATTTGTCACTATGTTGGGTGCAGCTGCCAGGAAAGAATGACCATGGCCTGAAATGCAGGAAAGCAAGCTGGACACGAGACAAGTGCTTGAACCTAGCATACCAAATCATGCCTAAGGCATGGCAATCTAATCAAAATATAGCTGAATAACATATGAACTAGATATAGAAAGGAACTGCAATTCCAACTTCAGCAAATAGTCAAAGTTCAAACCCAAATACCCTTCTTGATGTCATCCATGGTTAAAATTCCAAGAAAACCCACTTTGAATAGCAGTAAATTCATGAACTCAAGCTTCAACTCAATGATGCATACCCTCCTACAGATTGACTATCAATCCATATTTTCCCCTCACCTAGACCCTTCCCTTTGTATAGACTATAAATAAAGTCAAGCACAAGGGGACTTGAACTCAGGGAAAGCGTACAATTGTGCCCTAGCACACTGCAAGTGGATCACAGTTGAAAATACTAGAAAGAGCAGAAAAAGGAAACTTAATGAACATAGAAAGATAGTTAACACTCTTCATCCAACTGTTATAGTGCAGATTGGTGATCTGCCAAAATCTCAGGGGAGGGGGGGGGGGGGGGGGGGAATGCTCTAACATCCCCACCATCCAATTGATGGTGGGGCCCACAATAAAGGTACTGAGTGTTAAGATTAATGTAATATAAGTATATATATATACGTATATATATAGTGTTTAATATATATAATATAATAATATATATAATATAATAATATATATTATATATATCATAAATATATGGGAGACAAGTCAAACTAGCTTGACTTGCTCCCAACGGCAATGGCTAGAATTCTAAGCTGTTGGGAGCTCTCTCCCACATGAAGGCTTTCCCTCTTTTTCACTTCTTCTCTCCTTCTCTTCTCTACCTTTCTCTATAAATATGGGTGGGTGGGTGCCTTTGTAAAGTGAGAGAGTGATGGGTAGTATTAAGGTTGGTCTATTATTTTTCTTTGAGTGCATTGTAGTGAGGCTTGAATGTAATTTTATTTTGTATTTCTTTTAGTGTCCATTATGAATAAAATTATTTATTTATATTTTAATGTGTCTTTTATTTTTTAAGTTTGTTGTTTAAATGTATAATGTTTTGAGTCTTGGAGATCATCATGGAGTGCATTGGAATCTGCACCATTTCATGTGACTGAGGACGTCATCAATGACGGCAATGGCAATGGTTGTTAATCACATCAATGAGTGGTGGGCATGTTAGAGCATTTAACCACTGTGATTTGGCAGATCATATGATCCACTCTCCCATTACTGCTGCTAATGAGGCTCAACCAAGGTTGTCAAACTAGGAAGCGTAAGCGGGACACGATACGGGAAGTGGAAGCGAGAAGCGAAGCATTTTAAAATCTAAAGAAAGCGATAAGCGAGGTATCAATTTGAAAGTGAAATGAGAATAAAAAAAAGCAATATGGAAACTGAATAGGAATCAAACAAGAAAAAACTAAAAACTAAAATAAAATTGAGTATTCTTATATTTCATGATTTTTTAGTGTAAGAATTATGTTTTTTTGTTAAAATCTAACAATGATGGTTGCCAATTTAAAGAAAGAACATGAGAAGTGTGAAAGTGTGAGAGGAAAAACACGGAAAACATGAAAAGAAACGTATGAAAATCATATAGAAAGCATGGACAATGCTTGTGGGAGCATAGGAGAGGCATGGGAGAATCGAGATTCCCATGAAGTTTCGGAAGCGAAGAGTATTGCGCTTCCGAAGCGAATTTCTAGGAAGTGTGCTTCTCACTTACCTAAGAAGCTTCCAGTAACTATGGGTTCAACCTACCGGTCCCATGTCAACAAGCACAAAGCCTATCTCTGACAAGATCCCAATAGTTGATGAAAACCCTGCCATACACAAGTAAAGACAACCTAATTGAAACCTATCAAACTTGACAAGATTAAACAAAACTACCTTTTAATTTATAGCTTACAATTCAAGTTTCATTATGTATGATAACTATGTGCAAAAATCCCCAACTACAAATGAATTTAGTAACACCATAACAAAGAGAGCAGAATAGTGTTATAAAATCATCATATTACACAATATGAAATGGTCTGCAGGAAAATCGTGTAAAAGACAAATACATCTTCCTACCACATTTGATTTTGGGAATGAATCATATTTGAATCAAAGAAGCCACAATTTTAATCATACAGAAATGTGCAAGAATTCATATCCTATTTGTTGATGATATTTTGACCAAATTTCACTATCATTTTCAAACCTTTAGATTTTGGCCATCTTGATCATGACATAAAGATTTCCTTTTGAGCTCTATCAACAAATCTAAACAAATAAAATATTAGAAACTGTAAGAAATAATACACGTTGGGGCAGCAAAGATTGACCATAGAGTAGGTTACATTGTACAGATGTAAGCATTACTAGGGAAACAAATAGAATCAACTGCCCATTTAAGTAACAGAAATTACAAGGAGATAAACAGCAAAAAAACATGACACTATAAACAATTTATAAAAGTACCACCATGTTCGCTGGTAGACTCCTTCAAGTTGTACATATATTTTAGCCATTGACAACTTGTCCTATAGTGACAACTCTTGCAAGCACAATTTGTAAAGGTATCCATGAATAATTCTCCTTACCATCAAAACAGTGCTCTGCCTCCCAGTCCTCTAGTTTTTCATTTTAAAAAGTTTTTTCAAGGATCTCTTGTTTTCCAATCTTATAACTTTCAAAAAAAAAAATCCAATTGAAGAGCTTGATGGCCCTTGTGTTATCACAAAAAATGCAGACATCTTCCTTCCTATTCATCAAGTATGCAAGGATCTGATGAAAATAGGTTATTCAAATGCAACAGATGGTTTTCCATATAGATATTTAGTCTCTGCACTTGATCATACAGCAATTTCTTGCTTCTTAGTCCATAAAATCAGGTTTCTTCCAAGAAATGTTCAATAGTAACATATATGTATGAATGATACTTACACGTGCATGTAATGTACATGAAAATATCAAGTGAAAGACAGTTACAGACACTTCTTTTGTAATGTAATGTGCATAAAAATATTAAGTGCAAGATAGTTACAAACACTTCTTTTGTAATCAGAAAGGAGAGAAAAGGGAGAGGGAAAAAGTGTGACAAGAGAGGGAAAAACGATGAGATAAGAGAAAAAGAAAAAGCATGTTCCTAATTCTCACCTAGAGAATTGAGCAACCTTTTTGTCATAATATGGGGGGAGGAGGTAAACACTGCATGAGAAAATACAGAAAAGTAAAAAAGTTGTACAACCTCTGAAGTTTAGATGAATAATTGCTGGGTTCTTCCAAAAAATAAAACTGAAAAGACTATTCGGTGCAGTGCTAGAGGTCATTACTGTTCAATATACGGTCGCATGTGAGGAAAAAAAAGTACATAAAGCATCACACTTTTTCTCCATACACATGGAGTGATTCAACACTTGACACATGATATGGAGGAAACTAACACGAGTGGGTCAAACAAACAAAGATCAGATTTATGAGAAATTGATATTTAGCTATTTTGTTTTATTTGAGAAAATAAAATAGTGGATAGCAATAAACATAAAAAAAATGATGCTACAATGCTACATATAGTACTGAAGTAGAACATAACCACTTCCAACACCCATATAAAAAATTTCATGAATCTACACTACAGACAAAACTATTGGTTGTTTAACATCATTAATGTAAAATAGCCTGTTCAAAGCAGAAGCTAGATTCATTGGCATAGGTAAGTAGGTTGCTGATATAGCTATTAAGCAGTTGTGAAGGCAAGGTGCAGTTTTTTAACAATTGAACCTGTACAAAGTTATGCTTCACCAATTGATATTATCTGGTCTTGACAATCTTGGGAAACTACCAGTCACATCAATAAACTTTTGACACAGAGAAAATGATGTCACATTTATGCTGAGTAAGCAAAACAATGCACTCACCTCAGAGGAGAAAAAGATAACTACCTCTTCTAATACAATGAGTTTCATCAGCAAGAAGATCTATTGACTCACATTTCTGTTTCTTCAAATGTATCACTGCATTGCCTACCACCTCAAACATATGCAGTAGAAACTCAAGAGACAAAAAGGCTGTTGAGAAACACCAGACAAAATCATCATCATCATCATTGTTGTCATCCTCATTACTTGATTAATTATAGGAAACATAACAGCAACATCTAGTGGAAGAATATAAAATAAGGAACGACTTTTATGTAGTAAGAATAGAAGACTACACGTCACATGAAGAATCATAACATTTATGCTCTTTTTGCCATGGCACACAGGTTTGGGTGTTGGTATGTATTATAGAACAGTTGTTCTCCAGAAGAAAGGTTGCAAAGAGGCATGTGCATGTGTATGGGGTATACCTTCAAGTTCAATGTGTGTGTAGGTTTCCACAAGCATATATAAATATGGCAACATAGTACTCTTTCCCAGTAGAAAGAGGTAACCATGTAGTAGACATTTAATGTGTGTCCGTGTATTCTAGGTTTCCACAGGCATATATAAATATGGAAACATAGTACTCTTTTCCCAATAGAAAGGTAATCATATAGTATACATTCAATGTGTGTGTATGTGCAGGTTCACACAAGCACACATGCACATGCACTATTCTGTGTGCATGTACGTGGTCAATGTATGGATAAGTAGTCATAGAAAGATAAAATACATAAAGCAATAATTCTTTTCATATAGAGTTATGATCATAATAGTACACCATCAGCACGTATGGGATTGGACCCATTAGATATCAATGAGTAAGAAGAGAAACCAAGCCCATCCCAGATCAAACAAATCGATTTCAGGCACAGAAACAGCCAAAACCAAAAGCCTCCTGGTCTTTTGATATGTGTGTGTGCATGTGCATGAGAGAGAGAGAGAGAGACCAAACACAACCCAGCCAACATATCTGAAAAGAAAAGACCTTAATCCGTCTGCTACTTTTGCTAAGGGAAGTTTTATTTCACTATTCCAATGAAGCGTTAGATATGAATCTGCCTCCGGACACTTAGCATCCGTGTACTCAGGACATGACATAACACCAGATACAGCACCAGACACATCATGACAATTGAATGACACAATCAAGCCTTGTGTCATACATGGTCAACATTGTGTCCCTAACTTCATCCTTTTCTTTAATTTGATTACTTAGTTTGTATTTACTTGCATTTTTCTTTTGGAATTTGCCATCGATTACATTTCATTTCAATTTTCAACTGGATTTATTTTTAAAGAATATGCAGTTAAGATAGAATTCATGCTTTAGATACAAAATTTTGGATAATACAACTAGACACACATACACACGCCTGTGTCCTACCTTTACAAAAATCTCATCTCCTAGAAAGCCTGATTGCACTGTGTCCTATACCTGTTCCACGTCTGTGATGTAGCATTGAAGTTGTTGGACGAACATGTAGCACCCACTGTTACATGCAATAAGTGTGAACTAGTAGCAGGCTAGCAGCAACCTACATATATAATTACTTACCAGTTTTAACATGCCACCTTTTCTCTAACGATCTTCTACTGACATGATGCATGCAAAAGATATCTGCTGGACCCAATAGAAATTAAGATGGTAAAAGCTAGAAAAATATCTTACTGAAGTTTTCCTAACCTCAATGCAGTTTAAATATTTGCAACCAACATTTTGCTTGCCTTTCCAAATATTATAAAAAGCACACGGTATCATATTCAGCAGAAAAGAGAAATACAAATTTGCAAATTCTCCACTGTTTCCTTGTTCTGTCTTTCCATATGATTTCTTGTCTAATTGCAAGTGTTCCAATTTTACTCATTCCAACCTTTAAATAACAACAAAATATTTTAATTTTAGGCTAAAATCTATGATAAATAGCATTAGCTTAAACAGTAAACATGGCAAAATGATCCAACAGAACCTGAGCATATTAAAAATAAAAAAAAAACTCTCTGGAACCGATAGGTCATACCTTATAGGCTTGAATTATAGGACGAACAATTGCCTTCAAAACACCTGTAACTTTGAATCCATCAGGATGAAGTTCTTTCAACGATCAGTAAAATTCAATTTTATATTTAAAACAACCTAAGAAAAGAGCATCAACAAATGACAGGGACAATCATGCACAAAAAAGAAACAATTAAGAAAACAAAAAGTCCATCCAAAAGAGAAGCAAGAGGCGACGCAAAGCGAAACCAAATAGCAACAATAATTCAAATGTCAGACTCAGAAATCTTTAAAATCCAATGATTTAACAATAATTTGCTTAGTATGAAGAATTTTGTAACATAAATTTCACAAGTATCATTCCAAAGTAGTTGCTACTTGAAGGTCAACAGTGCAGTCAATACCATTTATGTTGCACAACACAGCGACAGATTTACATGCAATTTCCCAACATTTCAAAAAAAAAAAATAATCAAACGTATTGACTTATTAGAAAAGCCAGCTTCATAAAAAGAAATACTGATAGCAAAGGAATTGAATGAAGAAAGCAGGATGAATGGATCCACAATATCTTATTCCCTAACTGAGAGGCCGTCGTTTTGAATCCAGCCGGTATATGCCCTCATATGGTTCTGTGATAATTATACATTACTTGTGTCGAAATAATAGCAATGTGAACGCTAACATTGTGATCCTTATCCTTCATGTTCGACATTCCACACGAAGAAACTATTTTCCTACAATTCAAATGAAATCGACCGACGTATTGAACAATTCATAGAAAAAGAAAGCAAACTAAGAACGAAAAGCAAGCAAATACCAACATAGACGGAGGAGCGACGAAGGAAACCGGATCAGTAGAGCCAGATCATCTGAATCGAGCGGTACCGTTCGATTCCAGCCGGTACAAGATTCCCACTCCGACACAGTAAATCTAGAAGGAAACACAACTCGCAAGCCTCAGTCTTCATCCGTGACACCTATTGCATCGGTTTCTATGCTCATTCTTTCGTGGATCACCACGGAAACGCCAATGGCACGGCCAAATTCGATTCAGTTCGGTATTTCGATGACCGTGAGCAGAGTTTCGGGCACAACACCAACGAGTTGTAATTCGTTCAGGGCATCGGACCTTAAGAAACGATCGTCTAGCAGGCGAATGCACAAAACGAGAGAAAGAAAGAAGGGGAAAGGAAAAAGAAGAACAGACGGCTTTCCTGAAGCAAACTGTTTAAGCACGATAATAAGAACGCAAACCCTAGAAAAATTCCTCAATAAGTCATCAACGGGGCTTCGATCGGTACAATCGAGAGCTATATAGCGATCGGAGTGCCGCTTTGGGCTCTTCCTGAGTGAAGGAATAGTCGAGGTCACGGACTATCAGAAGACCTCCTCCTGAGAATAAGGAGTGTCGATCTACTCCTAAGAACAATAATAAGGAGTTATCGGATATTGTCATGTCATAGAAATATCTTTTGTAACAAACTTTCTGAATAAATTTTCTTAAGATAGAGCCCAATAAAGAGCTTTATATATATGGTAAAGGATGCAAATAATAATAAAAGGGGAAAAGCCTGAGCTCCTTCTCGCGGATGTAGGTTATTAAGCCAAACCACGTATATCCCTTTTCTGTTTACGCTTATGGTATCATATTCATGGCCTCCTCTTCAGCCTCATTCTCCATGATCAAATACCCTGCATTACCCGTCAACTTTGAATCTAGCAAATTTTGTTTCCATCAAGCTCTCACACTCGATCTACCTGCTGTGGAGAACGCAGGTGTTGGGTCTCGTTCAATCACAGGAACTTCAAGGATTCATTGATACTTCCACGGCTACTCCACCACACTTTATCATTACAGATGATAATACTGTTACGATGAATCCTGATCGGCTTTTGCATGGGTGAATTACTGGCACACTCTCAGAAGAAGTGCTTGGCTTCCTGGTTGGTATAGATTCAGCTACTCAGGTACGGAAAACGTTAGAAGATAACTTTGCTATAGACTCTCAAGAACTAGAGTGTTTTCTCATTCAGAAAATGCAAACCTTTAAAAAGGAAGCATCCACTATGACCGAATATCTTGCAGCCTTTAAAAATATGTACGATGAGCTTGCCCCTTTTGGTAAGCCATAATCTGACGAACACAAAGTTTTTTCACTTCTTAATGGTCTGGAAAATGAGTATGAATCTTTTGTGACCACTAATGCTAAAACCTTCGATTCCTATCTATTCTCGTCAGATAACTCTTGTTCAAGGACATGAGACTGGAAAATCTCTACAGCCTAGTGAACATAACTCTAATTTGAATCAACATGCTGTGTAAAAATTTGAATCAACATGCTGCATTCTACACCCAGAAACAACAAGGTGGTAGTAGAAGATATAACAACAATAGACAAGGAGGTTATAATTTCTCATCTTGCGGCCACGGTTTTACTCAAGTGAACAATCAACCCACACGACAACCTCAACACAATCAGAATCAAAAGGGCAAACAGTCGGATAACAGAGAGAAAATCGTTTGTCAAATTTGTATGAAACCTAACCATTCTGCTTTAAAGTGTTATCATAGGTTCAACCACATGTATCAAGCTTCAGACATTCCTCAAGCTCTGACAGCCATGAACGTCTCTGACAGTCCAGATGAAGCATGGTTTCCAGATACTGGCTCAAGTTCTCATATTACTAATGACTCAAGTATTCTCTCTTGCCCCAAGCCCAAAAAATCATGGTTGAAAATGGCGATAGGTTTGATATTACTCACACTAATCTTGTTACTCTTGCAACTAAGCACGACAACATTGACCTTGAGAATGTATGAGTTGTACCGGCCAATAAGAAAAACCTCATATCAGTGAGTCAGATAAAAATCTAATAGTCGGGTTTTTTTGCTGATCATTTTGATACGAAGGACAAGACAACTCAAAAATTAATGGCAACGGGACCTAGTTGGGAAGATCTCTATGTCTTGCCGCAATAAACAAAGACCATGTTCTTTGCAAATCGATAACGAGTTGTTGACTTCGATACTTGGGACAGGCAGTTAGGACACCCTCACATGAAAACAATTGGTTTTTTTATTAAGCATCGATTTATTTCAGGTTTCAATAATAAAAGCAATAGATTATTGTTAAATCCTGTCAATTACCGCTACCCCGTGTTGAAAAACACAAGGCAGGGGGCACCACCTCGAAAATAAGCTAGGCAGGGGGTGCCCCCTTGCCTTACTGTTTCTCCGATGCCTTGCTTGATTTCTCCTGCAGGGGGTGGCACCACCCTGTCTAGCTTGTTTTCTAGTAGGTGGTGCCCCCCTGCCTTGTGTTTTTTGACATGGGGTAGTGGGTGCCTTGTTGATTGATTTTTTTTTTCGGTAGAGGGTGACTTCATTTTAACGCAGTGTCTCTTGTAGATTTCTCAACGGATCTCGCTTGTGCCCCATCACCCGTGGTAAATAAGTGACAAAAATAATGTAAATCGGGTAAATACCCGTGGTGATTAAGTGATGCAAGTGCATCATATGTTATTTAATTTATTGGATGCAACATTTTATTTTACTATTCACACACTCACTTAGTTGTTGATATTTAGGACTGCTTTGATGCAGTTTGAAGATCATGCTGAGCATGATTTTAATGTATGAGAATAGAAGTGTTCTTAATTTTGAAGTACGGATTTCATGCTAGGCATGGTAGTAGTTAGCGGGATATTGGAGTGTGTTTGTTGCATGTACATGTTTGATATTGTTTTGATACGAATGATTTGAATGTCTTGCAATGTTTGATGTGTCTGTATCCATGCTTGCATGAAGTTATTTTTTATTTGATTATGCCTTCCATGTAAAATTGTATCATAAATTTTTTGTTCAAATGAATATATCGTTCTATATAATTTGATTTCAAATTTATAAATATCCTCGTGATGTGTATAAATATGATGTGATGGTGTATTGCACATGAAAGTTTAAACAAAAAATTGCTCACAAACAATCACCAAATAAGAATTAATAGATAAATTAGATATTTGTTTTATCATAGCATTATTAAGATTTTGTTTTAACTGGTGATTCGAATATCTGTAATATTATAGGACAAAATAACTGCAAATTGTGAATGGATGTATCGTAGGATAGTTGATAATGAGGTGTCGTATGAATATATGAATGATGTTGACAGTTTTATTGAATTCACAATGGCAAGTGTCAGTACAGTGGATCACACCGGTCGGATCAGATGCCCCTGCACGATGTGTAAGAACAATCAATTTGTAGAACCTCATGACGTTAGACATCACCTATACAAGAAGGATTTTGTTAATGGTTATCAAAATTGGGTGTTTCACGATGAAGAATTTTAGAATAATTATGACGCAAGGGTGGATGTGGTGCACGATAATCCATATGTAGACATGATATTTGATGTCGTAGGACCGCAAATGAGTTCTGTTGTGGGACATAGTGATGCACCAACTGGGGTAGAGGAAGAAACAACAAACATTGCAGTTAGCACATTCTATGACTTACTTAGAGATGCTGATGAACCACTATGGAATGGTTGCGAGAGTCACACTATCCTGTCTGCAGTTCTTCAACTACTGAATTTAAAGTGCGAGTTTAATTTGAGTCAATCATGTTTTGACCATCTGTGCTCTATTGTGAAAAGTATATTGCCCAAAGATGAGAAATTACCATAAAATCTCTATCGTGCGAAGGTTATGATCAATGCTCTAGGTATGGGGTACCAAAAGATAGATGCTTGTCCCAATCACTACATGTTGTATTTTAAAGATCAAGAAAAAAATAGTTCATATCCATCATGTGGACATCCTCAGTTCAAGCCAAAGATAAAGGAAAATGGTAGCACAAGGTCAAAAGAAGTGTCGTATAAGTCACTCTGCTACTTTCCTCTCACCCCTAGATTGCAACGACTTTATATGTCTTCGAGGATAGCTAAACAAATGATATGACATGCAAATAAAGTTCGACATCATAAAGACAAGATCACACATCCTATTGACGCAGAAGCTTGGAGGCACTTTGATCGTACTCATCAGAACTTCACTTTGGAAGTGAGAAATGTTAGGCTAGGTTTATGTACAGATGAATTTAATCCATTTGGGGGTAGATCAACCTCATACTCGTGTTGGCCGGTATTTGTCACCTCATACAACCTTCCTTCAAGCTTGTGTATGAAGCGTCAAAATCTTTTCTTGTCTCTATTGATCCTTGGTCTAACGTCTCCTGACCAAAATCTTGATATATTTGAGGCCATTGATTGATGAACTGAAAATACTGTGGGATGACGGTGTTCTCACGTACGATGCCCACAAAAAACAAAACTTTAATATGAAGGTTGTTGTTCTATGGACAATCAGTGACTTCCCTGCATATGGTATGTTATCTGGTTGGAGCACATATAGGAGGTTAGCATGTTCGTACTGCATGGAGGATACAAAATTGTTTAGATTGACGCATATAAGGAAGCTGTGATGGTTTGATTGTCATTGTCAATTTCTACCCAGCGATCATCTGTTTCGATGATAAAAGAATGTGTTTTGAGCAGGCACAACTGAAATGGAAGGTCCACCAACAAGGTTTTCTGGCATAGAGATTTTAAGAAAATTGTGATACTTTCCATGTAGACTGACAGATGCCCGTAGGACAACGCCCTTTATTGAATTTGAGAAGGATCATAATTAGACAAAAAAATCTATATTTTGGAAACTACCATATTGGTCAACCTTATTGATACAACATAATTTGGATGCCATACATGTGGAGAAAAATGTGTTCGATAATATATTTAGTACAATAATGAACGTGAAAGGAAAAATGAAGGATAATCCGAATGCACGTATGGATTTAAAAGTGGTATGTAAGACTAGAATTGGAACTCAAAGAGTACAATGGCAAAGTACTGAAACCAAAGGCAAGGTATATGCTTGGTCCAAATCAAATGAAGTTGGTATGTCAATGGTTGAGATAGTTGAGATTTCCATATGGCTACATTTCTAACATTGCTCGGGCTGTGAAGATAGACGATGGAAAAATATATGGGTTGAAGAGCCATGATTGTCATGTCATTATGCAACGGTTGATACCCCTAGCATTCCATGATGTGTTAGACAAACCTATATGGGGGGTATTGTCTGAGTTGAGTAGATTTTTTAGAATATTGTGCGCAATAGAAGTTGTAGTATCTGAGGTAAAGAATATTGAAGAATCTATCGTAACTACTATTTGTCAGCTAGAGAAGATATTTCTGCCACCATTTTTTGATGTTATGGAACATGTGGTCATACATTTGCCATATGAACATAGGGTTGGTGGACCTGTGCAATATCGGTTGATGTACCCATTTGAAAGGTATATATTTATTTAATTTTTTTTTTCAATACTATTGAAAAATTTATTGTAATTCGAGATGTATATTGTTGACAGATGCATGTTTGACCTAAAAAAAAAGGTTCGGAATAAAATAAGAGTAGAGGACTCTATTTGTAAGGCGTACACCTTGTAAGAGATTTCAAATTTCTCATCTATGTACTTTGAACCTCACATTTCAGCACATTACACATGCCCACCTCGTAATGATGATGGAGAATAATTAACTGTAACTGACAAATTGTCTATATTTCAACCACTTGAACATGCATTTGGCAGTTGCCGGTTAAGACTCTTGGAAGATCGAGAGCAAGACGCAGCACAAATATATATCCTTTTCAATTGCTCAACAATCGACCCATACATTGAGTAAGTATAGTTAATACGTAACATTAAGTTTTATATATGTGTACATGGTTCAGTAAAATAAGTTTATATTAAGTGTAAACGATTTGATCTGGAGTTGCGAAGAAACCTTTCACAACTCACTGATGCAGAAGTACAGAAAGAACATGAAAATAAATTTGTGGTATGGCTGAAAGAGTTGGTAAGGATGATTATATACATTCTTTTCCTTTATACAACAATAAGATACTTAATTTGTCATGATCATAGTCCTTGTTTGTGCTTGTAGGTCCACCATGGTGATGTTAAAGATCAAGAAATATGTGATTTACAAAATGGTCCATCTAAAGTTATGCATTGTTACAATGGGTACATCGTAAATGTTTATCATTTTCATACAAAAGACTACGGTGTCAACAAGTCAATGATGAATAGTGGTGTGTACATCAAGGGTAAAAGCTATGGTGAAAATAAACATGACTACTACGGTGTTATAGAAGAAATAATGAAGTTGTCTTAATTAGGCATAAATAATAGCTTAACTTTATTCAAGTGTCAATGGTTTGATCCCACAACAACTAGAGTCGACAAAGTCTCAGGCATTGTAGAGGTGAATGGTAAGTCAAGGTTTGAAACATATGAACCATTCATATTAGCCTCGCAAGCTCAACAAGTGTATTATACTTCATATCCGAGTACAAGGAAGTTAGATAGAAATGAATGGTGAACAGTTTGTAAGGTGAAGTCTAAACTATACCCCGAGTATGATCAGTTATAGGAAGACAAGATTGTTGAAGAGGGTGAATACTATCAATCGGATGATATGTATGACTTCTCTTATGGTCATGATGTTGCACATGGTATGCATGTCATATCTCCATTGGCTGATGGCACATGCATGGAAGAATGTGATCCAAATGATATACGAAGTGGATGGACGCTAAATGAAGAAGAAGAAGATGATGACGAAGAGGAGGAAGAGGAGGAAGAAGAAGACTATGAAAGTCAGACAAGTGATGATGAGTCATTCACGAGCTAGTGAAATACAACTTGTAATACAATTTGATCTGAATGATTTGAATGATTTAAATGTATTAAAATGTATTGTATTGATTTGAATATATTGAAATGTATTGCAATGTTTGAATGTCTTGCATGCAGTTTTTTTCAATTTGATCTGAATGATTTGAATGTATTGAAATGTATTGTATTGATTTGAATATATTAAAATGTGTTGCAATGTTTGAATATCTTGCATGAAGGGTTTTTCAATTTGATCTGAATGATTAGAATGATTTGAATGTATTGATTTGAATATATTGCAATGTTTGAATGTCTTGCATGAAGTTTTTTTCAATTTGATCTGAATGATTAGAATGATTTGAATATATTGTATTGATTTGAATATATTGAAATGTATTGCAATGTTTGAATGTCTTGCATGAAGTTTTTTTCAATTTAATCTGAATGATCTGAATGATTTGAATGTATTGAAATGTATTGTATTGATTTGAATATATTGAAATGTGTTGCAATGTTTGAATGTCTTGCATGAAGTTTTTTTCAATTTGATATGAATGATTTGAATGTATTGAAATGTATTGTATTGATTTGAATATATTGAAATGTATTTCAATATTTGAATGTCTTGCATGAAGTTTTTTTCAATTTAATCTGAATGATTAGAATGATTTGAATGTATTAAAATATATTATATTGATTTGAATATATTAAAATGTGTTGCAATGTTTGAATGTCTTGCATGAAGGTTTTTTCAATTTGATCTGAATGATTTGAATGTATTGAAATGTATTATATTGATTTGAATATATTGAAATGTATTGCAATGTTTAAATGTCTTGCATGATTTTTTTTTCAATTTGATCTGAATGATTTGAAATGTATTGTATTGATTTGAATATATTGAAATGTATTACAATGTTTGAATGTATTGCCAATACATTTTTATTTGTTAGAATATGGTTCATGGAAGACACAGTCGTCGAGCACCCAGTGGAAGCCAGTCTGAGCCTCATCTTCACGAGCACCTTCGATAGGTATATCATTTAAATAATTGTATATTTGATTAGTTGAAATTTATATTATGTGAATTTCTAACTCATTGTTTTGTAGGTGCTGTTTCGCCTACAAATGACCAACCTACGCCGGATGCAGTCTTCTCAATGTGACCCACGATAAGTAATTCAAATAGTGTATATCGATGGTCGACCATAAGTATTTCATTGGTACTTGTTCAATATTTAACTTATAAAAAATGTATATTGACGGTCGATTGTTAATATGTATCTTTTCATATGCAGTGCGAGGTTTGAGCAGCAAGAAGTAATACGAAGAATTATGAAGTCATTACTGCATCATCTTCTAGGACCAGTAACGCAATGGAAAGACTATTCGAGAGAGGTGTTAGACAACTTAATTTCCTCATTCATGGTATGAAATCATTTATCATAACAAACAGTGTTTTATATTTATGTGTGCTAACGTTCTGAAAGTATTTGTAGGCCTCCCATCACTTTGCGAGTGCAAACGAGGAGAAGGACGCGAGGGTAGTGTGGCAGAAAATGGCAGCCAATCGATTTGCCGACATGCTGCACAATATGAAGACTACAACAAAAAAAACAGCTGGTGGGATAGATGATCCACTGCAGTGGAAGAGCTGTGGGTCGGCTACTGTCAGAAGAGATTATTAGGAGGGCATGTGCGACAAGTGGGCGAGCAATGATTTTTGAAACCGCTCAGCAAAGGCTACACAAAACTGAGCAGCGATGCTCGATGCACATCTACATACAGGTGGATCTAAGACTTTTTGGGAGCCACAAGAAGAAAATGGTAAGTCATCAATATATATATATATATATATATATATATATATATATATATATATATATATATAATCAAATTTATAAGTATTTCTGCATACTTATTAATCGATTTTTTATATCATGTCACATTGCAGGAAGCAGAAAAAGGAAGCATTGTGCTTTACAAGGATGTGTTTGTTAAAACACATAAACGTAAGAGCACAGGAGATTTTGTATCAAAGAAGGCGAGAGCGACAACAGTATGTATTTATTGTATTAATAAACATTGTAATATATAAGTTACTTTGAATTATGTTATCATAAATATTGCATATCTTAATTATTAATTCATATTCTAATTATTACTTTGTAGGAGTCATACGGGGAGCAAATGATACAATGATATGGCGATGACTCCACTCAGCATCCGTCTTTTGATTCTGCAACATGGGTGACTGCTACAGGTGAACCCAAAAAGGGTCGTGTGTTCGGGTTTGAGAGTAACATCAACACCACACCAGTTGTTGCCTCCTGCAGCCCGGGCTCACAGTGTTCTCCCGACAACATCAACTCCTAACGTCCTATTGACCTTGCTATGTCTTGGGATGGTGTTTGTCAGCGTCTTGAGGACAAAATGCAACACTTTTTAAATGAAACCATTCCCAACCTTGTCTGTAATAAATTGTGCAACTTTTTTCAGGACAGGAGAACTTCATCTGCATTCAACATGAGCTCAGGTGCCCGTCAGGTATGCATGATTGAATTGCTATAAATTTTTCCTTATAATTTTGTTAATGTCCTTCAGTTTATTACTAGTCTATGTGTCATTCAGCCATTTACTTTGTTACATTAGATTAGGTGGATTGTATATAATTTATTTCATTATGTTTTGTTTACAAATACTAACATTTTGGTTCTCTTTTGTAGGATGCTGGAGATGATCAACGTAGAGGAGCTGGTGGAGGCATGGAGGAAGGGACAAATCAAGAAAATGAAGCAGATGATGCCCAAAATCTTGGCGAGGATTAAATTTTTTTGTTTAATTTGTTTGACAAACTTGTAACTAATTATAACTTCGTAAGGACTGTACTTGGTAGTTAAAGTTTGCTTAACTTAGCATTTCTGTTTAATTTGTATGCATTTTTTATTTATACTATTTTTTTATAAGCAGGATATATGAATTGTACAAGAATTTTTTTTTTATTTTCAAAATATTTCATTTTTTTTAATTTTTATTACAAATTAGCGACAGATATTATTCGTCGCTACTCCATCGCCAATTTGAAGCAACCGTCAATTTGCGGCAGAATTTAAGTCATCGCTAATGTTCGTCTCCAATTAGCGACGGACACTCATCCGTCGATAAATGGTAGCGACAGAAATAATGACAGATTAAATTCCGCCGCTTAACCAAATTGGTCTCTGTTTAATGATGAATTCACGACGTACATAATCCGTCGTTAAGACGTCGCAACATAGCGACAGATTGGCGACAACTAAATTCTGTCGCAATTTAGCGACTAGGGTTATGCGACGGATGCTATCCATCGCTAGTTCGTCGTAAAATCCATCATAAACATGTACAACGATGAATTAATGACGGACTAGCGACGGATAGAATCCGTCGCCAATACACATTTTTCTTGTAGTGAATGTTGGACGTGGCGGACCCGAGAAATGCATCCACCGAATCCTAATTTCTGTGTAATTTTTGCTCCACCCCAACGGACTAAGAATGAGGAACACAACAAAGGAGGTCTGGGAACTCTTGGTTGGTTACCCACAGCGGGTCCCCATCAAGTCACTTAGGGATGCCAACGGGTCGAATATTATCGGGCATCTAACCCGAATCTGAATCTGATTAGTCAGATCCAGTAGTCAAAATAGGAGCCTATTAATATTTGGATCTGGACTGGGTATTGGATTTTGCAACCAAATCTGACTGGAATCCAAATCCAATTAGGTTGGACTTGGTATTTCTTAAATCTGACTCGAGTTCAACCCGTTTACATCACCAGAGTCGGTTGCCATTGGTTGTCGATGGAATATTGTAAACCAGCTTCAAGTCCATATGTTGCGAGTCCAAAACTCCAACCTGATCATGTAATCAGACCTATTGCGTTAAGCCCAGACCTGGATATGGTCGCGATTTTTCTTCTTTAGGGTTCGAGATACCGTGGCACTTATAGGGGGCATTTTTGCAACAAATACGTTGTTTTGGTAATAAATACTTTAAATGATTGGGTAGTCTAATATCTTAAATATGCGTGTAAATTTTGAACAAAAAGGCTTCTTTGTATCAGATCTTTTTTTTAGTTATCGTATCTATGTTTGGATTCGGATCTAATCCAACCCATTTGCATAATTTACTTGTAAAAATTACCTTGGTTTCGTTCTTCATTTATTAGATCCAACATTGCCATATATATTTTTGGATCCGAAATCCAACTACATCATCAGACCTTATTTGGATTTGGGCTCGGATTGGGATCATACTAGATGCTTTTTTCTAACACAACTTGGCACGAGATCCAGGTGATCATTCCCCCAATAGAATGTTTGTTGGAATCGCTTGAAAGGGCCAACACGCTTGATTATGTGACAACAGATTAGGTGCAATCACATTGCACACTTTTGTGTGCCACTGCACCCGACAAGCTGTACATCAGAGATGGAGGGCAGTCAGGTGCAGCGGCACACTCAAAGTGTGCAATGTGATTGCACCTGATCCGTCCTAGTTCACTAGCCTAAAGCATAGGGGTGTAGGACCAGTAACAAAAATTCTTCTAGCAACCATCACTCATTATCAAAGCAGGTTATATGTTCCCCCCCGAATAGGGAAGTTAGCTACATCTCATGTTTGGGAGTCCCAAAGAGCACCACGTATGTAAGCATGTGCGTCTCGTATCCCCATGTTTGTCAGCATTAATTAGTGTTGGAATTTGATGTGATTGCAAAGACTTAAGTATCCTCTCCTCCATTGGTGCAAAAAAAAATGATGATTCTTGAAATGAAGTGGTTGTAAAGACTTAAGTGCCCCGAAGATGATTATTTAAGACCCAGTCTCTGCACTGCAGGATTATCCGAGAAAGAAATCCCCCCCATGGAGGAGGCCATGAACATCAACCCTCTCACTCTCTCTCTTCCTTCTCTTTCTGCTTCTGTGCACATCCAGTAGAAGATCCTACATTGCTCCATCAAGCACCGACTAACCTGCACATTGACTATTGTGGAGCCTGATTCAGAGTTTTTACCCTTACAGAAGGAGGGTTTGGGGGCTCATCCCAGCGTGGGTAGCATCATTCAACTAAATGAGTTGTAGATCCTGATTTCGATTTTTTACCCTTACAGGAGAGGAGTTTGGGGGCTCCTCCCAGCGTGGGTAGCATAATTCAACTTGAAGAGTTGTGGAGTCTGATTCAGAGTTTTTACCCTGACAGAAAGGGGGGTCTGAAGGCTCCTCCTAGCGTGGGTAGCATCATTCAACTTGAAGAGTTGTGGAGTCTGATTCAGAGTTTTTACCCTTACAGAAGGGGGGTCTGAGGGCTCCTCCCAGTGTGGGTAGCATCATTCAACTTGATTAGTTGTGGAGCTTGATTTAGAGTTTTTGCCCTTATAGGAGGAGAGTTTGGGGGCTCCTCCCAGCGTGGATAGCATCGTTCAACTTGATTCGTTGTAGAGCCTGATTCAGAGTTTTTGCCCTTACAAAAGGAGGGTTTGGGGGCTCCTCCCAGCGTGGGTAGCATCGTTCAACTTGATTCGTTGTGGAGCCTGATTTAGAGTTTTGGCCCTTACAGGAGGGGGGTCCGGCGGCTCCCCCCGGCACGGGTCCCAGGTGTCATGGTCAAAAAATGCACAGAGTGTCGTGGTGAAAAAGACATATGTTTGTTCCAAGCAAGGTTGGAAGAAATCAATGAAAAATCCAGCAAGGAGCATGCCAGAATCAAGATGTGGATGTCAAGCGAGAATGGTGTTGTGCAACTCAAATAACACAGAATAATAGGGGTCTGGTTTTTAGTTAAAATGGAGAATGAAATGACAATAGAAATCACTGAAAATTTACAAGAATAAACTATACTCAATAACGAAGACACCACTTTTTACGGATTTGGAATATGACCTCCGGTTAGGGAGATATGACCTTGACAAGTTGGTCCTAATTCGGGTAGCGATTTACAACGATTTGCTTACTAAATAACACTACAAATCGCTATAGTGATTTACGAAAGATACTACAAATCGCTATAGCGAGATCTAACAACACTATAAATCGTTGTGGGGGCTCGTTGGAGACCAAAAAATACTATAAATCACTATAGTGATTTGCGGAAGACACTACAAATCGCTGTTGAAAAGCCGAATAACACTATAAATCATTGTGGGGATCGTTGAAGACCCAAAACACTATAAATCGCTATAGTGATTTGCGGAAGACACTACAAATTGATGTTGAAAAGCCGGATAACACTATAAATCGTTGTGGGGCTCGTTGAAGACCCGAAAATACTACAAATTGTTGTTGGAAGGCCAAAAAAAAATTAGTTCGAAGGGCGCTGCCCCCCGAGCCTCCTGCCAGGGGCGGCTCCCCTAGACCCCCGCCCGCTAACCGCGTAGCGGGATTCGCGTCGGGGGGGGAGCCCCCGAACCCCCCTCCTGTAAGGGCAAAAACTTTAAATCAGGCTCCACAACTCATCAAGTTGAATGATGTTACCTATGTTGGGATGAGCCCCCAAACCCCCTCCTGTAAGGGCAAAAACTATGAATCAGGCTCCACAACTCATCAAGTTGAATAATGCTACAGTCAGTGTGCAGGTCAGTCAGTGTTTGATGGAGCAATGTAGGATCGTCTGTTGGATGTGCACAAAAGTAGAGAGAGAAGGGAGAGAGAGTAAGAGGGTTGATATTCATGGCCTTCTCCAGGGAGAACTCTTTGCCTCCATTGATTTCTTCTCTAGAGAGAGAGAGAGGGTTTTTACAGTGTTTTACGAAGAAAGAAGAAGAAGACTTTGAAGAGTCAATATCATCCTCGACTTTCTGGATGGAGGACATGTTTGTCCCTTTTTTGAACTGTTTGTTTTTTCTTTTTTGAATGCATTTTTGTCATTTTCTCAAACCATCGCTTTATGAGAAGAATAACAAGAAAGGGTATTGAAGTCTTTGCAACCACACTATACTCCAATGCTAAGTGATGTCAACATACACGGAAATACGAGCCCCATATGCTTGTACACGTGGTGCTCATTCAGACCCCCGAACACAGACGTGGGATTCAGTGAATCATCGGGGGGATCATACACCACCCTCTCATCAATTATTATCACAATAATGACCCGTAAATTTGAAACCATATAACTCCCTCATAACTATTTAAACAAAGACGTAAAGCATATATTAATGTAAACTATAGTTCATGTAATACAACGTATTCAAGAAGCAATCAGAAGACTACATCTTTGACAATCTTTTTATTACTATATGGTTGAACAAGAATGTGGAAAATGAATGAAAGGCAGACTCGATCACGACCTTGATGAGCGAAAGAATTGAGAAGACTAAATAGTTAAGCACTGGATTTGCAGGTCAGAGAGAGCATTCTGGTGGGAGGCCTTGTGGGAACCTCTGTGCATCGTTACAATAGTTGTAGATCATGTAGTTCTTCTGCACCCAAGACAGCTTTTGTTGGTCCGAGGCGACCAAAGCTTGGTTCATCCAAGAAGAACTTGAAGCACTGCAGGAAGAGCTCCAGCCGGTCCACACACAACCATTGATGCTAACGTCACTGAAGGTTGCTGTGAAAGGAGCTTGGGTCCAGTCAGTCTTGACTCGGCCACCCTGTGTTGCCCAATCCTCTGCATCCCATAGGCTTGAGTACATCCTCGTTGCTTGCTTGCTTGGGTAAGCTATTCCTGATGAGTCGTGGTTCCTAAACACCCTTATGAGAGCTCCATCCACGTAAAACCTTCATTTATCAACCAAATATATACGTCAGTGTAGTGGTGGCTAATTAGCACTTAAAACAAGGTGCCATTAATTTTAGCTGCTTTGGTTCAATATTTTTTGCCTACGACTTTGCACAACCAAACAAAGCCATCCATTTGCATGGGAGATGGATTGATTAAAACACAATAATATCCATTTGGCTTTGTTTGTGTGTGGCACTAGAACCAAAACACTCATCTTAAAATTAATGGGATTCATTCACTTACATTACTTGTTGAGGGTTCCAAAGAATGGTGTAGGTGTGGAAGTCAGCAGTTGGGTCGAACCACAATCGAAATTGTTGCTCGCGGTTGCCTTTGCCCTGAGTGTAAACGTTTGTGTGCAGGGTGTAAGGTTGTCCACTGGCGTTGCCCAGGAACTCCATGTCTATCTCATCGTGAAGTGATCCTTGGGAGGATAACTGTTCCAAAATTGTAAGTCACGTCACATAAGCACACACATGTAGGACAAACAAACCAATAAACCAAGACAACATTATGTTCCTTCCACAATCTCCACTTATTAACGTACGTATAGCAAAACACCACATAAGTATATGGTTAATTGTCTAGGATATAGACCATATTATATGCCTTGCTCTCAATTGTTATATGATGTGCGTAAAAGTGATGATGTACTTACATAATAAGCAGTGACTGTGCCCGCTGAGTTGCCAGGGACTAGTTTTATTTTCATGTCGAACCTGCCAAAGAGATATTCCTGTTTTGATTGGAAACCCGAGCCGGACGACTTGTCCATGGAAAGGCTGAGCTGCTGGCCGTTGTTGGTGATCATGGCTCTCTGTCCTCCCCATGTGATGTCGACGTCGGTCCAGAAGTTCGCCATGGATGCACTGAATAAGCTCAGCAGCAAAACAGCTGCAAGAGAATGAAAGGAGGACATGTTTTTGAGGGAGAAAAAATAAACTCAACTAAGAATGTTATGAGAAGTATAACAACAGACTTCTCAAATGCAATTCTTTTGGCAGCGATTGGTGGTGGTGGTGGTGGTGGTAATAGGTGTGCTAAAGGAAAAAGGGTGTTTGGTTTTGGTGTGAGAGGAGTGGTTCAACTCGGACAAGTATTTATAGCTACCCATTGCAATTAGAACGCCATATTGTGCTAAGATGAAACGCCGGCCGTAGCAAGCTTGAGGAGCCAGCTAAGCGTGGGTTGTCATGGGACCCCACACGCTCTTCAGGGTTATTTTCAAAAGCATAGCAGACTCTTTTTGGATAATTCAAATTTATAACTAACGAAACTTGGATATCAAAATAACTCATGGCCTTCAATTTTTTCAAATCGGTGCCCATGGTAACCATTGTTAATAGCTAATACATCCAAAATTACGCTAGTTTTACCCTTGCTAAATATGCTTCATTTTACCCATTTCATACTTATTAATCTCTCATACAAAAGGGTAAAATTGACTTAATTAATTACCGATAGTTGAGTGAAAAAAGGAAAGGCCAACGTAGGAATAGGGATGGCAGTGGACCGGGGGAAAGCGGGGCCCCGCCCCGTTTGGACCGGGTATGAAGGGTATGAAACGGGGGTGGAGGCGGGGACGAAGGTTAAAATCCATCCCCGTCCGGGGGTGGAGGCGGGGATGGACGTGCACTTTTCCCCGCTCCGCCCAGTCCCCGCCACGATCCCCACCTCATCCCCGTTTGAACCAGGGACGGAGGACATGAAACGGGGATGAAGGCAGGGTGGAGGATAAAATTTTGAGGCGGGGCGGGGGTGGAGACCTTGTCCCCCGCCCCGCCCCGCCCCACTGCCATCCCTACTTAGGAAGGAATGGACCACCGGTATTCTTTTTGGTTAACCATGAAATTAATGAGAACCTCATTATGAAGTATATATGCATTTGAATGGGTATGGATATGAATTATAAATTTTTTTTGACATGTTTTTGTAAATAATCCTTTTTTTTTGCCCTTTTTGGGTGTTTTGCTAATGAATTTACTTTTAATATTTTTGTTGTTGTACTGAATGAGACATTTAACTTGGAATTATACGTGTTTTGACTTTGAAAAGTTCAATATAATTAAGTCTGCCCATATGTGCCTGAATCGATGTCTTTATTAAGTGGGAAGGGATGTTGTCATCATCTTTTTCATCAGGACAAACGCCCGCCGCTGTATGATGTGGTGGTGGGTAGGTGAGCTAAACATGAACCACTCTTGGTTTTGGTAATCACATTATTAAAGGGCTATTATGATGCTGTGTATTCAGATAAAAAGTATTACAGTGTGTTACCATTGGATTCGAATAGAGAATTGAAACAATATATCACTGCACGCCTATATCTTATGCGACCATGTATGATAAGATTCTTCATGGACTTATGATAAAGTCCCATTTATGATTAATGTGATAATTATGCTACACTGGTTCATAGGATTTTCCTTTTTTTTTTGTTAGGATATATACTCTTATAAGAGGAACCCACAAGGAAAGCCTTTGGTCACATATAATTTCTAAAGCCATACCAGGGGTAATGGAACACAGTTAGGTGGTTTTTGAACGGACCCAGACTCCATAAGAAAAGTCGTTTTTCGTATCAAAAGCCCACGCTATCAGGAAACTTCCTATTTTCCCATTGCATTGCAGTTGCAGTTGCAGGACCACTTGTCGATCCTTTCCAACATGTAGCTGGGCCTGGGTTTACTATTTTGCCATGGGACTCAGACCTATCGTATCTTGAGTTGCAAAATGGACCATGCAATTCGGTTCAAAGTAGACTAATGTATTTCCGGTCAATGACCTAGCTAGGGTCTTGGCTAAGCTAGCTCAATGAATCCTTGTTTGAGTAGGCTCCAAGTCATTGACTATGCCTGCATGGATAATTTGAAAATTCTCCAGTTAAAAACTCGGGTTCAGTCCAATGCCATATCTGGATGAGAAGGGATTCACTCTCCTAATGGGTCCTGGATTTGAACCCTACTGATGCTTATCTATCTCCCAGCTCGGATAAATAAATGGTGTGTTTGGATAAGCAGGGAATTGGCAGTAAAAAGTAATTCTCATCATGAGGGTGTCAAGAAATCTAGGACATGCGAATCGTCAGGAAATTGAATTACCACCTCTGTAGGTAGTTCTATGCAGCTTTCGAGAAACTGGGCCTCATGACAAGAGTATTTTACCATTATTGTCAAAGTCGGTTTCGGACCCTGTAATCGGCCGAATCAGACTTGAATCCATCATTTTAATTATTTTAATTTTAAAAATCAGACAGATATTAAAGTATTGAAAAAAAATGGCCAATTCAATCCCCGATTCAGCCCAGATCATACCAATTCTGCCAGATTTGAGACGAATTAATCAGGGCTGATTTGTCCTATATAATCGATTTGGGGGCCCATGTTCGATGCTAATCGGATTCAAGCCAATTTACAATGATTCTTACAAAATTGGCTGAGTTCTCACATAGGTTATCTAGACGCACCCAACCAAAAAAAAAAAAAAAGGAAAAAATAAGTTAATGAGTTTGTGTGTTATAACGTTGAAGTCGACCCTGCCAGGCCCCAAAGGGGTGAAGTCTAGTGTAGTGGAATGGGGCCTAGGCTGTTAGACGGGCACTAGGTTCAAACCCTGAGGATGTCAGCCCCCTTGCACAATAGCCGAAAAAAGCCATCTCCCCGAGGGCAAAGGGCTATGGTTTTATGCCATTAGAAAAGCTACCATAGTTTTTGATAGACATAGCCCAGCATGACCAGGTCACTTACTTTGGGGGCGGTTGTTGGCGTAAACAATATGAAAAATGCTACTACTGAAAACTGCCATCGTCAGTCCGGTCGAAGCTTGCATTGACATAGGTGGTGGACGTTCTCCTCAGCCTAGCGATGCTTAGATGAGCCCAAGCCATTGGGTTGAAAGGTGAGCATGACCTTTGAACCCAATATGAGAGATACTTTACACAGAATCAACAATGCACAAAACCACAAAAGATCAATTTAGTTTCATAAATGTGATCCCATATTGAATATGTGCTCTTCACATTCACGTAGCAACCCTCCCCACTCTCTTTTGTTTTTTGGTGTGTCTTGTGTCAAACGGGCCTCCGATTGGACCCATTCTAAAAAGTTCAACATTCTTTCACTTTACCCATTGATGTGAAAAATTATATAATTGAGGTTCTTTACCATTTTCTTGATTCAATTTTCATGTGGGTTCACATACTATCCTGTATCACAAGAATTAATCATATGTGTCATGGAGATGAACACTTCTATATGAGATGTCATATTTTCATGCACTATAATATTATTCATTTTCAATGTTTTAGCATGTTAAGATTACCTTTATGAATGAGTTGGTTTCTAACCCATTCTATTGATAATTTTTAATATTGTTATTATGTTATTTTCTATACCCAAATGAGAGATACTTTACACAGAATCAACAATGCACAAAATCACAGAGGATCAATTTAGTTTCATAAATGTGATCACATATAATCATAATGTATTGTCATACATCATAAAGAATCAAACAAACTCATCCCTATTACATGTTAGAAATATAATCCCGATGCTAATTTTTTAGTAAAAAGATCCACAGTTATTTTCTTTGTATCAATTATATCAATACACACTAAATGATTCACAATGATTTCTTTAACAACAAAGTATTTTAACTCCATGTGTTGACATGAGGTAAAGCTCTTGTTGTTATTCGACAAGGACACATTAACTTCATTATTACAAAAGATTTTTAGTGGTCTCTCAATAGAGTCCATAATACTAAGAATCATAATGACACTTTTTATCTAAATTGCCTAAGATAAAGTCTCTTATAGAGCAATAAATTTTGCCTCCATGGTATGAGCTACAGTTGTGGACTATTTTTCACTTCTCCATGAGATACCATCACCATTCAGTAGGAAGACGACTCCAGTAATGAACTTCCTACTGTTGAGGCATCCTTCTAAGTCCGTATCAGAGTATCAAATGACCTCTAGGTGGTCAAAATTTTTGTAGATCAATATATAGTCATTCGTTCTTTACAAATAATGCATGACTTTCTTTGTTGCCTTCATATGCGCAATGCCTAGATCATTAAACTGATATCTATCAAGCATCTTCACAGCAAATGTGATGTCTAATCATGTGTAGATATGCATGCATTGCAAACTTGCAACTGTTAAATCGTACAAGACAGTTGATATCAGAGTCTTTTCTTTATCATTCTAAAGAGAGTCCTTTAGGCTCAATTTATCCCTTTTTACTATGGGTGCAAATTCAAGAGAACAACTATTCATCTCATGTCTTTTAAGAACTTTAAAGATGTATGATTATTTAAAGAGGTCAAGGAACTTATAGTTATATCATGATGGATCTCAATTTCAATGACATATGCAGCTTCACCCATGCCCTTTATATCAAAATGAGAGGAAATAAAATATTTTTACTATAAAAAAAATGTTAATTAGCAACGGAAATTTGTGACAAAAATAATTTGTCACAAATTTATGATGAATTAGCTAGAGAAAACTAGTTGTCTCTAAAATTAGAATTAGTTGCAAAATTAGCGTCAAAAAAATTGTCTCAAAATCCATCGCTAATTAACAACGAATTAACGACGAAAAAAATCTATCTCAAACTCCATCGCTAATTAACGATGGATTAACGACAAAAAAATTTGGTCACAACTTTGCGATGAATGAGCGACATATTTTTTTGTCGCTAATTAGCGATGGAATTTGAGACAAAATTTATCCGTCGCTAAGCTGTTGCTACTTTTTGATCTAAAATGGCCCATCTAGGGCACGAAATTCTCTCTCTGTTTTCTCTCGTCTTCTGCCGATCCACCTCCCTTTCTCCTCTCTCTCTCGATCCCCCTCTGTCGCCTCCCATCCTTCGTGTAGACGCT
The DNA here is from genome assembly GCF_984573655.1 of Nuphar pumila. Taxonomy (NCBI): domain Eukaryota; kingdom Viridiplantae; phylum Streptophyta; class Magnoliopsida; order Nymphaeales; family Nymphaeaceae; genus Nuphar; species Nuphar pumila. Next base: position 51,310,444 of record NC_143254.1, on the reverse strand, counting down.
GGCGATCGAAGCTTCCAGCCACCCCTCCGAACACCACCATTGTCTCCTTCCTTTCTGCCACCGATGACCACCGACCATCGGCCACACCCTCTTCGATCGTCGCTATCTCTCCTTGTTCCCTCAGCGACCCCGCTGGTGACCCGCCGCCTGTTCCTCCCACTCTGGCAACTCGGCCAAAGTCCAACAATGACCACGCCGGTGAGCTCGCTTGTTCACTACCTCCCATACCCTTATGCCTCCCCCCTATCCCTCTTTCCAACTTGTCGGTAGGGGGCCCCTTCCTCTGCTGCTGGTCCTTTCTGGCAGGGGGCGACCCTTGTTTAAGCAACAACAACAGAGGGATCCGCCCCCTGCCTTTGTTTTTGTTCGGTCGACCGAGGGTTCAGCCTCTGCCTTTGTTCTCTTTTGGTTGGCAGGGGGACTCCGCCCCCTGCCATTGCTTCTCGGTGGAGGGTTGAGCCCTTATATTTGTTTTTATTCGGTCCGCAGGGGCGGGGCCCCTTCGCCCCCTGTCCACTTTGTTTTTTCGACCGACACAGGCTCTGCCTCCTTGCTGTTGTCTTTTCTCGTCAGACAAGGAGGGTGAAGCCCCTACCTGAGTGGTTCTTCAATCGATAAAGAGAGGGGGCTCTACCCCTGTCGTGTTTCCCTTTGGTCAGTCAAGGCGGGGCGAAGCTCCCTGCCTGTGTCTTTGTCTTTGGCCGGCAACCTGTTTTCTTCTACTTCTCCTTGTGTCTTTGTCTTTGGTCAACAAGAGTAATATGCATTGCAGGTGCGTAGCAGAGAAAAATGTGTGATGCTTAATGCTAAGCATTGCATGTGGCTTAAAATGTCATAGAAAAAAAAACAAGAAAAATGCAAATGCAAAAGCATGCAAATTGGGTAAATACCCGTGGTGAGTAAGTGATGCAAGCACATCACATGTTATTTACTTTCTTAGATGCAACACTTTCTTGTTCACACACTCACTTAGTTGTGGATATGTAAGACTATTTTGCTGAAGTTTGGAGACCATGATGAACATGATTTGAATGTATGAGAATAAAAGTGCTCTTATTTTTATAGTTCGAAGACCATGCTAGTCATGATTGTAGTTAGCAGAATATTAGAGTGTGTTTGCTGCAGATATATGTTTGACATTATTGTGATATGAATGATTGAATGTATTGCAATGTTTGACATGACTATCCATGCTTGCATGAAGTTATTTTCGATTTGATTATGTATTCCATGTGAAATTGTATCATGAAAATATGCTTAAAATGAATGTATCATGTTTGTGAATATGATTTCATCTTTCTAAATATTCTTGTGATGTGTGTGAATATGATGTGATTGTATTACACACAAAAATATTAAATTATCAATGCATGCATAATAGTTCATGAAATTACATTTTATGTTAAGCATGTTTGTGGTAGAGAGGGGAATAAAATTTATGCATTAACTGAAACAAAAAAATTGCTCACCAACAATCATCAAATAAGAATTTCTAACAGATTTGTAAACCACAACAAAGTGTCAACCAACTCAGCACAAGCAACAAGCAAAATAAAGACTTTATGACCTACAATATGCAAATTATAGCAAACCAACAAGGAAAAATCAATCATTTCATTCCTATTAAATTGAAAAAATGGAACCTACTTTGTAATTTCATCTGAATGTGTGGAAAACTATTTTTGCTTGACAGTAGTTTTCTTAGAGGTGAATGACATCATATATATATATATATGTATATATGTATATATGTATATATATAATCATTACATCCACCATCAATGCATGATAAATTAGATATTTTCTTCATCATAACATTATTACGATTCTCTTTTAACTGGTTAAAATAATATCTGTAATATTATAAGACAAAATAGCTGCAAACCGTGAATGGATGTATCGTAGGATAGTTGATAATGAGGTGTCGCTTAAATATATGGATGGTGTTGACAGTTTTATTGAATTTGCAATGGCAAGTGTCAGTACAGTGGATCCCACCAGTCGGATCAGGTGCCCCTGCACGATGTGTAAGAACAATCGATTTATAGAACCTCATGACGTTAGACATCACCTATACATGAAGGGTTTTGTCAGTGGTTATCAGAATTTGATGCTTCATGGTGAAGAATTTCGAAACAATTTTGATGCATGGGTGAATGTGGTATACGTTAATCCATATGTGGATTTGATATTTGATGTCGCAGGACCAGAACTGGAATCTGCTATAGGTCCTAGTGATGTACCAACTGAGGTAGAGGAAGAAGCAACAAATGATGCAACTAGTAGATTTTATGACTTACTTAAAGATGTTGATGAACTACTATGAAATGGTTGCGAGAGTCATACTATCTTGTTTGCAATTCTTCAACTACTAAATTTGAAGTCAGAGTATAATTTGAGTCAATCATGTTTTGAGCGTTTGTGCTCTATTATAAAAAGTATGTTACCAAAAGATGAGAAATTCCCATAAAATTTCTACCGTACGAAGGTTATGGTCAATGCTTTAGGTATGAGGTATCAAAAGATAGATGCTTGTACAAATCACTACATGTTGTATTTCAAAGATCAAGAAAATAGCAGATCATGTTAGTCATCTGGGCATCCTCGGTTCAAGCCAAAGACAAGGGACAATGCTAGCATGAGGTCAAAAGAAATGTTATACAAGTCACTTCGCTACTTCCCTCTTACCCCTAGATTGCAATGACTGTATATGTCTTTGAGGACAACTAAACACATGAGATGACATGCAAATAAAGTTCGACATGATAAAGACAAGATCACACATTCTGTTGACGCGAAAGCTTGGAAGCACTTTGATTGTACTCATTAGACCTTCACAATAGAAGTAAAAAATGTTAGGTTAGGTTTATGTACATATGGATTTAATCCATTTGGAGGTAGATCAACCACATACACGTGTTGACCGGTATTTGTCACCCCATACAACCTTCCTCCAAGCTTGTGTATAAAGCATCAAATTCTTTTTTTTGTCTCTATTGATCCCTGGTTCGACGTCTTCGGGCCAAAATCTTGATGTATATTTAAGGCCATTGATTGATGAACTAAAAATACTGTGGGATGACGGTGTTCTCACGTACGATGCCCACAAAAAATAAAACTTCAATATAAAGGCTGTTATTCTATGGACAATTAGTGACTTTCCTACATATAATATGTTATCTAGTTGGAGCACACATGGGAGGTTGGCATGTCCGTACTACATGGAGGATACAAAATCTTTTAGATTGATGCATAAAAGAATGTCGTATTGGTTTGATTGTCACCGTCGATTTCTACCCAGCGACCATCCGTTCTGACGACAAAAGAATGCATTTTGAATAAGCACAACTGAAATAGAAGGTCCACATACACGGTTGTCTGGCATAGAGATTTTAAGACGATTGTGATACTTTCCATATGGACTGACAGATGACCGTAGTGCAATGCCCTTCCTTGGATTTGGGAAGGATCACAATTGGACAAAAAAACTATATTTTGGGAACTACCATTTTGGATGACCTTATTGATACGACATAATTTGGATGTGATGCATGCGGAAAAAAATATGTTTGATAATGTGTTCAATACGGTAATGAATGTCAAAGGGAAAATGAAGGATAATCCGAAGGCCCGTATGAATTTAAAAGTAATATGTAAAAGATCAGAATTGGAACTCCAAGCGTACAATGGTAAAGTACTGAAACCAAATGCAAGGTACGTGCTTGAACCAGATCAAGTAAAGCAAGTATGTCAGTGGTTGAGACAATTTGAGATTTCTAGATGGATATGTCTCTAACATTGCTCGGACTGTGAAGATAGACAAAAGACAATTATATGGGTTAAAGAGCCAAGATTGTCATGTCATCATGCAACAGTTGATTTTTCTAGCATTCCATGAGATGTTAGACAAACCAATATGGGGGGGGGGGAGTATTATCCGAGTTGAGTCGATTTTTTAGAACATTGTGTGCATCAGAAGTTGTAGTAGCTGAGGTAAAGAATTTTAAAGATTCTGTCGTCACTACTATTTGTCAGCTAGAGAAGATATTTCTGCCAACATTTTTTGACGTTATGGAACATTTGATCATACACTTGTCATATGAACTTAGGGTTGGTGGTCTTGTGCAATATCTGTGAATGTACCCATTTGAAAGGTATATTTTTATTTATATTTTTCTCTCTAATGCTATTGGAAATTTATTGTATTATGAGATGTATATTTTTGACAGATGCATGTTTGACCTCAAAAAAAAGGTTCGTAGTAAAACAAGAGTGGAGGGTTTAATTTGTGAGGCGTACACTTTAGAAGAGATTTCAAATTTCTCATCTATGTACTTTGAGCCTCATATTCTAACATGTTATACTTGCTCACCTCGTAATGATGATGGAGAAAAAGTTATTGCGGCTGACAAACTATCAATATTTAAACCACTTGAGAATGCCTTTGGCAGTTATCAGCCAAGACTCTTGAAAGCTCGAGAGCAAGACGCAACACAAATCTATATCCCTTTTAATTGATCAGAGATTGACCCCTACATCGAGTAAGTATACATAATATATTATACTAAGTTCTCTGCGTACATGGTTCGGTAATATAATTATTTATTAAATGCAAACAATTTAATCTGGAGTTGCGAAGAGAACTTCCACATCTCACTGATTCAGAAGTACATAAAGAATGTGAAAATAAGTTTGGGGCATGATTGAAAGAGTTGGTAAGAACGATAATATGCATTTTTTCCGTGTAAACAATAATATGTTACTTAATTGGTTATATTTACAGTCATTGTTTATGCTTGTAGGTCTGCCGTGATGATGTTAATGACCAAGGAATATGTGATTTACAAAATGATCTAACCAAAGTTGTGCAACGTTACAATGGGTACATCGTAAATGATTATCTATTTTATACAAAAGACTATGATGTAAACAAGTCAACAATGAATAGTGGTGTGTTTGTCAAGGGTAGCAGTTACGGTGAAAATGAATTTGACTACTACAGTATTATTGAAAAAATAATTGAGTTGACTTACTTAGGCATAAATAACACAATAACTTTATTCAAGTGTCATTGGTTTGATTTCACAACAACAAGAGTCGACAAAGCCTCAGGCATTGTGGAGGTGAATCATAAATCAAGGTTTGAAACACATGAACCATTCATATTAGCATCGTAATCTCAACAAGTTCACTATACTTCATATCCGAATACAAAGAAGTCAGATATAAATGAATGGTGGGCGGTTTGCAAGATAAAGTCTAAACTATACCCCCAAGTATGATCAGTTACAAGAAGACAAGATTATTGAAGAGGGTGATTACTATCAAACAGATGATATGTATGACTTCTTTTATGGTAATGATGTCACACATGGTTTGCATGTTACATCTTCATTGTCCGATGACACACATATGGAAGAATGTGATCCAAATGTTATACCAAGTGGATGACTGCCCAATGAAGAAGAAGACAAATAGGACGAAGAGGAGGAGGAGGAAGAAGAAGAATATGAAAGTCAAACAAGTGATGAGAAAAAATACTCGAGTTATTGAAATACATCTTGTAATACATACCATATCACTTTCTCACATGCACCATCTATTTTAACATTATATTTTGCATATCATGTTACATTCTATGCATACTTAGCATGTACATGCATAGTTATAAAACTGATTCATGTATGACATTTAAATCTTTACATTTCATGCATATGTCATGTCCATGCTAAAATCAAGAGTTATGTAACTGATCTAAATAACATTTTTATTTGTTAGAATATGGTTCATGGAGGTCACAGGAGTCGAGCACCCAGTGGTTGAGGACCAAGTGGAGGTCGTGGGACAGCATTAAGTAGATGTCTTTGTGTTATATTTAAATATAGGCATTCATTATGTTTTTGCTTATATGTTGATATAAAAATTATTACTTTTTAATCATCTTTATAGGATCCTAGCTCAGTGATAGTCAGTGCCAGCCTTCGTCTTCACGTAATAGTTCGATAGATATATTATTTAAATAATTATATACATGATTAATTTAAATGTGTATTGTGTAAATTTTTAACTCATTGTTTTATAGATGATGTTTCGCCTACACATGACCCACCTACACCAGCTACTCATACACATCATGAGACAACACCGGTTGGTATGTATAGTTCTATAATGGTTAAAGTTATTTACTCAATATGTTGATAGAATATGTACATGAATTTTCTTATTTTTGTACTACAATTCAAGAGAGTAGTACGGATGCTGGGTCTTCTCAGTCTGACACACGATAACTCATTGAAATAGTGTATATCGATAGTCGACCATAAGTATTTCATTGTCACTTGTCCAATACTTATCTTATAAATAGTGTATATCGATAGTCGATTGTTAATGCGTTCCAATTCATATGCAGCGTGAGGTTTGAGCCACAAGAAGTGATTCGAGAAATAAGAAAGTCACTAGTTCAACATCTTTCAGGACCGGTCACTCAATGAAAAGAGTACCCAAAGGAGGTGTTGGACAAATTATGGTCCTCATTCATGGTATACAATCATTTATCATAGCTAATGTGTTTCATATTTAATTTTTTGTTATAGTCATGTGTACTAACTTTCTGAAATTATTTGTAGGCTTTGAATCGCTTCGTGATTGCGAACGAGGAGCAAGACGCGAGGCTAGTGTGACAGAAGGTGACTGCCAGTCGATTTGCTGACATGCTTCACAATATGAAGACTACAACAATAAAAGCAGCTGGTGGGATAGATGATCCACTGCAGTGGAAGGACCATGACCCTTCTACTATCAGGTCAAATTATAAGGATGAATTGTGTGACAAGTGGGTGAGCCATGAATTTCAAAACTGCACAGCAAAGGCTGCATAAAATCGAGCGAAGATGCCTGGTGCCCATCTACACACAGGTGGTTCTAGGACTTTTGGGAGCCACCAGAAGAAAATGGTAACTCATCAATATATATTGTTAAATTTATAAGTATTTCTGCATATTTTCTAATTGATTTTTTTTATCATTTAACCTTGCAGGAAGCCAAAAAATGAGGCCATGTGCCTTACAAAAATGTGTTTGTTGAAACACATAAACGTAAGAGCATAGAAGAGTTCGTATCAGAGAAGGCGACAACGACAACAATATGTATTTATTATACTAATAAACATTATAATATACAAGTTACCATGAATTATATTATCATAAATATTGTAATTCTTAATTATTAATTCATACTGTAATCATTACTTTGTAAAAGTTATACAAGTAACAGATGGTAGAGCGATATGACAATGACTTCACTCAGCATTCACCTTTTGATCCTGCAGCATGGTTGACTGCAATTGGTAAACCTCAAAAAGGTTGTGTGTTCGGGTTTGGGAGTAATATGAACACCACACCAGTCGTTGCCTCCTCCAGCCAGGGCTCTCAGAGTTCTTCCGTTAGCATCAACTCCCAGCATCCGATTGACCCTGCTATTTCTTGAGATGGTGTCCGCCAGCTTCTTCAGAACACAATGCGTAACTTTTTACATGAAGCCATTCTCAACCTTGTCCATAATGAGCTGTACAACTTTTTTGGGGACAGGAGAACTTTGTTTGCCTTCAACATGAGCTTCGGTGCCCATCAGGTATGTATAACATCTAAAGTTTTATGTCATGAGCTTCGGTGCCCATCAGGTATGTATATGCATGATTGAATACATATATGCATGATTGAATCACTATAAAATTTTATTAATAGCATTAGAACACATGTATGCATGATTGAATCATTATAAAAAAATTTTGACAGCCTTAGAACACATATATGCATGATTGAATCACTATAAATTTTTTTGATAGCCTTAGAACACATACATAAATGATTGAATCAGTATGATTTTTTTTTGACAACCTTAGAACACATATATGCATGATTGAATCACTATGAATTTTTTTGACTGCCTTATAACACATATATGCATTCACTATAAAAGTTTTTTGACAACCTGAGAATATATATAAGCATAATTTCATCACTATGAAATTTTTTTGACAACCTTAGAATATATATATGCATGATTGAATCACTATTTTTTTTTTGACAACATTAGAACATATATATGCATGATTGAATCACTATTTATATATTTTTATAACCTTAGAACACATATATGCATGATTGAATCACTATGATTTTTTTTGACAACCTCAGACCACCACATATATGTATGATTGAATCACTATAAATCTTATTTGACAACCTTAGAACACATATATGCATGATTGAATTA